>NC_088606.1:31275631-31586465 GCF_036013475.1 Columba livia | reverse complement strand
CTTATTGCTATGAGTGAAGAATGACACCCAAGATAAAAATTCAATATTTTTACATATTTTTCATAGCTTTTACTTTAGAAATCCATTTTACAAATGTGTCTCAAAGTCTTAATGTACCATCTGTTTCATGATATTGAGTTAATATGAAGTTTTATCTTACAAAAACACATTTTTAGTAACCTTCTGATATCCATTTATCCAGGATAACATGTAGGGGTAACAATTTTAAATTTGTCAATCCTTTCACCCAAATGCTATCTAAAATCTCAGCAACAAGTCAATACAAAATACAATTAAAATTTTATTAGCAACATTCTCATTTTTATTGCCTCATTATGAAGTTATAGAGTCAAGCTAAATATAAATAAAAATGCATGCCCTATAAATAAGCTTTTTCTAGTCTTACTCATTTTAGATATTTTCAGTTGTTATTATAGCATCAAAATAAAATCTTCGAAAATCCAACATACTATAAAATCGAGAAACATTTATGTTTTCCACTTATGCAATATGTACATTAAAAATGGTAACATACCATGTTGTATTTTGCACTGAATTGTTTTACAGTATATATAGAATTTTTTATTTCTTTAGAGTTTTATTCACATTCACTGACACAAAAAAAAAGATGTCCTATGGAATAGATAAAATTGATTAAGTGCTGACTTCTTCTAAAGGCAAAATAAAAGTAGGGTATTGAAAAAAAAAAAAATTAGCCCACCCACACACTAAATAATCCTATAAAAACACAAATATCTCAATGTGTGTATATACTTATATACATATTTGTGTATACACACACTCAAACATTTTTATATATATTTTTAGACACACTCTTTTTTAACTCAGGTCACCTCATACTAATTTTAAACTGTAGTTCAAATTACTTGGTGATTTTGAGGTGTCCTTTTTTAGTTTCCCTGTCAGAAAAAGGAACTTGATTTGGAAGGAATTTGATTTGGTATTTGGCATCTAGATAGAAAATGTATTAACTAATGCTAAATACAAGCTATGTTCAGATTTATTTTTTTTAATTAACACTCCAAAAATGTGAAGTTGTATAAAAATGGAGTCACCCAGGAAAACTCAATAAAACCACAAATATTTCATTGCATAGCGCAGCTTTCATTATTATAATTTTGTGCCACATACTATAGAAAACATCTACCTGACTCCATTGATTTAGGCCATACTAACAGCTTCTTTGGGAGTTTTTGATAATTGTGATTTCCCAGATCCTGCTTAGTTTCATAACCCCTGTGCACAGTTCTAACCAAGTTAGGCATAAGTGCTTACGCAAGAGAAGAACCTAAGAACACAAGAAGGTATGAAAATACACTCTCTTAACTGTACATGTGATTGCAGAAGTAACTAGAATATTTGTTTTTATGGCAGCATCGTAGCACATGTAATATCATAGCTACACATGCAACATATGAAAATTCAAGTTCCTGTAATACGGCTAGGATTACTCTCTAAGGTCTAATTCAACCACAGTATTAAGACTAAAATGTTCTGTATGCAACAAGAAAGATTTTTCTCAAAAGAAACTACTGCTTTTCTCATTTGACATCACAAAAGTTCATTGAGTTCTCCGCTAACAGGTCTGGTTGTTTGACAAAATTATCTGTCTAGTCAGAGGTATGAAAAAGAATGATATCCTCCTCCATACCTGTCCACTCTCATCTTGTCCAGAAATCTTTTTGTACTTAGCCATAAAAACAACATACAACTTATGATGCTTTTTGGAAAATAAATCTTGCATTTGGTGCATTAATATGTTTATTGTTTGTCTGCTTCTGAGATAAATAAAAATACCCTTTTCTAAATATCTATTTCAGCAACATCAGATTGAGTGTTTTAACTGACAACCCTCTTAAGTTGTTTAAATATAGGAATATATCACTAATATCCTTTCAAATACAACTGCTGCGAGGGTGAATATTTCACATATTAACAAATAATACATCTTATAAAAATATACATGTATTAAAAATTAGACAATATGCAAAATACATATGTCACAGAAAACATTATATTCCAATTAAAATTCAGTTTTAACAGAACATAAATACATCTCTATGTATTTGGCATAAAACATAAATCAAATACTGCTCTTTCTGAAACGAATTGCAGCATTCAGTTTATTTTGAGATATTCTATTGTAACATCTCTGTATTTGTGGCAGTTGATGGAAATTGTTATTTAAAGATGGAGATAATTACTTTAAGAAGCAAAACATATATAGGATTTTTTAATGTAGGTCATATTAATCTTGCTACCAATTTGTAATTCTACACCTGTTTCCAGCATTCCCTTGATTTTCCCTCGTTTATATATCGGAATATCAACTCTTCACAGCAAACACTGGTTGTGTTACATACTAATATTGTACCCAACATATTAGGCCACAGCCCTCTAGGTGCCAGTACAAATGAAATAATACAAATGTATATATACATATATATTTTTTTTCCTCTTGAAGCCTAAAATTTAGAAGGTCATTAAGTTATAAGGTATAAAATGATAAAACAAAATTCTTGGTCTCAACTCTTGTTATATAAACAGAAATTGAAAAAACAAAGGTTTTCTATTTGGTTTTGTGACCTGCACCACCACTATTTTTTTAAGTACTTAACACACTGCCTGTCAGAGAAATTGGTGAAATTGGTGCTCTTACTTCTCTTTTATGGAGAAGAAGCTCAGAAAGTAATTTGCATGCACGAGTGAGAAGCCTAAGTACTACTCAAAATAAGTGCTCTGAGCTATCCAGTAAAGGTATCTTTGACTATGCAGGAAGGTTAGGTTTCAAAGTTTGTTTGTATGCTCCTGGCTATATTGAAATTTCTGCTGCAAAAAGTAGAGTAAGTATCTAAAGCAATTATTAACATAACCTTAAAATACATATGCAATTTTTTTAATGCTATGGGAAAGAAAAAAAAAAAAAGAAGGAACTCATCCTTTATTCAGTGCCAAATAGATTTTGTTAAAAATGACTGCAATTACAACATTTGCTTACTCACAAAGCAAATTAATTACTTCCACAGGCATCACTCATCCCATTTGCATTAGGATAAGCAAGTCTGAAATCGGGCTCAGCAAGTATAGTATTTCTCCCCTGAAAAGGAATCAAACTTAACAAAAATAAAAAGAAACAAAGTAATTTCATTGCACATATCCACTAATACATTATTGTGTCTTTAAAAGCCTTGACAAAGGTGCAACAGTCCAAGAAACTGTGGTGCTTAAGAAGGTCAAAAACAGAGAGCAGTTTGTTGCCTTCAGTGCCCAATGAACTCAGAGATTTGATGAAACTCCGCGCTTCAAAGGAGGATGCTCAGTACTTGAGGGATCTCAGCCATTATGTCCAGAGGACAAAATTCAAATTGTTTTAACTTTGCATTTGTGACTCATATTCACTGTTTCATCCTGCAAAATCCTAGACTCCATTAATTCCCTAATCCTTTTTTATTTATTGACAACACACTTGGATAGCCCCATGCTGCACTCACCTATCACATCAGCATTGCCTACAAGTCCTCTGATTTACCAAACCGGAAGTCCTGGTTCAGTTCTGGGAGTTGAATAGCATCTCCTATGGAATGCCAGATGTTCTGTGATTATGCTATGTCACTTCTCATCCCCTCCCTTATGCTGCAAAGAGATAATCTGCATTGAGAAGCTATGAGTGTATATGAAGACACACAAAATACCTGCATGGGAGGTAGAACCATGACCATACCTGCACTGCCACCCACACTAATACCTCACCTCCTGTCTCCCCAGTCCTCTTTCCCACTCCTCTCATGCAAACACCTCCAACTACCTGTAGCAAGCCTCTCATCCCTTTCACTTTTCTATGATCTTATTTCCTTGCCGTGTTTCTCTCTGATGACACATGCTCTAGTTATATTCTCACTTTTCACAGTCTTTGGTGTTGGAGGGTATGGTGATCACAAACCAGCACCTTATGTATGACCCAGCTAATACATAGTATTTCCCTGGCAAAAATAGTGGGAGAACGTGGACTGGCTAGATCAGAAGAATTAGCACTTGATGGGGCTGTTGTGTCAATCAGAATAACCACAGGCAAGGAGGCCAAAAACATGGCTTCAAGTTTACGGGCTCACATGGTGGCCTGAAATGTGCCTGCACTAAATCATACCAGAAAAGAAAAAGCCCCAATGGTTGTACAAAACAGCATCAAAACTTTGAAAAAAACAAAACCAACAACTTGATAGAAGAAGCATTTAACTTATTCTACCACATAGAATTTTCTGAAGAGATTACAGAGAGATTAATGAATGAAGGAGCTTTTTAATCTATTTTTCAGCTTTCCTTTTTCCTTTTCATGAGTTTAATTATAACTTATGCTGTGATTCTTCTGTAATAGCGGTTCTTTTTTCCTTCTATTAAATCTTTTAACTAGATGTGTAATGTCATTTTATCTTCTCCTAACAGAGAAACATCTTTACAAAAAAAAAAGGTTTGATCTAATCTGACCAATTAATCCTAATCTGGGACAATTCTACATTTTAATCTAAGGCAAATCACTGTTATTCCCTTAAAACTGTACTAAAATTACTATATTCCATTTTACCTTTTTTTCTGTTTCCTTTGCTCATCAATTACTTCAAATTCCTTGAAACTCCAGCTAGGCTCTGGATTCCATGCCTAAGAAAATCTCATGCTATTTCAGATGCTCATTTGACTATAGAGTTGGAGTTGAAGGAGGATTCTGAAAGTACAAGTTCCTGTAGGGAGCAGTCAATGAAGAGTGAGAGACATCTATTATTTCTGTGGGGCAGGCTAAACACACTGCTACAGTAGGCTTTTACTGATGAGAGTAGTTCCATGCCATCTATCCTTAAACTGAAGTGGCAATATGATGAAAATCTGGGAAAAAAATCAGGATCAACACAAGATGTGATAGAAGCCTACTGGATTCTAGCAGAAATACAACTAAGTAGGTTACAGGCAAGTCATTGCCTGTGTGCACTTAGAATTTACAGACATGCTCCACTGTATCAGACAACTCTGGGAAAGTCCTTGGGTACATACCCAATGCCAATCACAAGTTCAAGGTAGAACAAGCTACCAAAAGATCAAGAGTGATTCTATGCATACGGCAGGCAGAAACACTAGGCTGGTCTGGACCCATGTTTGTTCACATCAGACTCAGCCTCTGACAATATGCTTACACAGCAAATCTTTACTGATTGCACATACATACCCTAAAGGAACTTAATGGAATATCTCTCAGTAATTTCAAGACCTTTGGACTGGGTTCCATATGTATATTTGGTGAAATATTAACTTATCTTTTTCAGAGGTGTCATGCACTGAACAAACTCCTAGTTGCTCAGTTCAAGAGTATGTATTTTCTTTTTAGAGAAAATACTTAGAAGGAATATAGACATCTTTCTAATGGTCTGTTTGATATTTATTTACAAAAATAAGTAAATACCCATAAAAAGAGCAGTTCTTTGTAAATTTAGCTAGATCATAGAGTAACATGAATAAACCTATATAATAAATTATTGCTTACGTTCCCTGATTCTGTTTAAATTCTGTAAATGCCATTCCAATTCAAATTCTCTTCTTCTGTAAAAGGATATATAGAACTGAAATATTCCGTGAAAAAGTGCAATTGGATTATAGGAAAAGATTAGCTGCTACTTTGTTCCTCAACAAAATGCACATCTTTTTCTTCTAGACATATTTATGTCCCTGAGATTTTCTTCTCATCGCAAGCAGCACACATACCGGTAGTATTTCCTTCATCTATTTTACCTGCAATTACTGCAAGATTAATGTCATTCTTATATTTCTCTGTGTTGCTTCTTTGTGGTATTTCTGCCCTCATAACTACTGTTTCTTTCAAGTAAATTCAAAATCAAATTAACCAATCCAAAAAAAAAAAAAATATTGCCAGTATACTGTAGCAGGAGCTTAGGCCGATTCCCACTCTAGTTTTTATCACAAGTGTCTTGTTCCAGTTCTCAAACCTCCTTCTCAGCTGAAGCTACATTTCTGAAAGGCTTTATTTCCTTTTAGTCCTAAAAACTATCATGCAATACAATCTTAACTTCATCTTAAATGCTCAGGAATAATTTTCATCTGAAATCATGAGGCTTAGAACCTTGGAACCAAGATGGAGAAAGTTTTATTAGGGAAAAGAATACATAAGATTTTTTGTTGGTGGTGGTTGGTTGTTTTTACACAATTTGCTGTTTTGGCTTAAATCTAGACTATTTTTCAATTAATGTTTTATACTAAACCTTGACTGTTTAGAGGACTGAAAACAGTACCTCCTACTTCTTTAAGTTACTACCTAATTACGCTTCTGCCCACTTTAAAGTATGAACATTAAAATTTTTCTTTAATGTTTTTAACTAGAGATATCATTAGGAAAGCAAACTTTTCACAGCAAGGAATTATTAAATCATGTTTAAACAAACAAAAATTCTCTGGTTGCTGCTCCAGTTGCCATTCTGCCATTACTGTGAGTGTAAGCTCTCGACTTATAAATAGAGAGACTTCCCTCAAAAGCAGTAATTACTAAATGTGTGCACATGCAAGTTGTGTATGGATAAAGAATAATTATTAAAACAACACTGGTTATACAGGAGGTTGATTTTATGAGACTATCTAGTTCTGAACTAGTATTAAAAATTTACGCACACATATGCACACACAAAAGTCAATGAGTAGTTTCAGGATTGTCCCTCATGAAAAAATTAATCAGATGTCCAAACACTTCATGAATTCTCTATGATACATAGTTTTAATAACATAGAGAAATAACTTAACATTTCCAATTTTTTCAGTGTAGCATAAAACCAACTTTCCATATTTTATGCATTAATGTTTCATGAGTTTCAAATTACATTTGCAGGGAAGTGTAATGTATTTTGAGTAGCCTCATTTATACTTTCGACTTTTTATAATTAAAAAAAGAAAAAATGAGCTGGTTACATACTAAATTATACAAGAGTAATAAAAAAAATCATAGATTCAAGAGTAAGTAGTATACATAGAAAACTAGACATCTGTATTGACTGTGCCATTTTTCAGATGAAACATCCTTTAAGAAGACAGAAAGCAGGAATAATAACTGCTCTGGCCAGTAAAGTCTGAATGACACTTTCAGTGACAGTAGAATGTTAACCCTACTCTCCAGCTAAATTCACAATAGTTCCCCCTCCCTCTAAGATCTTCCTTTTCCCTTCATTTTATTTGTTGCATGGTGTACTATGAATACCTGCCGACATTTCACAGAGTCAAGGACGGGTTTCACAAAAGTTTGACTATTTACAGTGCTATTTAATATAGTAATTCATGATGCTTCTGACTGAAAGACATGATATAATTACAATGTAATTTCATTATTGAAATTGCTGAAAAGATACTTCTCAATACAAAATAATCTACAAAAAAAGTAAATAATGTACATTATTTAAAAAAAAAAATACGTCTCGCTGATGGTATCAAGAAAAGCCCCACTGTTTTGCATTAGATAAGATCTAACTTTAAAAAAGCATAAAACTGACTCTAGATTCCAAAATGAATTGATCTTCCTGACAGAAATTGGGATGAAGGCAGTGTTTTTCTTTTTTATGCTTTCCCAGTCACAAAAACTAAAGATGTTCTGGCTTCTCATGGCTCTTAACCCATTCTCCAAAGAAGCATTGCACTGGTTGCTTTTCTGAAAAATCTTCAGACAAAAAAAGATAAGTACATAAATGACTAGGATATTTCTGTACTCCTCAAGAGAATCCTTAAAAGGTTGCAGCCATTAGCTCTACATATATTCCCCAGTAACAGATAATCCACAAACTTGTTCTGAATGATATGCTATATTTTAAATCTTATACTTGATGAAAGAAATTACTGGGAGAAATCCTATGGCTGAAGCATACAGGAGATCTCATAAGCTGTTAATAACAAATAAGCACAGACAATTAGGGACCTATTTTCCATTGACTTCAAGGAGACTGAGGCTTCCAGCAGCAATATACGACACCATCACTGCTGGAAAAACCATGTAGCAAAAGTAAAGCTTCAGCCAGCCAACACTGTTAAAATGCTAAACAAGAGTTTGCTA
Source organism: Columba livia (assembly GCF_036013475.1). Taxonomy (NCBI): domain Eukaryota; kingdom Metazoa; phylum Chordata; class Aves; order Columbiformes; family Columbidae; genus Columba; species Columba livia. The sequence goes on along the minus strand of NC_088606.1, from coordinate 31,578,358 downwards.
TCACCGATCCGCCCCAATCTCAGTGTTGTACTGGACACCACCTTAGTTTTACTTGTTGTTTAAAAAAACAGAGTGGTTTATACCATTTTTGGTGCCTAAAACTTCTATTATTTATCAAGCATTTCATTTCTGCCCTGCACAATAAAAAGCCTATATAGTTATCGTACATCCTTCAGAATTTATTCAAGTTCACTTTTCCTTTACTGTACTCAGATATTTTTTTTTAACCATTACATATAGAGGATATTAGTATCTCGACATCAGTATCTGTAATTTGGTAGATATACATTTAGACACTGACAAATCTCATGAAACAATCCACATTTCTATTGATGAGCACTGGTCAGTGGAAGGACTTGATCTCTCATTACATTAAATGGCTCACAGGCCTGGAAAAATACTGGTGGTATAGTGTTTGACATCTAGAACTGGATTCTCAATTAAGCAGGACACCTGTTTCAAAAGAACTGAACTTACAGACACAAGAAGACAGCTAGTAATGAAAAAAATGTACTTTCCTTTCCAGGACTTGTTAGGTCTCTAGAAATATCCTTTTCTGTGAAACAGGAAATTAAAAATATATTTTTTTCAATGCATACTTCTAAGTTAGACTCCTATATGCTTGTTAGTCATCTTAATCCAAAAAGTATGCTTGCATGTTCAGCAAGCCCAGTAGACAACACATTTATTCAGATGATTTAAAAATTTGTAAATTCAAATACTTATTTAAGAAACTCCCAGTGATGATATTCTTTGCCAGTTTTGAATTACAGCTGCATGTCCACATCCTGTTTCCTGAATGTGTCTTTAATAATCTTGTAATGAAGAATTCGTGAATTGCTGATCTAGGATATAATTACTCTGTGTGAAAACTTACTTCTTTTTATCAAAGTCCATTATGTAAACTATTTTAACATGAAAAAGAAGAGCAGAACATACCTTGTCAGGTCTAAGAACTAAACTGTGATGACAAAATGTTTTCCTAAGAGCAATATAAATACTAATTTTCTCATGAGTTCTTTACTTCATTTAGTAAACATCAGTTTTCCTTCAGCTATAAATACCTAATACCTAACAGTTTTTAAAAGAAGGAAAATTTTAAACACTAACAACACCTAACTAGGCACACAGTAAAAAACAAAAACAGAACCCAAAACAAACAAACAAACCCACACAAAACCAAGAAAAAGAAACTCCTCATTAGCATTCCCACCGACAAATATTTTGATGCAAAATCTTAGAGAAATATAAATACATGAAGTAGACCCCAAACCACCTGAATTTATTTCTACCACAGATGCTTTTTATATATACATTTCTGCACTATATATACATCTATGTGTGACTTCTTAATACTTGATTACTTTTATGGAGAAACAGCCCTACCACATTTAGTAATTAGCCAACAGCTCCAGCTCAGTTAAAGTACATAAGTTACTTATTCAGCATTGCTTTTTTAAATCTTTTGTTCACAATTCATCTGATCCTAAAAACATTAAGGAAAAACAAAAGCAAATGACTCCATATGGAAAACAGGCACATATTCCTACTATATACAGACAGAATGAATGGAGCCATCCCTTTCCCACAACCCATCATGCCCTAGAATCTCACAGCTGCAATAATGTCAGACATGAGTGTGCTTATGCAAAATGAAAGCTCTCCATTTTACAATACTATAGAAAAAAACTCCCACTCTGTTACAGAATAATTTTAAGAGATTCTCCAACCTTCCTTTGGATCCAAATTTCTGCTCTTAACAATATTAAGTAATTTAAATGATATATCTTTTAACCAAGAGATATCTTTTATATTCAGTCTATATTTAGTTACACATACAGAGATAAGAAAAGACAGAACAGGGCACTTTTAATGGTGTATCTTGATCTAACCTTGCACCAGTTTTGCACATGTTCTTTCCTCAAATATCACAAAACTATAAGATAAAATGAAAGATAAAGCTTATAATATCATCAATCAATACACACAAACTAAACATAGTGGAATGATAAATTACGTGTGACTTTTTTAACTGTAATCAACATGGCAAACATCAACCAATAAAGGTGCTAGAAGATGGATGTACTGTGTCTAAATGAAAACCTTTGAGTTTTCATGGCCACAATATAAAATAATAACAAACTGTAACATTCTCTTCTACATTATTTGTAATTAAAATCCTTGGGTAATTAATTCTGTTCTCCATTCTTCTCAGCAGAAGAAGGAAGGGGAGACAAATGTGAATTAAAGTCCTTGTGCTAACCCCATTAATATGCCACTTCAGTGAAAATAAGAGCCTATTTATTCATTCCCTGATGTACAGATTGTTCCATATAACTTCACCTTTTTTTTCACTATAGGAATGGTCAAAAAGAGCAAGAAAATTGACTTATACAAAATGGATTCGGTCTGTCTAGAGAGCTATCTAGATTCATGGTATCAAGGGCTATGGCTACTTTGCACCCCTGGCTTGGCAGAAGAAGACCAGGAGCAGAGGCTTACTCCCTTCTGAACTGACTGTTGCTTAGTTATTAAAAAAGAATTTTGTATAGCAAGAACTACGTAATGAATTTCTCAGGGAAGCTGTTTCATAGTTCTCATTTGAGAATTGTTTTGAAATGAGAAATGAAGTAAAGACAGCTGAAGATAAAGCATTTAAATAACCATACCTCTCTAGGTCTTAAAAAACAGTAACTACCAGAAACTTTTATTAGAAAAAGGACATAGTTTCACTAATGGGTGGATGTCTTCAAACTTAATAAGCACTACTACAGGACTCCATAGCCTTCTAATGCTAATAGAGTCTTCTGACAAGCTAATTCAAAAACTTCATCTCAGAGCCTGGCATTATGTCCCTGACAAAGATCAGGGAACAGAACAAGGTAATATCAAGCTGCTGGTCTCCAGAAATATATCAATAACTACAACTAAGTTAAGTGGGTGGATTACAACATCATGTTCACCCCAGTCAATTTATATGTATATGTTTAATTTATACGTATACCTACTTTCTGGTTTACCCTTTTGTAAATTTCTAGTTATATATTTTTAACCCTGATAGCCACTAAGGAATAGTAACTACTGCTAGTAGAGAAAGAGAAAAAGAACACTGGAGCAAATGGAGGCAATGACAGAAATTAGCTATTATTTGAGTAAAGAGAACCAAAAAGATCGATAGGCACTAACACAGGCCAGTTACGAAAGTCAACCTCCTTTATCAAGAAAAGCTATTATAAGATTACAAGAAATAATTCAAGGTGCAATTGCATCCTCCTTGTAAAACATGAAGATCCTGGATTTAGATCATCCTTAATTTAGCTCACTGGGGAAAGCTGCATATATTTATTATTAAACCATGTATCTGAAAATGATATTGTCTCCATACATCTATACTCTGGGTAATATTTCCCATACAATGGGCATCTGTGGAGTCAAATTTCATTAAGGAAAACTAAACAACAAAAAAACCCTAACTTTTAGGTTCTAATTAAGCATTATAAAAGCCAGGCACAGGCAATACTTGAATATAGATAATTTTCACATATTAATAATTCTGTTTATGTACTCAGCTGATATAAATATTCACACGGAAAAAAAAAATACTCCTTATGCAAACTGAGGCTGTAGGGCACAAATGTTGTATGTGGCTGTATTTATACATATATATCAGACTTTTTTATACCTACATTACATATGTATAATTTTGTGTCCATTAACTTGGAAAAATACCTTCCCAAGAATAAATTTGGAGTCAGTATCCTCATAAGTTGGATTTAAATCTTTTTAAAGATATGCTGCAAAAGTATTTGCATCTAACTCTTGTCCTGATCTCTCAAGCTCCTATGCACACTATATGTGTATTCTTCAGCTTCTGCAGATTAAAATTTTATTTTGAGAGAAAACATATGGATAAATACTAAAATAAAACTGAAAAAAAAATGAAAGAGCTGTCTCAAAATGAAATAAAGGTGAGGAAATCAACAGATTTACTAACTAATTTTGACTTCATATTACATTTATACCTTTTTTTTATTTAACAAATGTTCACTGTGAACTTGCCTACAGTAACAACTCTTTTTAGACAGAGCTCAATAAATGCATTATAAATTATTATAATCTCATGAAGTTTACATAAAACTGCACATAATCTGAATTATATTTTTATTAATATTACTATGCAATATTATTGCTAACAATGAGGTTTATTTTACTATTTCAACAGTAAAAATAAGTTATATTTCAAATAAAAATATTATTTTATTCATTGTGAAATGATAGAATGCACTTGGTGATGTTAAAAAGAATCAATTTTGCTGACCTCTCTCATGGTTAAATTGAAAAGTTTACACACTTCTTCCACAATATTTATATTTCTTTCCACCAAAATAAAATCCAGATAGGTCAAAAATAAAGGCTTTTTATATAAGTAGTGTAAAAGTACTGAATAGTGCATAGGCTATGGAATTTAACTAAATTTATGATATATCTGCTGTAATAATAACATTTGTCGTTAAAGTCATAATAGAGCTCACGTTTTTTAACTGGACTCTTTAATAATAAACCTAGCAGAATACTATCATTATATGCTAAACCACTTTCTTAATAAAGCATACACAATTTTTTGACATTAGTAATTTCTAAATTAAATGATTAAATTCAGGTTTCAAAACTTAATTTTCATCCCATCAAAAGTGTTACTTCCTCCTTTTATTATCCTCATTCACATGTGTTCCTATTAATGCAAGGTAAGCACAACTTACAATTTACTTAAAAATTGCATGCAGTAGAGACAACCCTCAGTGTATGCATACACATTGTGTATAGCCAGTCTTTACAGTAAATGTTAATTTGAAGTGTAACATTAATTATCTAATTACTTTTGACATAATTAAAGCAAGAATTTATATAAAACAGCCTCTTACATGCTCAAATACAGGTGAAATATAACCTATGAAATGTCTTTAACAAACAACTACTTGTTATTTCCTTCTGTTTCTAAAACTGAATGTGGTAATACTGGTTCTAGACAATACTTACACACTTATTTTACTAAACCTTTAAAATACATTATGAACAATAAATATTCTACAAAGATCTGCTTATCTTTTGACTTGATTTCTTTTTTAATGCATGACTTAATTATACATGAGCACTGGTCTGCAGAAGATCTGGAAGACCTGCATTTTTTTTTCAGTACCCTTTACTAAAGAACACCATTAATCACAGTTTAATCTGTTTCATAAAACAGTTTTATTCCATTAAGCACTAACAATTTAAAAGCTTACATGGAGACTGCACTTCAGTATCTCATGGGTAGGGGGCAGCTGTTAGTTTATTTTAACAATTATTACAATTACTGTTAAGAGAATAAAGTGGATCTAAATATTTTTACTGCACTTATGTTTAGTTCAAGTGAACAGTAAATACAAAAAGCTGAGAAGCATGGAGATCATGTGTTAGGTTACTAGAAACATGACAGAAGAATTTACACTGCAGTAGAACTGCCAAACTGCAGGCTTACGAAAACTTTAAAGAAATAGAAATTTAAAACATACTTTTCTAATATCTTCCAAATTACCAGTGCCAAGTTCAACTCAATGAATACTTTGTCATGTAGCTTATTATTGCTGAACAATGTGAGAAGAAAAAAAAAAAAAAAAAGACACTGATCTCTAAGGCTGCATTGGCTGAGGTGTCATTTGAGAAGGCAGAAAACAGAAGGCCAAGCAGCCAGCAGTCAATCTGTACCCTTAGCCAAATACTCTTCAAGGCTACAAACTGCAACAATTCAAATGTGAATCACTGGGATGTAAGAGACCAGTGAACTCAGCCACTGGCTATTTCTAAGCATGCTGATTAGAGTCTATGGTCACAATCCTTCCACTGATCCACTATTTGTAAACTATGCCTCTCAATAAGTGTTACTATTATAGGGAGTTTAATTTCTTTTCAGAGGGAGAAAAAAAACAACAGCAACAAAAAACAGAACCGAAAAAACCAAACCCCACCCAAAATGACCAACAATAAGCACAAATCAAACCAAAAAACACTGAACCCAAAACCAACCAGTCTGAAAATAACTACAGGTACAACACTAGGGGAAAATACATGTTGTTTTTACTGCAGGACAAAGGTATTGACTGTCTTAAGTCTGGGATGCTATACTACAGGCAAAGACCTCAACAGACGCACCTTATCTCCAGAAGAGGAATAAACCTTCCATCTCTTATTCCCTATACTGCAATAAGTCAACCAGTGTCTTTCTCTGATTTGTATACAAAGAACAATCCCTTTTTAACTCAAAACAGGCAGACATCTACTTTAATTGGTGGGTTTGTCTCACATCTGTCTACGGCTTCTCACCATCTGATGAATTCTCAAAGCATGTAAAAGGCAAAGCTACAAAGTGCAGTGTGTTGTGGCTCTACTCCTACAAACAGCTTGGGAAAGAGATAATGTTTCAGATGGTACAAAGAAAATATTAACTATCACATACCAAAAGCAGGGTCTTCTAGGGCTAGGCCTAACCATGTTTCAACTCAACTTACCTCTGATATGTCAGAAAATTATTGTATTGCCTTTTCTCCCTTATAGTCTGTGCTATACAGGATCTCTTTCTTTCCACATTCTCATACAATTCTTGGTCATATAAATTCTGAACTCTGCAAGAGCAGCTAAATTAAATTCAGAATAGTTGAAAACTTAGAGTCGAACCTTCATGTTACTGATAAGAGTAACAATGCTGATACAGACAATCGTAAAATGTAATGAAGCCATCCAGATATTCATTTTGGAAATGGCTCTGATGTTCTGTTTTCTCTGGTTTGTTCAAACAGCAAATAACACTCTAAGTGACTTTTTGCCTGTACACCTGTGGCAGTTGCACTTCCCCCCCTGAGAACTAGTGTGGCAGTTGCACATCCCCCTCTGAGAACTGGAGCCTCCAACGGGGCAGTTAACGGCTCTTTCGTGGGACCCTGAGTCGGTTGACAGGGTCGTTAGCAGAGGAGGGGCCCAGAGAAGCTGAGAAGCTTCTGGAATGCCCACAGCCAGATCTGATCAGACTATAAAATGGGGTTCCCACCAAAGATTCCCTTTGTGTGGTCTTCTAGGAGCAGCAGGTCGGCTGAGCCAGAGCCTTCCCCTTAGAGTGGGATGCTGTCTAATGAGTCGGAGGGCTCTGGTGTGTTTCTTGTGAGTGTATGCATGCACACTGTGGATCCTCATTACTCTCATTTTGCTGCACCCCAATAATCTCCTCAACTGATATCCAAACCTTTATTTTATGTTGTTGGAGTGCTAACTAATTGTATAAACCCTGTTTCTAGTCGGTTTATTGGCTGTACTTTTCCAGCCAGAATAAAGTCTGTTTTGGAACTTGTTGTCCACCTAAAACTGACTTTGGGGTGCCTCCACGACAACACCTCAGAATATGGTTGGCCATTTCTCCCCAAACCAGTTCTGAATGAAACAGTATGTCACCAAACCTGAACATTAAAGAATTAAAGTCAAAGATAATCTTGGTAAGACCACAGAGTTACATGTTGCCAACTTTCCTCTAGCTTATATGGGATGGAACTTGAACATGGAAACACCTGGCACTTTGCAAAATGCTATTTATTTATATTTTGTATTGATAAAAGAAGTATGCTTAAAACAGTTGGAACAAAGAAAATGAAAACATTAAACACCCCTTTTCACAGGATATTTGAAGACCTTTACCGTATTTTGAAAAAGAATGTGAATTTTCCAACTTTTATGAATTTAATGATCCGTCTTCATAAGCAGATAGGACCTTTTCTTAGTACAAGGACACGGGCAAATGCCAAAAATTACATATCATATATTAAAATATCCTTAAATGAAAGAATAATATCTTCAATTACAGTGTGAGATTTTTTTAACTCTTAAACAACTTGAACAATATATCCATGTAAGTCTAAAGAAAAATCCATTCCGTCCAAAAAGCATTATCTTTTTACATGTTCACTCCAAAATATTTTAAAGTGAATAAACCCCCCACAAATCATAAGTATACACGAAAGTGTAACGATAACTTTTCTCCCAAATCTCACTATTTTCACAAAAGTAACATAGACTTAAAAATAAATTAATGAGATCAAAAGCATGCTTCATTAAAGTCACACTACAGTAAAATTTGTTTTCTAAATCAACTTAGTACGTTTTCAAAAATCTACATTCATTCACTTCCTTTAACAAGCTTGAAAACTAATGACTGAAGTAAAGACTAAAACTGATGGCAGGCTAAGTTTTCATGAATATGTAGCAGGGATGACTATGTGATATCTTGTTAAAAGCTGTTTTCTTACAAGAAAAAAACAAATTAGTTTAAATTAGTTTATCCCTTTGTTTTCTCATTTTTTTTTTCCAAGTTGTACTCATATGCCTATTTTGTTTTCTCCTGATTTTTATCTTGGGGGGGGATAAAATAATAATAATAATTAAAAAAAATAATCAAACAACCAGGTAGAGTTCAAAACATAAGAACAAATTGACTTAAGACATGTATCCATTTTAAACAGAAAAGGAATAATTATGCTGTCCATTACACAGAGAAGAGGAGGTGAAACAGGAAATTATTAGGAAATTAATTATTTTCAAGCATAAAATCAAAATAAGATATGTGAACACAGAATCTAAGATATGTGAACACAGAATCACTTTTTTACTTACAGGACTGCAACCAGCAGATCATTCATGCCATCCTATGAATTATATGTCAGTAGTATTCAGAGACTTAGTGAGAATCTACATCTTTCCCCATGTCTCGTGAATGCTTCTGACAACATTTCCCCTATGTTTAAGAAAGGCACAATAAACAGTGAACCCTAAAACTTCTGTGTGCTTGGAGAGAGAAGAAACAAGTAAATCAATATAAAGGAATATGAACACTAAGAATTACCTACCTAGTTGGCCAAAGGGGAAAAATTGAAACAGAAAATGAGAAAGAGTAAAAAACAAACAAACAAAAAAATCCCAAACCAAACAAAATCTCCAAACTGATTTGCAGGTAAGATTTTTTTTTTGTTATTTAAAAATCTTTATAGTATCTAAAAAAATATATATCTTAAGGAGACAACGCAAACAAAAATGCTGAGCTCAGATACTGCAATGTATTGGGAAAAAGCAGTCAAAGAGAAATATACTAAAAGTAATAAGAACCTGAGAACCAGAAGAAAAATATCTACAATTAGTCTATGGAGTATAGGTTAGTTCTTCTTAGAGATTAGTGATGAAATGAAGCATTTCAGCTGAAAAGCAGCAGGAAAGGTCACCTCTGAAGCACTAGAACCTCTACTGGAGTCCTCTCATTTGAATAGGGGAACAATTCTCCCAAGCCCTTTCTAGATATTTTATCTCAAACATTATTTATTACATGCTGTCCATAGTGTGCCATAGGCAATTTGCAATCAAAAAAGGAACTCTTCTTATTAAATTGAAACAAAAAGATAATTTTATAGAGATATGAATCCATAAAATTATCTACCAATGTGAAACGTACAGGTTTTCTCAACACTGGAAAGGGAAATGCTTTTCTAAATAACATATGCATTTTCATTCAACCTTGTTACAATGCCCAGTGTTCAATGGGGAGTCAAAATTATTACTGTGTAAGTCTACAACAGCAATAGCAAGACCTAAACAGAAAAGAACTCCGAACATGAAATTGAATAACTATTAAAATTGAAGATGAAAGCCCTTGCTAAGACTTAACCAAAACAATATGCTATGTTGAGAAAATATGTGAAGAATTATTCTGTAGGCAGCAAAAGTATAGCATAAGTTTGGAGACCTTCCAGAAAAAGTCAGCAAAATACAGGGCCTATTTCCTCAACTCTGTTCCCTTAAACTTCATTATGAGATTCCAAATACCTCTGCAACACCAAACCTGATTTCCTTCTCATGCATCCTTTTGTGAATAAGAAAATGGTATGATGCCATAATTAGAATAATGTATTTGTCCAATATATTAATAGTTTATTATATTTATGATTTTCATGTATTTATAATTTTAGAATCTGGCATACTAAATTCTTTAGTGATGGGTCTATATGAAGCACTGTCTATTAGATGAAGTCTCTTTCAAACAGCATATTACTTTTGTGCATGGAATTCAGATATCATCTTCTAGATGTAAATAAAATGGCTGTTTTTTTCAACAACCAACCTGACGTATTGAAAAAAGGTCAAATAATTATCTCACAGAGAACCACAGCAAATATTCGGAACAATCAATTAAAGTAATAATAGGTTTTTTTATTTTATAGCACCTTTTATCAGAATGCTAAATAACTTTATAATGACTTTGCTTTTAAATATGGGGTACTGATATTCAGAAAGATCAAGTGATACATTCAGAATCAGTCATTCTGTGACCGACATAAAAAGAAAACAGATTTTCTCAATACCGCTTTAAGAAATGACATTAAAATTACAGAATTAAAATCAGATGAAAACGGTAGTTAAAATATAAGAGACAGAATATCTTACATAACCCTCACATCAAATTGTCAAAGGCAAATAGAGATAGTATCTTGATGGTCTACGATGGCTATCTAATATCCTGGGATCATCATTAAAATTCACAATGTGTACTTTAAGATCAATGTACTGATAGAAACTTTATAATTTGAAGTTGGACATTATACTTATTTTAGAATTCTCTGTCCTAGTGATAACAGAAGACTGAAACAAAGCTTTCTTTCCTATTTATTCTTCCACCTCCCACATATTATATATTAAGTGATACAAGTCCATCAACCCTTTAAAAGCTGCCAGTATACTTTACAGGCAGCCTGTGTTTTATACCTCCTTATCTGCAAATCATTTTACAGACAAGGACAGGACAGTTCTTTAAAGTCAGAAAGAGGGAGATCATCTACATCAATCACTAGAAATACCAATTAATACCCCTATCTCTCATTATATGTGTACAATTATATCCCCCATTGCAAGTTAAAGATTTTTCATAAAATAAAGAGATAATATAAGCCAAAAGAACAAAATCCTAGTATTCAGACTATAACAGCCACATCCGTGTGCTGTACCTGGTGGGTACAGGCAGTACCAAGAAAACGGACTCTGTCTCATCATGTAAAAAGGTTGAAAAATATTGCAGCAACAAGATGACATAGATATGCTCCAAAAAACCTGCAAACATTGAGGACTGAATGGACAAGTCCTACACCTAGCTGCACTCCATAAAATTTAGACTACACTACACGAAATGATAAAATAAGAGTTTCAGGTACAATAAAAATGAAGCAAATAGAATGCATAATTGTAAAAAATGCAAATGCCATGGGAAAAAATAGTGCATTTTTAAAAGGCAAAAATGAAAGAAAGTTTGCATAGTAAGTTAATACACAAAGATTGTGATGACAAATCCCATTACATTACTGAGCTTAAGCCTACCTAAATCATAATAAATGGGGAAAGGATTCCTACCCATCACTCAGTCTCATGAAAAAAGAGAGGATTGTAGAAGGAAACATGCAAGAGTTTACAACTGCATTTGTAAGTGTATATCAAATAGACAAAGGAGAAATACAAAGCTTAACTTTAGATCATTCATGTTTCTCCCTCTAAAAGAACAGTAGCATCAGTAAAGCGGGCAGATAAAAAAAAATCTTGTAAACAAAAGAAAATATGTAAACACTTTAATTACAGATATGCTTGTCTATCTAATGTCACTTAACTAGTAAAATAAATATTAAAAACCTTGTACTTTTACAAGGTACTACAGAGGAAAAGCAAGCATGTTTTATATGACATTAATGGTGTTATTCGTCACTTTTGAGATGAAACTCCCACTTGAAGTCTACTGTGGAAAAGTAAAATTGATTTCCTCCTTCTGGTAAATAAAAGTAAAGATATATTCCCGCCAGCTCCACAGGCACCAGCAGAAGTGTTTCACCACTGCAGCTATATGTCTGTCAGCATTGTTATAAACAAAGTTGACAAAGTTCATGAGGGGTAACAAAGAAGCTCTCAGACTAAAAGTACAGAAAGACTGAGTTCTTTTCAGTGACAGGCAGACAGAAGGAGAAGAAAAAGCTACTTGGAATGTCCCTAATTCTATTGCCTGTTTGGTTCTTTCTTCCTTAGGAAGTTTGCAGTGTGTGAATTTTTAATGTGAACAAAGGCCTAAGAATATTCTACTGAAAAGATAAACAAGATATTTACAACAATAATACCAACAGATGTATATCTTTCTGGAAAAAGGACTAAACAAATATGACTTCCAATGCAGAGGCTTCTGTTTCATCCGTGGCAATTCAGTATAACATATAACAGTTATGAAGGAACTGTTTTCTTCCACTGTGTAAGACATTTTAGAGACTATCCCCTTCTTGAGAATCATAAAAATGGTAGTTTCATAAACACCGGATTTAAAAAAAAAAGATTCAACAAAAGCCGAGATTGCCATACAAAGGAGTTGTGATCTCATCTGAATGGAGGCAAAGTGAGTCATTAAAAGGAAGACATAATACAAGCCAGATTTCCTGCCCAGCTTCCTCTGACCTCTGTTGGCAGAGCTAGTTTCCTCTTGTGGTAAAAAGTGTGCCTCAGAATTGTTCTGCCCACTATGTAAGCTCTGTCAGGAGAATAAAACTGACATACTTGTACAGTGGGAAGGATCACAGCAGGTATGCTCATCAACACACATTCTCGACAGATCTCTAATTCCAATGACTTATGGGGAGTCCTGCAACCCAGTTTTAAAATCTCACTCCAAGATCAATCCAGCATTGTGTTGCTTAAACCTTGGTTATCACCTTACTAATCTTTAATAAAAATTATCATCTTGTCATAATTAAAATATTATAGAAAATTAAATGATCTTCAGCCCGACACGCTATTATAGCCACACATCAGAGTATGCTGTGAATTAATCTTACACCTTTACACTAAATTTCCTGACTTTCACCCAGTAAAATAAGCTCTTTCCTGTTATCCTAATATAAGATCTTGTGAGAAAACCCATGCCTGCATGGTTATTTTCTATTGAAAATCATCTTACACAGCCATACATTAAAACAAACATTTGTTGTTCTCTAATTCTCTCCTATTGAGTACTTACATGACTACTGACGGGTTTGAGATTACGGTGTTGGAACTTATTTTTGTGTGACAGCCGCAGTGCAGATACTTGTCGATACACTGGTGCTGAATGCTAATCACTACTACAGGCTCGGAACAATTACCAGCTACGTCACTTATCACTAGAATGAACAGAAAGATCTTAATTGCCTTATCATGTGCTTTGTGCTTCCTGCTGGAAGGGCTAGAAACCAGTAGGAAATACAAGAAAGATAAAATTATTATTATAAACCAGTAGGAATTTCATGGGTTAATGATAAAAGCAGTTCCAAACGTCTCTTAAGAAATTCAATACTCTTCTTCACATATACAATTTTAATGTTGTTCAAAAGAGATCTTGATTACTTGTATGAAAACTGAATTGAACATAGGTTATGAATAAAATGCATTAAAAGATGTAACGTGGGATATAGGCAGGACGCAAAGCATATATTTCCCTTAGTTTGTCATTTTTAGCTACATCACTTGACAATATTCTCACAGAACAACTTTCTATAAAAATAAGTATTTTATCTATTAAAAAGTCATTTAAAGTTTATACACTACACTATCATAGTGATAATTCAAAATGCATAGAACAGGTGCAAAGTAGGTACTTCTCTGATGCTAATTAAACAACATGCTCAAATAGTATTTCCTTTTTCCCCAAACAGTGATCATCAGGGTATATTCATAATTGGGGAAAAAAAAAAAAAAAAAAACCACCACAAAAAGCGAGAAAGAAGACAAAAAAGAAAAATAGTAAGAACACTTTAAAAAAAAAAAAAGTGCATTCAACATTTCCAAAACCTTCTAATTAAAATACATGAAATACTAAAAATAAGAGAGAGAGAATAAAGGCTGAACAGAGTGTTCATAAAATATCCCTAGCTGTTGGCAAAGATTTTATCATTGTTATTTAGTGATGATGAAGCCAAATAACTGTTGCTGGAATGGAAGCGGGCTGATGAAGAAGGCCTTCACATTGAAGTAAGGGATATCACAATTTGTATTTTTCTTAGTAGTTCTTCTATCTGTACAATTTCTCTCTAAATTTCATTACTTTCTGTATTAGATGTCCCTTTCAACAGATAATCATGTGTTGATAAAAAATGTGATATATTGCTTTAATATGCTTGCGTTCCTGTTGTATGTTAAATTGTTTGTTCATACAGCCAGCAAGTTCTAAGCAGTTGACAAAATATAAAAGGATCAGTAATTAATTAAATGTTAACTTCCAGGGAAATCAGGTTGTTGTGAAGAAATTTTTCTGGTATTTGATCTAATTTTTGCAAGGTAAAATAGAAGCATTCAGCTAACTCAAACAGATTGTGTGTTAAAAACTGTTAGCACATACTGAATACTTATATTATTTGAACACAAAGTACAATAAGCTTAAGAGTATATTAAAAAAATAAGTTATTTATTAAGCATAAACCAGTTCTAAAAAGCATAGTATGAAGTGTAACAATTTGCATAGGGGAGGCAAAAAAATAAACAGTTGGACATAATGAACTGGACATACTTTTTTCCAGTTCAAAGAGAAATAAAAGCTTGTAATTTAAATACTCCTAAAAACGCAGTTTATGCATTTAATAATAAGACATGGATAAATCTTAATTAGATGTGTTTACTATGGTTTTAGAGAGATTTATTTTTACTTCATTCTTCAATAAATTGTAATTTCAAATCTACTTTTCTTTACTACATACACTATTTAAATAATGCCCCTATGTTACTGTCCACAAACACATTTCAAAATTGTTAACGTGAACAAATAAAGAAAGAATTCTGTTTGCCATGTCTAGGTTGATATACATGCTAATTAAGCATGGGTTTAGGGGTAATTCCATTATAATTTATAAATGATTCAGGAAGTTAATACGTGTGTGCATATATACATAAACATACATATACCAAGACTTACTCTGTCTACAAACACACCAGCGTGTATCCTTGCTATTTATTAATCGAATCAAATTAAGAGTATTTTACAAGTTACTTTGCTTTCATAAGAGATTTTAAAAAGAAAACAAATTAAAGGAAGAAAAATGTTCTTCATTCAATTTACCAATTTTGAGTTAAGATATCTATGGTTATGGGTGTATATATGTGAATGAACGAATAAATCCTTAACCCACCATATCTTTTTCTC
Organism: Columba livia; assembly: GCF_036013475.1. Lineage (NCBI taxonomy): Eukaryota > Metazoa > Chordata > Aves > Columbiformes > Columbidae > Columba > Columba livia. The sequence goes on along the minus strand of NC_088606.1, from coordinate 31,563,099 downwards.
CAGTTTGCAAGCTGTCACCCGTGAAAAGTATGGTGTAGATGGTAGGATGATACTGTACCTGATTGGCTCTGGAGGTGGTCATGGGATCAGATGGAGAGGACTTGGTGGTAGTTGGGGAAGATGGCAATGTCTGGGAACAAAGCAGTTCAGGAGCAAATCAACCTTTACAAGCCTTAGACTGAACAGTTAAAAAATAAATAAACCAACAAAAGTAACATAACTAGAAAATTAAAATAAATAAAAAATGCCTAAGACAAAATATTTCACCTACTCATTGGAACTTAATGGAATTTAAAGTCCACTGGATAAATAATGCATGTAAATATGCATGCTTATGCATGTAAAAACAAATTAATGACTTGAAATCAAGATGGTGAACTCACATAAATACTCAAAAATATGCTGACCACACGAGGAATATATTCTTTCCTCTCTCCTTCTCTTGGGGAAAATGAAGACTATAGTAAACACAAATTCCAGCAAGTTCAATGAGCACACTAGAAACAGTTATCATTCTACAAACAAACAGGGCCAACATCTGAAAGAGAGACATTTACTTTTTGCACCATTCTACAGCACGGACTATAGCCAGCAAACTTGTGTTCCATATCTTATATAATTTTTATTCTGAAGCTTCAAAGTTTTTAGCAATATACTAACCGCTAAAATATTCATCGATGTTTTTCTATCAAGAGGCAGGTGAAAAAATGTAAACATCAATCTCATGATGGATGAACATGCAACTAATACCTTCATGACAAATTACTACAATATATTTATTAATAGTGTTAAAAATGTTCATTTAGTTTAGCAAAGGTTAATAACTTATCAGGCCTGTGTTCAAAATAAACACGAAAAAGAATTAAGAGTCATATTTATTGATCATGTTTTCTAAATAATATACATACGCTTAACATTAATTCTTGAACATATCAAAAAAGCACTGCTCTGTTGAAATTTTTATATACACATTTTTCTTTTTAAAGTATTAGATCCTGACAGAATAACTCTTCTTTTTATAAATGTAGTGAAAATGTAAAATCCCAATTTTCAAAACATAACATACAATACTTATTCAAAGCATGTGTTTTTTTTTACATCTATGTAATATATAAATATTATAAATATCCCAAATTACACTACTTTTACTTTAAGAAATAAGATGTTAAAATGCTATACAGTGTGATTTGTCATATAATTAGTAACCAAAACTATTTAGAAATAAATGAAGCAAGATTTTGCACTTTCAGCAGTTCCATTACTTACAATCATAGACAGTCCCTCATAAAATAGGTATACATACTTTTGCACTAAAATTCTTAATGCATATGAGAAAGCTGGGACACTGTGAATGCACAAAGTTGTGTATTAGCAAAATATGGGCTTGTACATATGCACACACAAATATTTTAGCTGTATGTTAAGCAATATGAAGATCCATTTTTTTCATAGTTTGTACATAAACAAGCAGCCAAAACAGGAAAAAAATACCTTAAGAAACAGATCCTTATTTGTAACTCATAAAACAATAAAACCAAAAATAAAACATATACAGCTTAAGCATCAATTGGGAGTCTTGAAAGAGGCTTCAGTAAAAAATCCTATCACGTTCCATTATAAAAATATGTAGCTTGGTAAAATACTATTGGTCAGACACTATACATTCTGAAAATCAAGACAACTATACAGGATTCTCCCATGTTTTTCAGTATATAACATGGGTTCATTCACAAGAAGCTAAAGTTAACTAGAAAAAAAATGTCAAATTCCACGACTGTACAAGTATAATCCTATTCGACTCTAGAATTATACTTCTAGTTCTAGTGGGATGATGCAATATGTCTCTTACCAAAGTCTGAAATCACCATTAAATTATTTTCTTTATTTAAGCTTAAAGCAATGGGGAGGGGAAAAATAAACAAAACCAAACCAAACCACATGACCCAACAGAATGGAGAACTATAATTTATCTTGATAGCTTTTCTTTATTATAGCTATATATTAAACTCTCATCCTGAACTAAAAAAAAAAAAAAAAAGTTACTGTTCTCCAGCAAAACTCTGAAAATATATTTCGACTAAATGATTTCAGACATCTGATAGTTTCTTCAATCAACACCACTGCTAACTAGGGCCTACTGTGTTGTATATTATTTTGGTATGGTAAGCTAATTAATAAAACAAAAAATAGTTTATTCTTCATAGGTATTACTAAATCTAACTACTGGATTTATAAGAAAATATGTAGAACAATTCAACACTGAATAATTGCTTACTAACTTATACCACAAGTAATTTAAGAAACTGGAAGCACCTCAGTTTCCAATTCATATCATTCCTAAAGCACAGAAATGTATGGCTGCAATGAAAAAGGAGCAACAATAATCATTTCAGGTGACTGTTGAACTATAACATCTATTAAATAGAAGCATTCCACTATTCCATTTGAGCAAAAATGTGTGGAAAACACAATGGGAAAAGCAAAACAACTGTATTAATGAACAAGAATCAAGTATGGGCATACACATTGTTTTCCAAATATACATGCCAACAACAAAATACTGAAAATACTAATAAGATTTTTTGGTTTGTGTTTTCATTTTTTGTTTGTTTGTTTTTGGTCTTTTTTGCATATGGGGTTGTTTGTGTTTGAGGCTTAATCTCTCTTACTTTGTTTACTGACATAATTGCTCTTATTTTTTCATCTATGTCTGTGCATTTATATATAAGTATATATATAAGAACTGACAGCATTTTGTAAAAATGTATACCTTTTGATGCTTCTGTATAATTCTAAAGACACATTAATTTGAGACACACCTATTTATTTCTTCAATATTAAAGCAACACAGTGTAATTTCTCAAAAATTAAAACCAAACCAAACCAAAAACCACAGGCATTTGGACTCCATATTGAATTTCCACTGTCTGACAAGTAATTTATTGATATACTCTTAATTGCTTTGCAGGAACTTTTAGGCAAAATTACTTCTTAAAGAAAGTTGGACAGAGCTCAAGAATTCTGATTTATTACACAGCATTTTTTATTTTTTTTTTTAATTTTGCAAGTGTTTTGCATTAGGCAAGCACTTGATTTTAGTAGTTATTAGGCTTCTGGGAATGAGATGCATAAAGTGATTAGAAATCATAAGATGAATTTACACCACAGAATTTTGATTTTTTTGGGACTGAAACATGAGTACCGTAATTGAAGCTTTCCTGAAATTGCAGGTTGACTGCTGGCAAGGTTATAGAAAAAAGGCAGTCAGAACTTCTACCACACATTACTTCTACGACTCGTGATCAGGTTTTAAGCTATTTCTTGAATAGCATAGTCAAAGTCACAGTTAAATTGGTCTTCTATGTTTTCCTAAATCTTATTTCCTTTCCTATTCCTTATGATACAATGAATGGAAGAGTACATTTACAAGTAAGAAAGTGTTGTTTGTTTTTACTTTAAGCTTCTAGAACAGATATTTAAGAAAACAGATTTTAAGAAATAAAACCAAGCTTAATTTTAGAAGTGAAATTCTGATTGAGTCATATTTTAGTTGTAATATTTTCTGAAAGTTCAAGAAAATATTCTTCCTTGTGTTGTTCACAAGAAATGGCTATACTATGAGAGACTGCTCTCAGGCTGCACAACATACTAAAGGGTGCAGAAAGATGGTCAAAGCATCACATTTCTATTATTCATATTTTTGAGTAAGAGTGATGATATAGCTATATAATGGAAGTATAAAATAGATACACTCTGTCTGTATAGAGTTCCAAAAGGTCTCTGAGCCCTTTTTCAATTACTTAATGAATTGTCTAATGATGAAAATCTCACCTTTATATACATATTAAAAAAACTCAATGCTTGCACCCTAGATAATTAATATTGTACTGAGACAGTTAACTTAATTCTCAGTACTTATTAGTATATTTATATATAGAAAAGTAGAAAGAAAAGGCAGAAAATGACATATCATTTGAAAACAGGGCTAGAGACACGCAAGTATGTAAAGAACATCATTTAAATGTGAAGATGAAACTGCACTTGCAGCTTACCAGTTTCTAGTTTCTCATTACAGATCTTGTCAAAGAAAGGAAATCTTGGTAATAATATTAGCCACATTAAATGACTATTAATATTAAGCTAATACTATGTTTCAGTCTTGCATATATTAATTTTCGTGCTTTTAAATCACTGAAATTAATGTGATGACAAAACTAATTTGCTTAAGCCTATATTTTAATGCCCTTTAAGAAAAGGTGGTGTCTTTTTTTATTTGTATTAAAGAGTTGAATACCTTCTGCAGCTAAAATGAGAAACAGAGCACTGCAAAGCCCCATTTTGCTAAACAATGGAAAAGACTGACTTACTAGACTTTCAACAGTATCAGAGATGAGCCTTTCTAAACACACCACTTGCTTTGCAAAACATATTTACATTTGCTGTGAACTCCTTTAATCTGTAACTTTGACAAATGATTCTCATCTCAGCAATGACTGTATAAATACATAACATATTTCAAAAATAAAATTTGGAAAGACAAATAATCAAGAATTAACAATTCATTTACAATCCAGATTGTAAAAAGGCTGCTTTGATGGCTTCACTGATCTAATTTTACTTGCTACCTTTTCACATCTGTAAAAACCAAACAAAATACATTCTAATGATATTTCATCCTCTTTGCATTTTGTTTTGCTTTTATGTAAAATAATAGACAGGGCATAGGGCAAGACAAAAAGACCAAGAAAGCATATACAGATGGAACACTTCCTTACAGGTATTTATGGAGGTAATTTATCTGAATATATGAACTCCTGGGGACTTGCCTTTGAAAAACAAAAGGGGTGCTTTAAGTATGATGTAAAAGAAAGATTATCTCATGTTCTGTTTGAGGACAAGAAGGGTAAAGGAGTTTAAAGCAAACAGCAGGTGCCATTTGGATCATCAGAGCAACTGGATGGAAAGAATGATTTATTCTGAAGATTACAGTAAAATGGACAAGGAAGAATCAGGACCTTCTCCTTCCTCAAAATTTGTCCAAGTAACACAGAACTACTACAAGATCAGGTACTGTTACACTGAAATACCAGAAAACTCAAGTAAGTTACCAGACTCAGGCATCAAAACACACACAAAGACATGGGTCTAAGATTCATGTGAAAAAAAAAAAAAAAAAAAAAAAAAAAAAAAAAAAAAAACACAAAACCAAGTCCTAGAAGGAAAGAAAACTTCTCCTCCTTTTGATTCTGGGTTACTTCAGGATTTGGAAAAATACCATCAAAACTACAAAGCTATCACAAGGCATGAGATAACTTCAGAAATTTTTTAAGAATCAGAACCCTGTTGAAAATTTCTGAAATGTTGAATGCTGCTGTTCATGCCCCAACAAAATCTTGTATTCACATTCCACTTCTGAAGCACATGCAATGAAGAGTAAATCATCAGCTACAGAGTTGACTGTGTTGATAAAACACAGTTTTGCATACATATTGAAATGGTGTTCAACATTGGTGAAACAGAAAATTTTATCCGTGATCTGGCACCTGAATTAAGTCAAGGGCACATGTGGGACAAGATATAATATACCTGGTTTTGTGTAATGTTAAATTTTTGCCATGAGATCTAATGTATAGAACTGTCTTTCTAGTAAATAAGGGCTTTTCTTGTTGGTGGTTTTTTTTGGTTGTTTGTTGGTTTTGTTGTTTTTGTTTGTTTGTTTTTTTCCTCTCCTCACAACTTGTAAACATCCCCGTGTATCTTATTATTCACTGGAGAAGTGTAGCTGGTGTGACTCTTCACTTACATTCAAAAGTGAGAAAAGTTTATAAGAAATTGTTGACTAGGTAAAGACACACACTGATCTATAAAACTATACTTACTCATATTATAGAGATTAGTAAGGTTCATCTATGTGACAGACTGTTGCCTTAAATGGATGATGAAAACAAGAAAGGCTTGTCAGAAGGGAGAAGCATTTTAAGAAACCAATGAAGGTTTCTTAAGGAAGGACTTGGGAGTATTGGTGGTGAAAAACTGAACATGACCCAGCAATGTGTACTCACAGCCCAGAAAGCCAATCATATCCTGGGCTGCATCAAAAGAAGTGTGTCTAGAAGGTAGAGAGATGATTCTCCCCCTCTACTCCGCTCTTATGAGACCTCACCTGGAATACTGCATCCAGGTCTGGGGCCCCCCGTGTAAGACAGACATGGACCTGCTCAGGTGGGTCCAGAGGAGGGCCATGAGGATGATCAGGACTCTGGAGCACCTCCCCTATGAGGACAGATGGAGAGTTGGCATTGTTTAGGCCAGAGAAGAAAAGACTTTGGGAAGGCCTTGCATTAGTTAAAGAGGACCTACACGAAAAATGAGGAGGTACTCTTCATCAGGGAGTGTAGTGATACCACGAGGTGTAACAATCTTAAACTGAAAGAGTGCCATTTAGACTAGATATTAGGGAGACGTTCCTTACTGTGAGGGTGGTGAGACATTGGAACAGGCTGCCCAGAGAGTTTATGCATGCTCCAACCCAGAAGTGTTCAAGACCAGGTTGGATGGGGCTTTGAGCAACCTGATCTAGTGCAAGGTATGCCTGCCTATGGCAGTGGGGTTGGAACTAGATGATCTTTAAAGTCCCTTCCAATCTAAATCATACTATAATTCTACGAAGTCTACTGAGTCTTTATAGTCTCAGCTCATATCCTGTATTTGGAAAAAAAAAACAACAAAACAAACAAACAAAAAAATTAAGCCAATATTTTCAAATCTGTATTCTTAAAGTCACTTCAAAGTAAAACTTTTTATTTAAAAATTATGACTATTTCTTTTTGTTGTTGTTGATCAGTGTTTCTGAAGTAAAATTAGTCATTTTCACTAGAAGAAAGTGAGTTTACAGATCTGATCTCAGACATTTGGTTTTGCAGATTTTGAATACAACATCTGGGACTATGATTAAGGAACAGAGTTAAAGATTCATGACAGGTTAATTATCTATTGAAAAAGCTAAAATGAAACTGGATCCAATGAAAACATTAATTGTAAGTTCTATATGTGAAAATTTTACTCTAGATTTTCAGGGAAGAACTTCTAAAACCTTTGTCCAGACTTTGACAGCTAAACATTTCATAGAATCAAAGAATGATTCAGGTTGGAAGGGATCTCAGGAGGCCAAACAGTGGAACTCCTGCTTAAAACAGAGTTAGCTATAAGATGACACATCTTTCCTTCTATATAGTACACAAGTCTGTAGTGCCCATCTCCAATTCCATACGCTTCCTGGACAGGCTGCTACAACACCCGCTACCTGTAAACCAACTGAAAGCTGGAAGGAAAATTCAACTAGCATACAAAGAAGCTGCAACAGTTTCTGAAGAAGGTGATTTGGTAAGACCACATTATGCAGCCTTTTCCATTGTTTATAGGAGCTGTTATCATCTTAGAGGTGAAATTCAAAGCTGAACCAGCTCAGGCTCCCGATCAGTTTATGATCACTTCCCCTGTGTTGCAACATGGTCTGAAAGAGTTGGTGTGATACTTAAACTAATAGAGAGTAGGGAAGTCATATTCTCATAGCAGTTTCTAGGAAGTAAAAGGGCACAGGAATCAGTTGGTTATTGTCAAATAATAGATAGAAACAGCAGATGGATGACATCTGTGAAGAGATTGCCTATATTATGTAGAGAGAAAAGATGCAAACATTTGTTAATTAAGTATCTATCAGACCTGCTTAGAGGAGAGAACTACTGATAAGTATCAAGTGGTAAATCCATAGAATTAGGAGATGTGAAAAACTGCAGTGGAGGAGGCTCAAAAGGAACCAGATAGACTTGTTTGCTAATCTTCCAAAGCTGAAAAGCCGAAGTTAGAGAGACCAGAATGTTTGGATTGTGACTTCCATCAGTAAGGAGAAATGCCAGGCCAGACTCAGCCTCTGTGTATACCCATGCCTTTCCTGAAGAGAGAAAGTGCTGAAACTCAAGCAGTCAGCCAAAGCTTTACCTACTGACTTTCTTCATTGAAACTGTAGCCAGAAGATACTTCCTTTCTCAGCTCACTTCTCTGAAGCAAGTGTTGGTAAAGCAGCCCAGGGAAAAGACAGGACAACAGAGAAATGAGAGCTGGACGCTCATATAGACAGGGATGGCATTGCAAGGCTTCAACTACAGGTATCTTCATTCATGCTTTTTGGTAGAAACAGCTAGAAAACCAAAAGAAATATCTTCAAAGTTCCTAATGAAGGTAACAGTTATTATTTCAAATCAGCTCTCAATCTCAAGTGCTAAGTCTATTTTCTTCAATCTGTAATGTAATATTTGGCTGCCAAAGTTAGTGGGTAATACTCTAAGACAGGAAGAAACACGTAGAGTTTGCGTAAAGGAATACAGGTCACTTTTAACTTGGCAAAAAATTAACCAAGAATTACAATTTCTGATTATCCTGATCATTTTAATAAAGGTGTTACCTGTCTGCTATTAAAAAGTAGCAACACTGGAGTTCTAGATCACAATTACCTGTTATAAAATGTTATCCTTTTAATTTCTTAAATAGAGGTTTATGTCTTTCATTAAGATACAGAATATTCTGACACTAGAGGATAGACTATTTCACTGCAATCTCTAAGAACTTAGCTAACAATTTCATATCTTCATAAAAAGAATGGATTTTAGATTTATGGAGTCAGTATTTATAGTGTATGAATTTATCATCAATAGATGTTGCTTCATTAAAAGAGAAGTTTAAGAATTCATTGTGGTTAAATCTGTTCAACACATACACATGCATATCTCCAAGTATTTGCAGTTTAATATTACTATTCACCCGTATGTACACAGGTAATAGATTTAAATTTTAAGATGTAGAGCCAGTCAATATATCAGTTTTATAGTCTGTGTCTTATCTTCACTAGCAGCAGCTCTGTTCACTAGTCCATCCCTCCAGAATTTAATTTAACATTTCAAACATGGAATTGTGTTTAAAGACAAACAAACAAAAAACAAAAACAAACAAAAAACCCCACAATAACCCCAAAACTAAACAACAAAAAACACAATAAACCCTAAATGAACCAACCAAACTAAAAAAAAAAAACAAAAACAAAAAAACCCAACCAACCAAACAAAAAAAAACCAACCAACAAAACAAAACAAACCCAAAACCAAACCAAGAAAAAACTCAAACAAGAACAAACACAAACCCACAACAAAGCAAACAAAAAAACCACAACAACTTTACAAATAAGTTTTCTGGAGAAGTATTGTGGACAAGCTATTTCAGCTTCAGATACAAGACAGGACGTATTTAGATATGTCCTTACACAGCTCTGTAATCTAGTTTCTCAGGATCTTCCTGACACCTAAAAATGAGCTTCATTTCATTGCAAAGGGGAAAAACACTTTTCACTGTAATAGAGAACACCTCTTTCCCATTGGGTTAAGAAGTATTGGCATAAAGTCTAACATTTCACACGCAGAAAAGCCATTCAAAATACAGATCTTTTCAGCATTTTCTCTCTATCATTTTCATGTTTAATAACTGATAAACTAATCCTACAGAATCAGAGCTTTTCTTTTCAGTGTTTTCTTATAAATTATAATATTTTATGTAAATTATCACATGTAGAGAAAAAATAATATAGTAGTAAATATTAGATATCATATACAATGACTTATGCACAGCTTCATCCATCTAAAGCAGTCTGATCATTCCAAACTCATTCAAACATCTTCATATAAGCATTCTGTGTATGTCACTGTATACAAAGTAAAGTAATCGCATACGGTTACCAAATTACTTTATAGGACACTGAATCTTGCTAGTGTAGAAGGACGGAACAATCTTTTCCCACATAACACAGGTGAGAAACTAAAATCTATCCTATAGAGGATAGAGAGACAAGACAAAATTTTACTAATGTTCACTCCTTTCTTTATAATTTTCTTATTCTATACAATAGTAAATAATTTAAAATCCTTTATGACACATATTTCACATTCTCCTTACAGGGCAACTTTTTTTTTTTTTTTTTTTTTAATTAAAATTGTTCTGGAAAATGTAATGAACTAAAGAATACTACATAAATAATGACTTGCAAATATATTTTGCATTGGCCATAGGTTTTGCAAAAAGTCAGTGTAAAATAGGCAAAAAGATGCCAAAATAACATACCCTGAAATTGTAGTAAACATCCCAAGTAAACTATAGTTTCAAGTTCCTACAGGTTAAGATTTTAAAGTATCTAAGATAGGGTCTAAAAAAATATATATTTATTTTATTTTATTTTATATACATAAATCCAGGCATCATTCAGTTAATCTGTGATTTTTAGTAATGCTGAAGATTTACAAAGAGGCTCACCATTTAATATCAAAATTCAGAGATATTTAACTAAAACCTAGAACTGTATTATCACCTTACACAGTAAAGAAAAGTTTATGAAACACATTAGAGTGTGGCATGGAAACTTACAAAACACTGTCTGAAAGAACTGCTGAGAAACAGGGAACATGTAAGTATAAAGAAAAAGAGGACCAGCAAGTTACTAAAGGTTAAAATAACATTTCCTTAAAGAACATGTTATGTTGACCCCTTGCAGCCTTAAAGTTTTAAGACTTCTAAGGAGCTGCTGTGACTCTCTATTCCCAACCAAAAACTCACTTGTTTGATGCGGTCTGGATTAACAGTGGTCTGAGGCTGTAGAATGCTGACAGGCTCTGTCTTGGCCACATTTTGAGGCATTTCTCGAATCTTCTCTGCAATGAAGCCATGAACTGCATTTAGTGCTTCAACTGTTCCCTGGATCAGACACACCCGCTCTGTAGTACCTGCAAATACCAAAAGTTGATCTGAATGAAGTGGATTCTTCAAAATCCCACAAACTGCATCAGTTATGGAATAAAGATGGCATTCAAAAGCAACCTTGCAAAACCAACTTGCAGCACCCCCATAAACATACAAACAAAGTAGAGATTTCCAAAGGATAACACAGTAGTGATCTAAAGACATTTTAAACAACTCCTATTTGTGTAGATCCTACAAACAAATAACTTTACAAGCCAATATGAAGAAAGAAAGACAGAAAGACAGAAAGAAAGGAAGGGAAAGAGACAGAGAAAGAGACAGAGACAGAGAGAAGACCCAAATAAACCATTTGTTGGAAATATTAGTAAATATGATAAATCTGTGCAGACTACATGTCTTTTAAATTATTTTGGCCTAGTTCTAGATTATTCTAAAACATTGTACAACTTTTAGGTAACAAAAAGTTGAACATAATAGCCAATATTATAGAGGTACTTGGAATAAGCTTTTGCAATGAACACCTGAACTACAAATATATTCATTTAGCATAGACATTATATCATTTCTTGAAACAGCAGCAAATTACGGCAAGACCTTTCAAGGCTAACTGAACTCATGTATTCACGTATCTACTTGGTCTTTTCTACCCTCCCTACCTCACAACATCCCTGAAATAACCACAATTACTTACTGAATACATAGAGTTTTAGCTGTCTTTCATGTGACTTAGCAGTTGGATATCAAAAAAGCTTGTACCAAATACGTAGTTGATATTCCACAAATTACATTTCAAGAACTTCTGTTTAGAGTTACGCGGAATACCATTCATGCGGGACACGTACACTCCACTGACTACCTTCTATGCATCTGGGTCCTAAGATCATGAGAAAATATTATGCACTTGCCAATTAGGTCTGATAGGTGACATATGCATTTATTCTATGCATAAGAATAGCAGGCCTTTGGTTGCAATGAAGCAGAGGAGGTGACACTTTCCCACAGTACTCATTTGTAAAGACAGGACCGGTGCTTAAGAAAAAGAGTCCTTGAACATACTGCTCATTCCCAACATCTGCAGCAAAGTGTGACTCTCCATTTCTTGTCATTTCAGGTTTGCCTGTTTTCAGTTCTAACCGTTCTGTTCTGCTCTGTAACATTTTGCTTAATTCTCCTCTTCAGTCTGAAGCACATTATTTTCTTGTATTGGCTATCAGTCCCTCTCCCTTATTTCACCATTATTCACTCTCACCTTTAATTTAATTGACTCTCATAATGACTTGCCTATCCCTGTAGCCTGAAGGAGAATCTGATGTGCCACATTCACCTTGTCTTTGTATATCACCTAATTTAATTTGTAATACTGTGCATATTAGCAACAAATATCAAATAACTACCATAGCTCTAGTTATAATTCTCCTGAAAGGCTTAGACAAAGCCTATAGTGCCACATAACCCTTTCCCAAACTGAAATTGTGCTACTTGTGTTACAAATAGAGCAGTCCTTATTTCTGTGATTTCTTAATTGAAAGCACCTACCAGATGGGCAAAGATGGATGGAGAACTGTGGAAAAATACTTGATTTATTTTTGGTGACTAGGCTGGTTTTAGATGATTTTGTATGGCTTTATATTTTTTTTCCTTTTTATTTTATTTTTCTTAAAGAAGTTCAAGTTCAGTTCTACATATTGGGTAGAGCTTGATATTTCCTCACTAGAACAAAGAATATTCAAAATACAGTGTCGATTCTAAGGATACAAGTATGACACTGTACTGAAACATTCTGTATACCACATATCAAACTACTTAAATAGGTTCCACAAAATAAGTTTTAACTTGTAAAACAAGATCTAACAGAAGTTGGAAAACCGAAACATAAAAAGGGAGTATTGTAGTTTCCACTTTTGTTCTACAGAAATACCAAAACAAGACAACCTAAATGTCCAAGTAAAATTGCTTTGAAATTTCATGTAGTACAGGCTTCCACAAACACTTTATGTACATTTCCGACGTACTCTGATTGATTAGTTCTCATCCACGTTTTTACTCTCAAATAACTGTAGAACAATCCTACTAACAGAATAAAATTATAATATGAAGATCATTGTATTAGTTTAAATTCAAGATTACAGGAGGGGAACCAAAATAAAAAAACTGAGCCGCAGAATTATCACAAAAATAAATATACATTTTGTCATTGGCATATTCCTAGTAAATATTGACATGATCACACCTGAATATTTTCTGACAAAAAATTCATTGACTCTACTTAAATAAATGAAATGTAACAATGTGGTAAATGCTAACAAGTTTGCAATTATTTCTGAAGTTCATAACATACTAGTTGCCCTCATCATTGTACAATCCACACAGAATCAAAGGCAATACACAGATTAGAGAAATGGACCAGGGAGGTAAGTAACCTCCTGATAATAGTACAGTAACCTTAGCAATCTGCAAGAAAAAAAGAGGTTTTTATTAGTAAATGTTTCTCACCTGCTTCTGTAGATGATATTTAAACCTTCAATATTTCGTTACCCAAAGATGAAACAGAAGACTAAGTGCCCTGCCTACTCATTAATTTATTCATATACATTTAAAATCTTTTTTCTTAAGAAACAGTATCAGGTAACGCTGAAATTCAACGTTGTAGAAGAAACCATAAAGAAAAACTGACAGAATGAGAAACAAACAGTTTTTTCTCTATTAAAAGATGTTATTTAAAAATAATTAAAATTAGGATTCGAACATGTCAATCAGTATTCCACAAGTTGTCACATTAAAAATCCTTGAGATAAAATATAAAGTTAAATTGAATAGACTCTTAACAGTAAGTTATATTTGTCATCAGCAAGATTTAGAACATTCATGTGACCTGTTACAGTGTGTTTTCAACAAATTAACTTCAAAATACTAGGTTGGTGCAAAAGTAATTGCAATTTTGGACCAGCAATTTAAAATCATTAGAATTAGGTTCAGACACATCTTTGTTAATCAAAATAGGGACCATTACAGTCAACACGCTTTTGCCAACAACAAAGAAGTTTGTTTATTCCTGTAGCATAAAAATCCTTGCTTTGGGATTTGACAAACTCTTGGAAAGCATTTTCTGCATCCTGCTGGTTGTGGAAGCGTCTTCCCTGCAAAAAGTTGTCAAGATGCTTGAAGAAGTGGTAGTCAGTTGGCAAGATGAGGCAAAACTTCATAGCCCAACTTGTTCAACTTTGGAAGCATTGGTTATGCAACATGCAGTCAGGCGTTGTCGTGGAGAAGAATTGGGCCCTTTCTGTTGACCACTGCTGGCTGCAGGTGTTGCAGTTTTCAGTGCATCTCATCGATCTGCTGAGCAAACTTCTCAGATGTAATGGTTTTGCCAAGATTCAGAAAGCTGTAGTGGATCAGACTGGCAGCAGACCACCAACAGTGACCATGACCTTTTTCTAGTGCAAGTTTGGCTTTGGGAAGTGCTTTGGAGGCTCTTCTCGGTCCAACCACTGAGGTGGTTGTCACCAGTTGTTGTATAAAATCTACTTTTTGTCACACATCCTAATCTGATTTGTTTTGCATAGAATAAGAGAAGACGACACTGCAAAATGGCAATTTTTTCGATTTTCAGTTGGTTCACAAGACAACCACTTATTGAGCTTTTTGACCTTTCCAATTTGCTTGCCGAATGGCCACAAAATGGTTGACGTTGAGTTCTTAGGTGACTTCTCATGTAGTTTTAAGACGATCAGCTTCAATGATTGCTCTCAGTTAGCCATTGTCAACTTCTGATGGCTGACCATTATGCTCCTCATCTTCAAGGCTCTCATCTCCTTTGTGAAACTTCTTGAACCACCACTGAACTAACTGTATGTTCATAAGCAGTTCCTGGGCCAAAGGCATTGTTGATGTTATGAGGTGTCTCCACTGCTGTGCAACCCATTTTGAACTCGAATAAGAAAATCACTCAAATTTGCTTTTTGTTTAACATTATTTCCATAGTCTAAAATAAATATAAAATAAACAGCAAGTAATAAGTCAGTAGCAAAAAAAAAAAAAAAAAAAAACAAAGTGAGAAAAGTGCATTAAAATGATATAACCACATTTATTTAAGAATGTATTCCAATATCAAATGGCAAATTTCAACAATGCAAAAACCACAATTCCTTTTGCACCAACCTAATCTTTTTGCCAAAACACTGTCAAAACCAGGAGTTTAAATGACATGAGTGGAAGTAACCACAGAAAACGAAACTTGGTTCATAGACAAAGCTGCCTTAATGCTTTTTCTTCCTACTTGGCTTCCTCCCCCTTTTGCAAACAGCCCCTGTGGTTTCTGTGTAAAGCAATCCAGCTCTAAGAAAATGCTCTGGGGAGTCTTTACACCACAGTATTGTCTCCTAAATGATGAGATGTGATGTGGATTGATCAATGCAGCTAATGCAAGTGTTCTCCAGGCCAGCAGACAACACACTGAAATACAACACAGATCAGATTCCATCCCTGCTACCAGAGCCTCACAGGGAAAGTACTTACCAGGGATGACTACTGTCAAAACATTTGAAAGTAAAACAGTCGATGTTAAATACAAATTTCATTAGACTTGACACTAAGTGGCTAAAGGGTATTCTACAATCTGGGTTACTGTAGAAGGTGTAATATAATAAAAATGTTCTATGTCATGTTACAGACCAAACACACTACATTTTAGGATATTTGCAATGTTTATATATAATCCAGGATGTAATATCCCATAAAGAAATACAACTGTGTGAAAGTACATTTCATGTAGAGTAAGATACAGTTTTAAAGTGCATCAGTAGCACATTTTCTTCAGGGGTTACATCTTATGATTTCTATTGCAACAAACATGACAAGAGTGGGAAAAAAAAAAAAAAAAAGTGTGGAGAAATTTTATACATGTACAGTCCGGAATGTCTTTAATCTTCTGAAGTGATGTTGTCATATTCCTTCACACAACTCTGCTAGCTTTTCACTCAGATAACAGAGCACAATAATTTCAAAAGTCACACAAAAGGAAAACTGCCAGCTACATGACCAACCTGTATAACAAAAATAAGCCTATGAACAACCAAAGTTGGTGAATTTTCTGTCACTTTAAAAGCTTTTAGACTCCATTAGTGTCTAAAGTAAAATGTCAGATTATTTATCATTTTCATCTGTTTAACAGTTACATTCACTCCTTTTTCCATGTTTCTGTGAACAAAAGCTCAGCCATGTATATACATATTTTTTGTCATATGATTTTTCAAATACATATTTAAAATACAGATCTGGTTTCTTAAATAGCTGACTTAGAGAAAGTCAATTTACCAAATAATAAGTGCCTTTAACTTTTTTCTTGTGCAAACACAGGAAATATAAAATGATGATGATTATTATTTTTTAATTAGTTTTAATTCAAGTTGGAGTTAGGGTCATTTATTGTACATTGTCTTTTACATATGAAAAGATAAAATATACACCAGAGAAGAATAATTCTGCCACAGAAAATGGCAACATGTAGAGTAGGTGGTCATCACCCTTGTCCATTCAAATAAAAAAAAAAAACAGAAAAAATGTTTTTATTTATGTTCAATAATACTGAAGTCCATGACAGAAATTTGCATGTGGTTGCAAAACAGGAAAACCACTATCCAAATAGATTCTGATTATGATGTTTCCACAATCATTTCATGCTTACTTTTTCTAAGGAACACATGTAAATTACTTTGTATTTTTATGTGCTATACTCTTCAGCACATTAAATGTGTTTTCTTTCCTCTTATTTCAGAATTAAAATGTTATTTGCACATGCATGTTTTAACTTTTTCTTATCAAATAGAAGCAGCACAATGTTACTGCACAAAAAAGCCTACATGTGCTGTTCCCCAAAAATAGATTCTTAAAACTGACAGATAAAAAAGGAATCTTAATCAGATTCTTGTTTTATTTATACTGCTCGTAGGGAGAAATATTTTGGGCCTAGTTTTGGTGTGTCTGATTTTTGTTTGTTTGTTTTATTTTATTTTTTTGTTTTTGTTTGTTTGTTTGTTTTACGTGAAAACAGGCAATTTAAAAGTAAGTAAATAAAAACCTGTTTTGAAATCTAATAAGTTAGTCAGGCCTAAAAGCTACAAAGCTTGCAATACCTTTATTTTTAATCATTCATTCTTCCTTCCACCTCCTTTAACTACCTAAAACTTCACTTCTGGCAAATATCCTTGGCAACCATATTACATTAATTTTGTCAGGAACATTTTAAATGCAGTTGTGAAACTTCAAAACAACAGACCATAAGCTTTTTCTCTGATAAGTTTTTTTATTTACAACTGATACAGCTTTTAAAACAACTATTAGAATAAATGCTAGAAGATGCAGCAAGATAAAGGGTACTGATGCTTTCAATGTTTTTTGTTTCTATACTTAACAGGCATACATCAATATATGGTTACTATTAAAGTTTCGTTTGTTTGCTTAAAGACTGATCAAATGTGTAAGAGTTCTACTGTATTCACAGAAATACTCACTAAATGTTAAATGTGCTTCTGTATTTTATGAACCTTAATTGAAATGTTTCAGGGAACACACTGTACCTTTCAGAAAGGACTGTCTGGCATTTATATAACTCCATACACTTTTCATTGGGCTTTTACATCAATCTTAAAGAGCATTTGAAAGCCTAAAAAGCACAATGCATTACCAGCCCAGGGTAATCCCAATACATCCACTAATTAAATCTCCTTATATTTTTCCAGTGTACCATGCCAATATCTTTGACACTGAAAGGGAAAACCTGACAGTGGAGCCAAAGCTAAAACCTTAACTAAATGAAAGGCGGCACTACAATCTCTCAGCAGCTGATTTGCATTAAGCTTTTTATTTGAGAATGCACAATACAGCAGTGCACTAACCCTAATGTCCCATACATTTATTTTTCTGACCCATGATCAAACAGCCTGTAGAGAGGGATTCTATATAACACCACCAGCAACTACTTCAGCCTGAAGCTGATCTTACACAAGCTCTTGGCACAACAGGACTGTGCTTTGACATGATTCCCAAGCAATGTAAAAATTGTCAATAAAGATGCTTAACAGGAAAATCAGATAAAGTCTTCCCTTGCATGTAACATTTCCTCTCTACATTTGCATAAAAACTCAGTAAAAGAAAATCAGACCAAAAAAAATTGTTTTAGTCAAATGCATTAGCAGTCTTTTACAATGCCTTAAAACAGACATGGAAAACCTTTGTCATATAAATGACAAAATGTATACAACCTTAAACGCAGCACATAAGAACAACCCACATGTGCTCAAAGCATCATAGAAATCTCAAAAATACAGTTTTCTCCATTGGTCTTTATCTTCCTCCTGTCCTTTTGCCTTTTTTTCTTGAAAGAGAATTAATTGGTCCTAATACAGAGCCTATTCCCATGTGCATCACAGACAGAAAGATGGTTCTCCCTCAAAGCAAAGCTTGATGATCTAATGTAATGTTTCACAGAGTTAGTATTTTTTCCCTATCAGTGAACAGTAAGCATCTAAATAATGAAACATGTTAATAAAAAACCAATATCTAATTTTGACAGAAAATGGGAAGGTCTCTGAGAAGCAAAAACTTTCAAAATCCTTATAAAATAAGCACACGCAATACCCCAACAAGACCAAATCATTGGAGAAAAAAGCTGACTTTATTTTTTGAAGAAGACCACAGAACAGAAAGAAAAAAGTGACATGTGGTTTTCAAGATCTCTGGAATGAATTTTCGTATCAATAAAAGCACTTAAGATTATTTTTAAAGCAATGTAAGGCTCAGTTGACAATTAGAGCTTTTATGCTATGCTATCGTAATATGAACCTTTGTTAATAGTGCCTCTATGTACAATTACCAAAGGAAAAAACCCACCCATTTAAAAAGTAAAATATACTTTGAAAACCTGTAGGAACTGATAAATCTTAAAATTTAGACTGATAACAGTTCATATCATCAAGGGACCCTTTCCCCTCAAAAATATTTCTCAAGTTCCATCATTTAAAAATCTGTTAAAAGCTTTCAAAAATCCTCCTACATATGGCCAGTTGCTCAAGAAATCAAATCACCTAATACATGCATTACTATGCATCTGTTTGGAGGAAACAAATACCAAATTTCAGGCAAACAAGCAATAGTGAAGCTTTAGATTAGAGGTTCCATTATAATATTTGTAATTGTGTAAATATATATATTACGTAATTGAAGTAAACATGGACAGTGATCACAGACACATAATTTTTCAAGAGTTTTCACGATGAACACTAGAGTTAACAGTAATTTTGGGTAGGGATAAAATGTAGAGAGACGCTATAGCAAACGCATAATAAGAATTATTACACATCCCAGGTCAGAAATATAAGGAGAGAGACATGGGAACATACACCTTATGTTTTCAGCCTAGAAAGAAGGCTGTCATGTCAAAAAGAGGACACTTCGCATCATGATGCAGTCATTATAGCACACATACAGAATGGGCACATACAAACACACACGTGCAAACACAAACACACATGTAATTTTCTTTCTTGTTCTTCTGTTTCCCTCTCTAAATGCTAGTCAAAATCCACCTTCTGCTCATAGTAGACTGGACTGTAGCTGCTGTACATTTTATTAAATTCATGGCTTTCCAGCTGTGGACTTCTAGTCCAGGGTTTATATGGAAAGCAGGTAGGAAGAGTTTGTGACTACTGCCAAAGCATTCAATGTGCCACAGTTATTTTTTTGTTTGTTTTCCTATCTCCTTCTCAACTTACAGATCGTAACCCTTTTATAGCATGTCCTGTTACTTTTTCTATGAACAGCATTTAGCAGTCTCTAACTTTAGCTTTCTAAAATTTATGCATCATAGTACAAGTAACTGTTTAAAAAAAATGAAAGGGATATTTGTGAACAGTGCACCCCATTTACCTTCAGATGAAATCATCCCACTAACATGTGAAGCTCTAACACTTAACCATACAGGGAGCTTTGAGTATTACCTTAGAATAGACACTAAGCTTCTCAAAGGCTCACTATATACACACATATCATGATATTGTTTTCCAGAGACAGCTACAAAATAAATGCTGAATTATTCTTCATAGAAAAGCTATAATAATCACTATTAATGCTATATAACGACATTAAAAGCATTGCCTGGGTGTAGGAATAAGGCAGTAGGTAAAGTGGTTTTGATACAGTAAGATGTAATCTGAAGTGTCAATAAAAATAGATATTTCCCTTCAAAAGCAAATGCAAAAATCATTTCCACCCACCAGCATATTTCTATAAACTTACAAATATTTTATCATATAAGAGTCCACAATAAAAAGGAGTAGAAAATGTTATGTAGGCAGAACTGTTTCTAAATAGAACTTTCTTAGAACTTTTTGCACTGGATAACAGCTGCTCTTTATCTATTTTTATAGCTATCACACAGCTACACTATGCACTCAAAAATTCCTTCTTCACAGATATTTGCTGAACTATTTTCATTCTTGTAGCAAACTGCCTTTAAAATAGTCAAGGTAGATATAATGGCCTTGGCAAGTCCAATACCAATGAGCTAAAGATCTTGGTGAAATCCATTTTTTGCATGTTCTGTTATAAAAAGTCCAGAGAAGATTAAAAAAAAAAAGAAAAAAAAAAGAAAAAAGGAGAGATAAAAAGAAAAAAGAGCAGGGCTAGGAACCTTAGCTTTTTCTTTAGTTTTTGTACTCTTTCACCATGAGAAAGAGAATTGGATGAAGTGAACAAACGATCTCCTACCAGTACTATGGCTGGTCCAGACAGGAAACTTTTTTAAGGTCCAGATATTTTGCAAGTATTTTTAACTCTTCAAAATAATAATGTCACAATTTAATGTTTATATAAATGCCACCACATTTCAATGTTTACATTATTGGATTTGAGGAAATCTGGGCAGCCACCTGGGCAGCAACTTCATTGATCAAGAACAGGATGGAAGAACAGGGGTTCTTCCCCTACTTTTGAAGAGTGGGTCAAGCATTCCTGTTTAGAAACTGCATGGTGTCAGTCTGCATCTGGAAGAAATGCAACCAAAATGTTAACAGCCACACTGAAACGTCATAGATAATAAGTCTCCAACGTAAATCTGACTGGGAGACAAGAACGTGGACTGAATATACTACTGACCTACTGAATATACTATTGGGTTTATTTCTCCACATTTCTGTCCTATATTAAGCAGATAAATTTAAGCTGATAAATAAACGACTGGATTCTTCTAGAAAGACTTAAAAGTCATACATTTTCTTGCATTACATCAAACTCATAGGACTGTTTTAAGACTGAGATTTTGCTGTTTTCTCATATCCCTCCACCCCCGCCTTTTTTTCTTAAGATCAAAACACTGTAAGTCCCATTTAAAAACTGAAAGAAATACTTTTCTGACAGATCCTGGTTTACAATTTCCCATATATGCTAACATTAAAATCCTTTGACATCCCTACATGTGCTTATAATTTACCTAGAAGAAACCTGTTAATTTTCCAGTATATAAAATCAGATATATCCCAATAAGCTAAAAAGAAGAATGATCACTTCTAACATGAAACCTTACAAGGTACTGTCTCTAATGGAGGCTGTCTGGCTATTAAGAAATTGATAACAAAAAATAATAAAAGATGTCACATTAAAATAGGATGATCAAATCTGATCACAAACTGACCCTATGGTTAGAAAACTTCCCCTGGAAGGTAGAGTGAACATTTACCTTCACTTTGCATAGAGGATATTACGATGTATAAACCAACATGAAATAAATAAACCCACTTGAAATAAAACTACTATAGAAGAGACTAAAGACTAAATCTCCCCTCAAGTTAAACCATGAGCTGAACATCATGCTCAGAAAGCCTCAGAAATCAGTGGGAAAGAGGAATCTGCATCTCAGATGACTCCGAGGCAGCAGAGTTTTTCCACTGTTACTGTTCTCTACTCTTGGGCTGCAAATACAAATCTGCATAAATTGTTGATGTTCAGATGCTCCTCCATGGCCCTGCTGTGCAGTAATATAAGACAAACTTTACAGAATTAAGAACCTCACCAGTTCTTCTCCTGCATAGGCAAGGAGAAAAGACAAGTTCACCTCTAAAAATCAGACTATTTAGTGATACAAATAGATGTGAAATAGTCTCCTTTCCCTGTTTGAGCACTTATCTTTATAGGCTGGCAGCAGAATTGTAAATGAAGAATGCAAACTTTGAGAACAGCACCTGTACTAGCTACCTGTATGAATTCTGAGGGCCAGCTCTCAACAGTCATAACTGTATTTCCTTCCCCAGCACTAAACGATGGATGCTCATATAACTTCTCTACCTCAGCAGCAGGCGGGCACTGCATGCTGGGAATGGGTAGGTGGGAGGGTGCAGTATCTGCTGCTCCTCTCTTGCTCTCCAACTGCAGAACTTCTCCCTTGCTACAGGAAAGAAGCTGGAGCCTAATAATTCTGTTGAGGGAGGACACAAATGCTGACACTGTCCCAAACCTCCCATACCACTTGGTATGACACTTTCCACCTCAGGATTTAAAGCCTTAGAGACAAGTATTCCTACAGTAAGATTACACTGGCCAGCACATGTTTCTGGGAGCAGAAACAGCTCACTGAAGTGAAGCTGATTCAACAACAAACAATTATAAATGAAGGGTTGTGTACTACTTTAAGACAAAAGTCTAGCAAGAAGCATTTATTCTAGTCTAGAAATAATAATTAAAAAAATCAGTAAATAGTTTCTAATCACAGACAGAAACAGCATAAACAAAGTGAAAACTGTCTACCAATATCTTGTATTGATTTAGACCATGTTTTACAACTCTAGACAGTAATATTCTTTTCTGAAACTTTAATTTGTACCTACACAGAGCAAGTCACTAACTGAATGAATCTTCAGTAATAACAGCATATCCTCTGTTTTCACAGCTTAGAGGCTGTAAGGGGACTGTTCCCAGTGCTGTTATTGACCAAGTATATCAGAATTATGTCAGATTTTAAAATCTACCTGCTTTCCTCCATATCTAGTATTAGGTTTCTCTCTGCAAAATTAATAAAACAGCCTGAAATAGGAGTGAAATTCCTATTCATTGTGACTTAATAACAGATTAATCCATCCAAAAATGGGAAAAAATAGATGCAATGTAATCCCCATTCTTTGATCATTCATGAGATTTTGCTTTAAGTCAAGGAAATCTTTTTTGCCCATTTGAAAAAGAATTTTCCAGCTGAATTAGATTTCTTAATCTTCTCAAAGACAACCCATCTAAATTCATGGATTGTTTATTCTTACACGATAACTAAATGCTCTTTTTTTTTTTTTATCTGCTCTCCTGAGAAAAAAATAAGATCAGAATCATGACAAAAATAATATCTAAAATATCAAAGCAATTTCATGAAGCCAGAATTAATAAAGCCTATTTCCCTACAGATTTGCCTCTTCATGTCTAAGGTAAGGAGCTGCAGGCTCTGACTGAAGGTTTTCCCAGAGCTGTCAGTTTTCTGGGGACAGCAGATATAGGCATAAGCTGATGCCTTCCTTTAGTGGAGATCTTCAGAGTATCATTCTCCAATCCACAGATGCTTCTCTTCACAAAGCATGTAAGAATTTATTTGGGAGATGTTCTCTTTGTCAAATGTAGATCATGATAGTAAAGGATTCAACATTGTTTCACAGAAACATCAGGAAAGGTAAAGCTGAGGCTGATCAAATAAATGAAGTGTCTTGCTCAAAATCCTCTTAAATAGTAATCTATTCAGGAGCAATGATATACATATTTATTAATAAAAAATAAAAATTCAACTATTATGCCTTTGTGTACTTAGGCTTCTTGTATGTTTCTGATAAACTAGTACTAGTACATTTTGAACTTTGCCTCTCAAGTAAATGTATAAACCTTTCTTATAGTCACAAATGGTGCCCTTAGAAAAATGTTTGTGAAACAAAACAAGTGTCTCTAAAGGGACCCTTGGAACTCCTAATTCCTCCTAAAGGCTAGCTTCTGAGCTGAAACTTTTTGACTCTTTAATAAATACTCACTGACTAAACTACCATGTCAAGAATAGAAAATGAATATTTAATTCTATAAAAAAATGAAGATTTTCTGATTACCTTACATTTGCATATCCTGCTGAAAATACATGGAGGAATTTTTTGAGTGCCATGACACATATTCTGATACCAAGATCACTCTGAATTACATTCATGACATTTACATTCTGAGATGAAGAACTATGAGACCCTGATTGTACCCCACAATAAGTGCATTTTTCACAGCCTTTTGTACCACTCCTAAGAAAACACACTGCAGACTGCAGGGTTCTAGATATGATTAAAAGATTGAAATGATGAAAAAAAAAAAAGTTGTGAGGAATAACTGAGTTGTTTATACACATAGAAAGGAAAGTAATGTGGAGTTTATAAGTCAATACCAAATCAAACAAAAAAGAGAAAAAAAATCAACAGCTTAATCAATGGGAGCTATTTCAACCTGAACTACTAAATTGTGAGAAATACAAAAGAAGTAAAGGAATGAATTTTAATCTAAAATTCAAGTTTTTTAAATGAAAAATAAGCATGAAATATATCACACTATTCTGCTGATTATAGTAAGCATTGTTATTTTGTAGTTTTTGATTTCTACAGTGGTTCTCACTGCAGCAATTTGGTGCAGGGCTGTATTTTGTTTGCCTTACTAATCATGAATATTACATGGATTTTGCTCAGTCTTAGAACATGAGCCTTTCTATATTTGCAGGTTTGTTGCTAACGTGCTATGGAATTCAAAACCTGTGGGATTTTGGGACTTTAATTTAAGCCTGTGGCAGTGAAGATGCAGCTGCTCATTTATAAGCAATCATCACAGCTACAGTAGTTATAAGATTAAATTTGAAAAGCCACTTTCCTGAACTTTTAAAATGATTAAATTATAACAGAATCAGTGCTATTTTTTATTAGAAATACTTTTACTCATTAACTTTCTTCCAAGTTTAAAATCAAACCAAACCAATTTTACATAGCATTCCACCTGAGCTTGCACCAGGTTAGCATTGCAGATTAAGTATCAGGATTTGATTATTAATATAATGTTTGTTCCTCACATACATAATTAGAATGTATCATCAACCATGACCCAAGTCAAGAGTCTTTTGAGGTTGGCATTATGCATTTTATTCTACAATAGCTCAGATGCAACTCAACACTGCTAGCAGAATTTCTTTAAATGAAACTTCTATCAGTGAATCAAACCATAATTATAAAATACTGTTACTTACTGCTATTATAGAAATGTCTTCCCATAAAGCTATAAACAAAGCAGAAGATTTTACCAACCTATGAAAACTATGAATCTAATCTCTGTTGATATCTACAGATATCAACATCTGAAATGTATTATTTCACTGATATGACAGGACAGAGGCATACCTGTGCTACAAGTTACATTTACAATAGAATGCCCTATTTTATAGGACTAGGGCAGTATCCAGGGTGCAAAGGGCTGATCATGACAGAGTTTTGAAACTCTCCAAAATAGTGCCGAAGTCTGAATTCCTGCAACTAAAGTCCATAGCTTTGCTATTAGGCAAGATCTTAGAAAGCTTGGCAAGCAAGCTTGCAGGGCAGTGTCAGGATGATCAAATGATACCAGTGAAAGTATTATATTCAGATAGATGGTCAAAATAGGATCACATTACCGTGGTTCTTGTTAATAAGAGGAATTTTCCCCTGTATGTGTAGCAGCTGTATTGTTTAATTCTTAGTAGCTTCTTAATATGTTGTCCTCAGTACAGCCATACTAAAGAAAAGTTTCTTCTCCAAAGGACATTATTAGGATTAACAAGTTATTAGTCCTTTATAAATGCCCAAAAGTTGTGAGATAAGAACCATTTTTATCTTCAATTTCTTCTCCTTTCCGCAGTGAAATTTTTCTCTTCATTAAAAAATTACCCTTAGAAAGCACTATTTCCTAAAGCAGAGCAAGACTTCCAAAAGACATAATCACCCAGGTTTTGTGTTCCTACAAAAAAGTAGCTCTAGATTCCTTTCCCCACAGAACTAGCTGGCAAAATGAAACTCTACAGCAATATTCCTCAAGGAACTAAGAACTTAAAGTTTTCCAAAACAGACAGGCTCCTTTCAAATGCAGTTTCACCTTTTCCTTGCAGATACCCTGGGGACTTCCTTCAGTAGCACCAGCCAGACGCAAAATGCAAATAAATGTGAGAAGACTAAAAGGAGTGTGGGGTAAGCTGTTTGGTTAAGAAAAATGGTATCTTAATAGTGGAATGCCTAAAACTATATCATCTGAGTTGCTGTGGAGGCCACAAGCTCAGGTAGGTGAGAATTTTTCAAGTATGGGATACAGGGAATTTCCACTCTTTTGTCTGTTTCTCCCAAGCCTCTCTTTTTTCTACCCTTCAGAAGCTTTCCATCTGGTGGTGAAAATCAGAGAGAAATAAGACAGAAAGGCCACTTAGTTTTTTATTCTACGTTTATTTGCACTGATGACCAATCAACTGCAGAAGTGCTTTCTTGCTATCAGCTAAGTAAAATATAGACAGCATAAAAGGAGATATAAAAGTATGAAGACAGCATTAACTGCTGGATACCTCTAAAAGTTTTATTTCCTAACTCGTTACATTGCAAACTCTGGCACACACAGTTCAGAAAAATGTTAATGAAAGATGATGTACCACTCCAAGAAAATTTTAGCAATACACAATATTTTATTCTATTACTTGCTGGCAGGTATTAAAAACTGTTTTGTATGGCACATATCCAAAAGGAAATCTAAGCTTGCATTTTGTACTTCAACTTTATCCCCTCCTGAATTAATGTGTATGTAGAAGTATATGTATATAAAACCCTGAAAAAAATGCTATTTTCATTTTATTGAAGTTAAGATGTCAAACTTAAAATGTCATATGTCCTGCAGATTGACTTATAGAAGTCAGTCTGTTCCAGAATTCTGGCACAGTGATGTAAATTTTCTTTCCCTACTCAGTTTTATCTTATGATTGTGTCCTTCAAGACACTTCTTCGATGCAGTTACTACAAGGTGGTTATAATGGTAGCAAGTCGATTACTATAATGCTGATGCTCATTTGGGAAACTGTCAAAACACTAATAAACTACTATCAGATTGAAGGACTTTGCAAGAAATTGTAACATGCAGAAATTTCATGTGCTAGTGAAGATTAAAGGTCATTGCCTAAGCTCAAACTTGAATGTCGCCCAAGTGTCTAATGCACATCCGCCTACAATGATGTCATGCAATGCTCCTAGGAAATATGCACCTCAGATCTCCAAAGTGATAACCAATCAGAAAGTAACCAAAAAAATCCTCCGCTCCTCACTGGCTCTATGCATGAATATGCAAATGTAGGTTGAAATAATCAAGATTTCTCAACACATTACTCAAGAATATCTTCTAAGTCAATTGCTATTCAAATGCTTATGGTATGTGTTCTAAGCAATGGTATGGCTAACAGCCAAGATTAAAAAAAGGCAACCCTCAGAGAATCCAGAAAGATAAACCTTCAAGATTTAAAACAAGATTGCCAATAAGATCAGCTTTTCATTTGGGAAAAGTGTTTCTTCTCTACCTTTTTAATAGACACAGACAGACCTTTTTATTATAAAATTCAGCTGTATTCTAATAATATTCTGGTATACCAACAGACATCACTTGACTAAGAAAACAAGGATTCAGAACTAACTTTTCTGCTTACAGTATTTCTTACAGGATTCAAGATAACATTAACTTGGCTAATTGATACTACAGTATCTCATCTAACAGGTCACCTGGATGGCATGAAACTATGTTTTGCCAGAAATCCACCACAAAGGATTCAGACAGTTTTTCCAGGTTATTTTCAGGGTCAGAAAAACAACACGGTACTCTTTAGATCTTGGAGGTTTATTAAAACAAATGGATGTGGGAAAGAAAGTAGGGCAATTAAAAATAAAAAGGATGAAGTTATGGCTTTTCTTTGGCTATGTGGAAGGAAGATATTTTTATATCAATATGTATAGATACATACACACCTCTCAAATCATTTTATAAGTAGAAAAAAAATGAGCTGCAATCTAAAATTCAACTTTTAACAGGTATGTCTTAATAAGAAAAAAACAAAACAATACCACAAACCATATTTTGATATTTTTCATATCAGCCACCAGGCATTTTTGCAACTACCACTATATAGCTCCACTGTCATTGTCTTTGCCTAGGAATTATTTAGCAAAACAACAAAATTGCAAATACAGAAGCAAAACAGCCCAGTAACTGTCACTGCTCCTTTACTTCATGTAAAATAAATAATTGAATAAGACATAACTAAATAGAGTTACACTAACAAGTATAGCTTACACGGGTATATTTTTACACATATAAACAAGAGGCAATGTCATATTGTCACCACCAACAAATCACCTTCATTTGCAGCGATGTGAATTAGAGCCACATAGCTCCATGGTGGGTCAAAATTAAAATGGAAGTAAATAATTTTGTAATTATTAATATAATAGACAAGAGCTAGGGTGGTGAGCCATCAATTCTAATTAAAGGCTGCAATTAAAGGATACTTCAATCAATCATCTCTGTGAAAGCATACTCTATTGATTGCTACATTAATTATTAAAATCATATTAAAATAAAATTCAGATTTTGTTATCAGCCAGCTACCTCAAAATATTCTTACAGCTCTTATAATCTAATCAGTGGCATAACTAGGACTAAAATTTATTTTATTTTTCAGTAAAGAATGACGCAAGACGCTATCTTAGGTTCTCAAGTGGTGCAGTATGGTATTACTTATTCTTAGAAAGGATACACAAGAATTTTTGTTTCTGCCACAGCCTATATTACTATTAAATCCCCATAGCAGTCCTTTGCTACTTGCTTTTCCTCTAGCAATACTTGTCATAATACCAATTTATTTGTTATATACTCCAGTTATACACACAGACAATCCCAAACTAGGTATTTTAAGAACTTTTGACACAAACAAAACCCAGACCTGGCTGCATAAGTAACAGGAAGAAAAGTTAAAAAGCAATTCATCATTTTCTAGCTCAAACTGAAATAAAGTCAGTTGGAAAGCAGAGTTCACAGTCCATGAGGCCCTTGACTCAGCCATGTTTTACTATCCTGTGAAGAAAAAGAACATAGAGAAAATAATAGCTGAAAAGATAAGGGAGTCTGCCATGAAATTCAAGTTAGACCCAATCTCAGTTAAGAAAAACATTGAAAAGATTAAAGCAAGTATGCTGCCAGACAAAAACAAGCAGAGCTATGAGTGTGGCAAGTTAAAATAGTGGAAAAACTACTTCCCACCTTAGTCCCTGCATAAATAGAGCTTTTTAGTCTGGTATGATACAAAGAGCTGTTTACAGTGTTCTAAAGTACAGATGTTATCAGTATTATCACATACAGTTTATTAATAGCAGCAGTAAGCTGATGTAATGACAAGAAAGCAACTTACAGTTGAAACTCTTATGATTTCAGTTGCACAAATGTGGTACCTAGTCCACCAACATAATTGCTTTGTTACCTTATCAAAACAATCTCCCAAA
Source organism: Columba livia (assembly GCF_036013475.1). Classification (NCBI taxonomy): domain Eukaryota; kingdom Metazoa; phylum Chordata; class Aves; order Columbiformes; family Columbidae; genus Columba; species Columba livia. Next base: position 31,533,715 of record NC_088606.1, on the reverse strand, counting down.
TACTTTTAAAATGCTGTTTGAAACAAAACGATTACCAGATGCTTTTGAAGACCACAACCCCTTGATTTTGAGAGAAGAGAGTTAGAAATGCTAAGTATATCTCCAAATCGTCAAACTCCACAGTTGATTTTAAGCTGGTAATTGTACCAGCAGGCGACTAGGCTACAGAAATCTATGACGATAAATCTATGGATTTATGACTGCCACCCAGTGCTACCCACTGCTCTGCAACTACAGGCTGCAATCAGAAGAAAAATAATCAAAAAAACACATGAAGGGATAAAAGGAAGGAAAAGAAAGGAAAAATGTTAATAAAATAAGTACCTTATTTCAGTAATCCAATGTCTGTGCTAACAGAAGTGAAAGCACAAACAACCCTAGTAACCAAAAATCCCATCTGCTTCTTCAGAAATAAAAGGATCAAACTTCAAAAAATAAAGGTTTTAACTAAAGAATCAAACTACATATCTTTCAATCAATCAAAATTTGCTTCTCTTAATTGTGTTCCACCAACCTTAGCTTCCTTTGAAAGTCAAGTAACAGCAGGCAAGAGCAGCAGGTGAGAAGGAACAGGCAATGACAGTAGGTGAGATCAGCCATATATGTCATAAGCTGTCTGGCTGGATGCATAAACACAGGTTTCAAAAACCTGCTGTGGATTTAGACTCACTAAAATCAGTCTACTAAAACTACTACAATCCCATTTTTTTCCCTTAAGAATGTCTCTTTAGAAGGCAAAAATCAATGAATTACCTGCTACCTTTTATAATACCATTCACGGTTATATGTTGCTAGTTCTGTAACATCACATGAACAACATATCATCTAATCACATTTAACAAAGACAGATACAAAGAGCTGTGGAGAGAAAATGAACTATACAGATTTATGATTTCTGATAAAACTTTTTACAATGAATATAAAGAACATCGACAACAATTCCAGGTCACTTATCCTTTGAAATACCTATTTAGAAAATTTAGGCAATAGATGACAAAAATTAATAACTTCTCTGCAGTCAACATTTTTTTCTTAATTATAATCAAGTTGTCAGTGCTCACTAAATATCGCTAAAAAGAAAATCAAAGTGTAACAGTAAATATTTTAAAGACAACCACAATAATATATTAAACCTTTTCACAAGCACAAACACATTAGCATCAGTTTAGCAACTGAACTTCCTTGCCCATGTGAGAAGAGTGTATATCCATTTAAATGAAAAGAATAAGTTCAAAAAAAAGCCCAACTTTAAAATAATTACCTAGAAAAAAAATAGGGCATAACAACAAAGCAACAACTACTATCAATTTATGGAACAGAACTATACTGTTCCTCCAAGTGCCTCAGACTCTGGGGACAGGATTTTAAAAGCAGTTACATTTGTACAGTAACTGATGTGTTCAGTTTCCCTCACAACAGTGATTAAAATGACTCAGAGAAAGAGTTACCATGCCGAATTTAGTAAATCACCAAGGATTAGGCAAGCTGGCTTACAAAACACTGGCTTTTCCTATCATATGAAATTACTTAAAAAAATCAAACTGTACAATCTGATTTCAGCTGTTATTGACAGCCCTCAGTTTTCACTGAGATGCAGGCATCTGCATGAAGCCCAAGATTTATAATTTAATAGCCCAGAAATAAAAACCACTTTGTCTTACTGTGAATTTATACTCCATCTACATGATTATAATACTTTCACGCTTGATTAACCAGAAGTTTGTTTGTTTGCTTTTTAGTTTGTGGGGGTTTTGTTTTGTTTTACTTTAGTTTTAATCAACCACAGTTTTTACAAAACTATTTCTAATGCTGTTTCTACAGAAACAGTAGTTTTTAAAGACCGACATAATTACATTTTTTTGTATGCTACATTACATTATAAGCAGAGCAAGAGTAATTGCTAAAATCAACAGTAATTATTCTTAGCATATTTATTTTTCTTGTTGTCTTTGAAATACTATGCAGTTCATGCTAAGAAATACAGACAATATTTGAGTATCATTCTTACCAGAATGCATTTAACAATCTAACTAGATTTGTTATGCTACAATTCTTCTTAAAATTGTTCACCTTTGGTAACTTGTCTTTTCATGACAGTACTTGACAAAAATATATAGACTACTCTGGGATTCCTTTCAGAGGTCACTTATTCCAATTCAATACTATTGATTTTATTTAAATTGTGTTTATTGTTCTCAGCCATGATATACAGTATTGGTCAATATTGAACTATAGTTGGCTAGTTTGTCAGTTTATTTGCAATACCAATTCATACTATTTCCTCTATCTTAATCTATATGTACTATTTTCACCTGATAAGCAGCAGCACTTTTAGATTAAAACACCAAAACCACTTTACTGAAATAAAGAACAAATAAATATATTTTTGAATGAGGAATTCACTAGCTTGTTATAACCGAAAATAGGATAAAACTGGATCCTATATACTGTCACGAAACAGCATATTTTTTTGTCCTGATTAGGTACAAACAATATATTCACCCATGACAAATAGGCTGTTAGCAGTGGATTGTTACATTGTGGATGTGGTAATCTGTATTTACTACTTAAAGAAGTGCAGTGAATGAAAACAGAGACCTTTACATTTTGCAGATTACTGGAAATAATGAGGTAATGGTGAGTTTATGATTAATAAAATACAAAAATCCAGTAATTCTGTGTGAGGGTGCAGGCACTGAAGGTCCTGACAGACATGTGGTAGGAGACTAAAATGGGACCAACAGCTAAGTCAGTTATTACTCCAGTTGCACACAACCCCCTTCTGGCAGCTGCTGCTGCCCCTGAAACAGCAGCACCTGATCAGATTAGAAATGAACTCCTGAACCTCCAGTTTTCAGCCTGACATACGAGGAAAAACCAAAATTAGAACTGGTTTACCTTAAAATGATGGGCTGAAACCTGTGGTAGTTCAGGAGCTGATTTGTGGGTGGCTCATATGCTCCTGTCTTAAGAACAGAAAAGTCCATCACCAGGGCTGGGGCAGTAACAGCTTTAGCTGTCTGAATTTTAACCACTGGCCGCACGCCTGTCAGAGCCTTAATTTGAGAGAAACATTATAAATGCATAATCAGAGTTAACAGTCGCAATACAAGAATTACCATAAGAGGTTAAAATTAGTCATCTACCAAATCCGGTACCCTGTTCTGGGAGGTGGTTAGTGTCAAACATTTAGAAGGAAAGCACAAGAAACCCTGTGTTAGGTGTTTATGAATTATGATCAACTTTAATTTCATATTACACAGAATCACAGACTCACAGAATGTTAGGGATTGGAAGGACCCTCAAAAGATCATCTAGTCCAATCCCCCTGCCGGAGCAGGAACACTTAGATGAAGCTACACAGGAATGTGTCCAGGCGAGTTTTTAATGTCTCCAGCCAGAGCAGGAGACTCCACAACCCCCCTCGGCAGCCTGTTCCAGTGTTCGGTTATCCTTACTGAGAAGAAGTTTCTTCTCAAACTTAAGTGGAACCTCTTGTGTTCCAATTTGACCCCATTACCCCTTGTCCTACCATTGTTTGTCACCGAGAAGAGCCTATTCTTTTATTATTATTCACCTAGTCAAGGTAGCTTATTCAGATCCCTCTCTACATGCTTTTAAACATTCATCATCTTACCAACAAAACACAAGCATTCTCTGACTTTGGCACACTTGTATATGATAACAAAATCTATGGAGCTTTGTGTAGAACTATATAAAATTCAAATTATTGCCTGCTGAAACATGTTTAGTCTCATCAACAAAACCTGAGCTAATGACAACTTTGGAGAGATTCAGAATTAGATAAAACTTTGAGAAAGTAAGAAGTAAAAAAATTGGTGCAAGATGTCTGTATGTAAGCAGAACCCAAGGCTAAATTACAGAAGCACTACTCCACAATATCTTTCAAGTAATTTTTTTTTATTCTTTAAGTTTTGTTGCATTACATATAAAACAAGCTATTTTTAAAATTCCCTTAAGAAAGATTACTGAAAGTTTGCTTCTGTGTACTTCACCATCCTCCTTTATCCAAGTACCTCTTCATTAATATTTATTTCATTCTTAGTTTAGTTTTGGAAAGCATTAATCCTAGTATCTTAATTTATTTGGCTAACAATAAAAGATATATCTGGAACTGGAATTTTGTTAGGGTGAGAAATGTCTTTAAACCTCAAAAGCGTTCTTGTGAAATGAACATCAGGACCAGTGAATATAGATTATGCTGACACTTGTACCCTGAGTCAAAGTATATCAATATCAACAGTCACTTTTCAAAGCAAGATGAAAGGCTCAGATTTTGTAGAAAGAGTTTCAATGATCTGAACAATTAATTCATTCCCTCTCTGCTATTATCTCCAAAACTACTCAAAGCAGTTAGCAGGTGTGAACTAACTAGTACAGCAAATGTTTCCTGTTGTCCTGCCTTTTGTTCATGTTGAACCATATCTATAGGATAAAACAGTAAGTGGCTCTTATAACCATTCACTCATTAAAAAAACAAACAAACCCCCCCCCACCAAAACCGCAAAAACCACCACCACCAAAATAACAAGAAAAAACCACAGCAACTTTGTACAACTGTTTTAAAATAACAGATAATAGATAAATGTCTATCATTAATAGAAACTTTTTTATCCCAATTAAAAGTAATGGTTATTCTTCTTGATCTCCCAGAAATCTATTTGAGCAGCCCTGCTCTGAAACAAAACACAATAGCTAAAACCACATAAAAATACCTTCATTTGCACAGAAGCACGATCCCGCAGTTCTCCATCTATTGGCATTCAACCAATCAGGTAGTTTTAAATCACATCAGTAAGTTAAAGAAATGCAATCTGATTAGTGCAATGTGCTTAAGTAATTCACAATGAACACAGACCTCATACATGTCCTAGTTTCCTTGAATGGACCAAGGTATTAAGATATTTTCAAAGGAACTGGAGTTTTGTTTGTTTGTTTGTTTTCCAAAAAAAGCCCCAAACAAAACAAAGCAACAGTAAAAAGCGGTAACAATCAGTAAACTGTATTTTCCTATTGCTCTCTTAGAGATGTGGGATTGTGTTGTTTCTTTTGGTTTGCTTTGTTTCTAACAGAAATGGTTATGCTCGAATCAGTATTATTTTTGGATGTCTCAGTGCAGCTGAGCTGACGACCTTTATGCTGTTATTGAAAACAGAGCACATTCATGATAATTTTAACTTAATAACACTTAGGTGTTATCAGTGGACTCCTGAATTGTTTCTAACCTTTAAGCTTCAACGTCAGGGTACAGTCTAGAGAGAGTCATACCAGCATTCTAAAAATATATATTGAACTCAAACTTAGTGAATTTTTGCCAATAATACATTATTCACATATCTTAAAACTTACTTTCTAGATAAACTAGAGTTCTTATCCACATCAACAGAGGATTAATTATCAGTCACTGCTCTAACTTAATGTCTATTAAAATTCTAGGATTCTGGGAAACATTTTTCCTGCACTAATTTTATTAAAGTGCAACTATTTCCAGTTTCTTTAGGAGAGGTCAGAATCAGGCTGTAGCTAGTAGCATGGCCAAGAGCCTTTTTTTCTTACTCAAAAGAGATTTCACTGAAAACAGAAGAACTGCTGAAAATCAGGAAGCTTGCATCGTTTAGCCCTACAGTGCCTAAAGTGCAATGGGAGACGCATAGTCCACATTAACACCTTGGAAGGAAGAGGAATCCAGTTTTACTAAACTTAATGTACTTGGTACTACTTGAAGCAGAGAAAAGGAGCAGAAAAAATATTATCTAAATAAAACATTTGTATGTACTTGTCACTGGATGATGAAGAATAATGTGTGGGAGATGTTCTAATTCCAATGGCAATGAATAAAGTGAAGACTGAATGGAATATTATACAGGAAAACTTTAAGCTTCTCTAACTCTCATCAGGTAGAGTCTATAGTATCAAGAATATATGTTTCCAAAACATTAAATCCTCATTCAAGATAACAAGCACTTTTTAAAACTAATTTAAAACCTGAAGTTTAGTATTTGAATTCAAAAATTGAAATTTGTAATTCAGTTTAAAGCTCCACTTAATACAAATGTAGACAAAGTTTAAGCGAGGTTTAAAATTAAATTAAGCTCACTTAACACGTATCTGGAAAAACAAAGGAGTTAGATTCTCCAAGAAAATTTGAAAAGTATCACAGCTGAACAAATCGGGAAATATATCAAGGTATAAAAGCTGCTTTTCTTTGGCTGCTGATGAGCATGTGGAAAAGCCACGTCAGGTGAATGACTTCTCTGATAGCAACCAACAACCAAAAAGTCAGTCATAAAAGACCAAGTATAAAAATCATGTTGCCTCACCAGAAGAGTACTTCGCTTATTCCCTTTCCCTTTCCCCTGTTTATCAGCCATTTTTCAATATAACAAAGGATCATACTAGTGAGATGTCATGCTGCAGGACGAATAACGGCACGATGAAATTAAAAATTTTAAGAAGTAATTTTAATATTGCAACAGAAACCTCAAAAAACACCCCAACCAACTGATTAGTTTTCAGATATTTATCAATTTTGCTCATTAGCCATGCATATTCAAATGCAGACTAAAAGAAAACTTATCCAATCAGCTATGCTAAGGATTTTAACTGTATACAATATGTGACTTTGTCTCATCTGCATTAAAATTGTAGGTGGAATTCCCAACTTTTGTTTCATTTCTGCAACTGGTAAATACAGGATAAGGTTGTCATATTTGGTTTCCTCATATTTTGCATGCTTTTATGATTTATTAAAGGAGTCAGGTGCCTATCTAAGTTTTTAAGTCTAGTCTAGTGTGCAACTACCTTTGCAAAAAATACTATATTAATATTATTTTATATAATTGCCATTTTCAAGACACATTGAAATGATTCTATGATCCTATTATTCTATGATTTCAAATAACTAATATATTAAAAATGGGATTTTTAACTGCCATGAAAAATAAACAGACAGAAACCATATTAACACAATACATGAAAACGAGTTCTCTAATATTTTGGTGTCTCCATTCAATAAACAGGTCACCACACAACTAAGTGGGATTTGCTGGATAATTACGCATATAACAGTATGAAATACATTCTTTAGGGGAAGAAAAGAAAGCTCACTCTTGCTGGCACATGATTATTAATTATTCACTGAGGACAAGAAGTTAGTTAAATCCAATTGTTGCTATTAATGTTAGTACATACACACCTTTTAACTAGATAACCTTTTATTTCTTTTGCCCATTGTCCTGAGAAATTAAGGTATTTACTAAACTTAATCAACACAGCTATTATTAAGAGGATGTAAACCCCTTTTATTAACAAAGTAACCTCTTTAGAATGGTAAGTAAAACAGGAAAGGTTCAAGCCTAGTTAAAAATGAAAACCTTTGTCAGTTTCCATAACTGTATTTCTTTTAAAATTCCTTTTCTAATTGTGTCATTCTTTTCACATTATTTTGCCTTAAACCAGGCTACTTTTAAGATAATTCTGTATTTTTGGGTTCACAGTATAGTTATCTATTTTTTGAGCTCCAATAGCCACTACTGACAGTAGATTAGTATCCATTCATAGGCATGTAAGAAACATACATTTCGCCCATGGACCTTGCAGCAGTCTTTGTGAATGGATATAATCAAAAGCTGACATGATGCTGTTCTAGTTCACCCTGTTTTGAGACAAAATAATATCTAGATGTGCTTTCCAGCCTCAACTATTCTGTGATTCTGTTTGATCACAGAAAAATCCAGTATTTTTTAGCCAAACACGTATCTTATGACCATTTGTCAACTTATTTTTTTATAAGATTTATAATGAACAAATGTTAACAAGGAAAACAAAAATACATTTTCTATATGTACATGTCTGCCAAATTTCAAGCTCCTGCTCCTAAAAATGTAATTGAAATGGAAACGTGCCTTACTCAACAGCTATGTGGGTTTTTCTCCCCCTCTCTATAAAATGGCTGTAACAAAGTAAAGGAACTTTTCAAAATATACACTATATTCTGCATGTATGGAAAAGGAAATTTTATTCTACAACTCTAATCCAGTGGCTGATAGTACAATCTTTGAGGATAATTGAGATACACACCATATAGCTTTCTTTCTTTCTTTCTTTCAGATTGCCAAGTATCAAGCAAAGCTTTAGCCACATAAAAACAGTAGTTAAGAGCATGAAGAAAATCCCCTGTGCAGAGTCTTAATAATATGTGTTACATAATTCTAGAAGATCATTTAATTATAAGAGTTCAGTGAGAGAACTACGTGATTCCTTTCCCAGTATAAATTCAGTACACTGGAACTCTGTATAGTGGCATGTATTTGAATTAGGTCTCTTAGAGTTAACTTGAGTACAACTAGCAATGTGCTTGCATTAATATATCAGCTTAGGCAGGCTTATTAGCCCTATTAAATAAACACAGTTGTAAGAGTGCTTTTAATCCATATCCACCATCACTCCTAAATGGGAAATATAGGTGCCTACAATTCAATTAGGTTTGTTCATGTTAGACACTAGGAAGAAAGGTTGTATAAGTGTTTATTACACTTTTCCCATTTTCTAATCAGTGCTGATAAATGTAAGACCAAACATAGGTGGCAGGTGTTTCTGAAAGTCACTTATGGCCAGAGTCAGAAAAATCATAAACAACTAGAACCAGTATATTTAAACAGGCAGTGCTGAGCAGTCTTAATGTAAGATATTGCTCCGTAATAAAAAGTAAACCCTTCTCACACTGTTCTGAAATTGTAGTCATTAGCAGCTGTCTGTCAAGTAAAACTGAATGCTTACCATTACAACACCAGGCATGATTCCCTGAAATTGCATAAAACATACTCTCTTGTTTAGGAGCAAAAACTGCATATCAAGTCCCTCCTCTCCTAACAAAATCCAGGTGTATTAAAGAGCAGGCCTGAGCTCTAAAGCAAGTACTCGAGATCTGACAACTGTGGTATTAATGATTTAAGAGGCCTAACAATCTTCACATTACTCTCTGTCTTGAGAGATTAAAACTTAGTTTAGGGATTTATGTATCAAAGCATTCAGACATTCTACTATGAGTAAATCAATATTTTTCAAACAATAGACATAATTTCAGAATTAAATTGATGTTGAATTTTCAAGTTAAACTTAAGGAAAAGTTGCCTGAAAGTATAAAAATAATGAATGTTTTATCTGTTATGATTCAAGCATTCAGGTTTTACTACTATTCATACTTCTCTCTGAATTTTCACCAAAAGAGAAAAATGTCCTCTATTAACGAACTTCCTGTGCATTTCTTCAAATCTATCAGATATCTACTAATTGAGAACTGACTCCCATGAGGATAATTACCAAATCTCATCTGAAATCAAGACACCACAAATACATAAGCACCTCTGTGTAGACATGATATGTAGACATATCTTTCTTAATAACAAAGAAAAAGGCAAAATATGCAACTGATATATTAGAAGCTACCAAATACTGTGCAGGTTGCTTTGAACAACTCAGTTCAGAATGCAATTTCTAAAAGCCTGTTTGTCACAATTCACAGCTAGCTGCTCTCTTAACATTTCTTTTGATACAGAAAAAGGAAAAGAATCAATTGGCTACCTTCCTCTGTAAAGATTTGGCTTTTCTTCACAGCTATATCCTTAGTGTTGGCCAACAGCCCTTCCCATTCCAGTTCTGCATTGAAATTTGTTTAATAGAGGCATGTGTTGCTTAAATCCATCTAAGACTGAGGTCCAAAAAGAAACAGAGTAATGAATTATGGCAATTATCTTGTGTTGAGTAACAGAATTGAAATTTGAGATTGCTAGATTTTTACAATGAATAAATATGAAAATACCTTAATGTAGAAACATATTTTGTTCAAAAGCACAACACAGAATTCCCCCCCAAAAAAACCCTTCAGAAACACAACAGGATAGAATGATTTGTGTATGTATCGGTGGGGTTGAAGCTATTCTAATCTACCTCCCAGCACAACAACAGCAACCAAGTCCCTACATACCCAGTATTTTCAAGATACTTCCATTATTTTGTTCTATATTACAAAAATACAAATACAATATTTCAAAACAAACTGTCTAGTCTTTCATGTGTTAATAAACCGCGCAGCCACCTTCATACACACAGCTATTAAGTCACATTTTCTTTCAGCACAGAGCCCGCAGGCATTCAACGCCATACTAATTGTAACTAGCCTAAGTGGGAGCTCAGCAGCTCTAGGAGAAGCAGCAATTATGTTTATCACAGCTCAGGACTTGTTTCCCGCTTTTGAAACTCTGTTTCCTGTTTGTGCACACCAAGCACTAATCTTTTCCCACCACCTGCACAGCAATGCTGCTGCTCCACAATGGGATTCCCAGAGCATGCATGTGCCATAGCACCATATCAGTGATGATCGTGCAGTAGATCTAATCAGACTCTACTTTTGACACACCTTCATTTCAGAAATTTTTACAAGTGTTGAGCATGGTAACCTACATGAGCATATTTTAAAAGAAATGGCTGTTTAATCCAAATGGTAAGGATACAATTTGACAGATTTAAAAAAAAGAAAAAAAATCTGACCACAAACAGTGTGTGCAATCTAACTTTTAAGTCAGAGAAACTAATTTATTCAGAACACTTAAAAATGAAGAAAAGTACACAGTGAACTAGTCCTTCCTCCAACACGTATTCAGATGGAATTTTACTTATGGTCACTCTAAGGTTCTTTGTTCCAGTTTCCTGCCTAAATTTCCCCTTTTCCTGTGCCAAGGCAAACAGTTAAAAGTCAGGATGATCAGAAATAAACTTCAGAAGCAGATGTTACCAAACAATTTGTTACATACTGGTAAATAGGGTGTGTTTTCCTGACTATATGCAGTGAAGTCCTACTGGAATTAATTCTAGGTAATCAGAAAGCAAAAGAGAAGATTAAAGAAAAAAAATATATTGCCATTAACTCTCACATCTATTCATTTACTCCGCAAACTCTATTTTCCTTTATTAATTAGCTGTTGCAAAAACAAACAAACAAAAAAAATCATACAATAATTTTATTACACCAACAGACAAGTTAAAATTTCTTAGAGCAGCTTTTATATGCTCATGTAGCAGGCTTTCTTAATAACTGGCTGCAATAGCACATATTTCTTACACTAATTAAACAGCAGAATATGAAAACAGAAAAGTCGCCCCATGTTACTAAAAAGTTGGGCTTTTCAGAATTTCTGGAAAAGCGTTTTAACTAGGACTCCTACTAATGAATGCAGAATTTCCCTGTCTCTAGTCCCACTCCCTTTCATCTCCTAATGTCTACCAACAGAAACTATAATACAGGGCACTGCACTACCAACGTGCAGCTGCAAAACGTGTAAATTTCCAAGTGCAGGATTTGTTCCTTATGGGCTTTTTAATTCTGCTGTATCTGTAAAATTTAAAAATATTTCAAATTTCATGTTGCCCACCTGAATCCAAAAATACCCTCCAAATGGGTATTTCCTCTGTTTTCTGTTAGATGTGTCTGTGTAATTCCTCCCCAATGACAAACGGCAGAAATTTTCAGTTTAATGCAGGTTTGGCATATTATTTTTTCCTGAAACAGTTATAATTGGAATGGGAGAGCAGACAGTTGCCTGCCTACACTCAGTTCCAGAAGGAACCTTCTGAGGGGCGAGGGCAATTGCTCTTTCGCAGACCCGGAACAGGCTGCACTCAAAATGATTGAATTGGAAAGCAAAACAAGCAGAAAAAAATCCACCCTATAATCTCACAGTGAATAAAGAGGTAGGTTACTTTGCTACTTGGTTTTGCTATCATGTTTCTGCCTTCAGATTCATGTTACCTCTATTCAAACTACTAAGTCTTCCAATTCACAATATTCTGTTCTAAAATGTAAAAACAAAAACAAACAAACAAACAAAATTCTAGGAAAACCTAGAAACCTGGAGTGTATCTTCTATTGCATGCAATTACAAGGGGAGAGGAAATTAAAAGGTGTGAGGAGACAGGAAGGCAGGGGGCATTGTGTGGTTCTGAGAATAAAGTATCTCTTAGCAAACAGATAGCAAGGAACAGCTAGGGAAGGACTCAGTCTGTAATCCATCCATCTCCATGGGAAACACACTTCCTTTCTCCTGCTCATACCAGGTGTTTTGGCTACCTCTTTTACACCAGCACAAGCATTCCAGTGGCTGTGAAATGAATTAGATAAGCTTAGTGATCAGCTTGAAAACTAATCCTCCTAAATGCCTTAAAAAAAAAAAAAAAAAATCATTTTCAAATGGATGAGTGAGCTGATGAGACCTACTGCAAAGCTGGACAGATGCTATTGCTGATGCAAAGGAAGGACTGAAATGCATGGCTTGGGGCAAGACTACCTTTTTGGCAGTGACATTTAAATTAATATCAGAGGACCATGAAACCAGACCACTAAGCCTCTGGGGACAAAAACCTTGTTTTTAGTTCTTCAATTTAGGTGTTCTTTATGTTTGTCTCTACAGAATGATGAAGTTAATGACTATTCTAACCAGCCCTAGTCTCACCTACCTGAAAGAGAAGAAAGCAATACAGGTCATTCATTACTCTATTTATGCTTGGCATGGAATGAATCTCACGCATACTGCATCATTAAAAAATCTTACTTGAAAACAGAAAATTCGACTGTTTAAGAAAGTTCTTGCAATAGCACGGAATGAGAACTTCTCTGGCTTGTGGGCATATTCCAGGGATGCACTATGAATATGCCATTTCAATGGAGTATTCTTGATTCTGATTCTGAACAGTAGGTGGAATATTAGCCTTTTGGAACTGCAGAAAAAAGTAATAAATTATAAGTTACTGTGCTTGCTTAATATTGCACTTAGCCTAATTTGTGGGGAAATGAGTTTAATAGAGATGGCTGCAAACATTTGCAGATTGTCTTCAACAGTTTTAAGTTATTCTGATACCATAAAATGCAATTTAAGAATATTGCATAATAAGTAGAAAAACACATTTTTTGCAAAATATTTTGCATATGAAATAAGTATAAAACCTAGACAATTGCTAAAGAAGTAGTAAGATAAAATCATAACACCTGAAGAGCTAAAAGCTACACACACACACATTTCCACTTGAGAATTTTTACAGAAAAGTATATTCAGTTAGGCTTTCACACAATTAAATCAATAATACAAAATCTCACAGAATCCTCTGGTTCCTTTGAAGCACAGTGCAAGAAAAAGAATTACCATGGAAACAACATGCAAAAAACTGTGATAAAGCCTAGGAGAAGTGCCACTGCTTCTCAGCAATGAAGGAAAAATACTATAAGGGAGCTACAGTAACCAAGCAGGGAACTGCTTGGGAGAGTCCAGTGCAGAGCCACAAAGATGATGAAGGGAGTGGAGCATCTCCCTTATGAGGAAAGGCTGAGGGAGCTGGGTCTCTTTAGCTTGGAGAAGAGGAGACTGAGGGGTGATCTCAATGTTTACAAATATATAAAGGTTGAGTGTCACGAGGATGGAGCCAGGCTCTTCCCAGTGACAACCAATGATAAGACAAGGGGCAATGGGTACAAACTGGAACACAAGTGGTTCCACTTAAATTTGAGAAGAAACTTTTTCACAGTGAGGGTGATGGAGGACTGGAACAGGCTGCCCAGGGAGGTTGTGAAGTCTCCTTCTCTGGAGACATTCAAAACCTGCCTGGACACATTCCTGTGTAGCCTCACCTAGGTGCTCCTGCTCTGGCAGGAGGATTGGACTAGATGATCTTTTGAGGTGCCTTCCAACCCCTAACATTCCGTGATTCTGTGAATGTCCTCAGTCTTTCAAATATTTACTTACATGAGTACATGTTATTCAAATGAGTCCTCCCACTAAACTCATTGACTTAATTTGAAGAAAAAACCCAAACATAAAAAAGTAAGTGTGCGAGCTTTGTCTCCAAGGTGGAAAAAATACCACAAAAAAATAAAAACACATGATTTAGTAAATACTATGTAACTGCCAAACACTGTGCTGGAATCAGATGTCCATCAGTCATCTATTTTGATTTATAGCATTTTGGTTTTTACAACATGTATATACTGAACAGAATTATTGAATGGTTGAAGTGGGAAGTCACCTCTAGAGATCACCTGGTCCAATCTCCCTGCTCAAGGAGGATCATGTATAGCAGGCTGCCCATTTTATTGCTGTTTTTGTTTGTTTGTTTGGGGTTTTTTGTTTGGCTGGTTGTGAGAGGTTTTTTTTTGTTTGATTTTTCATTGTTGTTGGTGGTGGTTTTTTGGTGGGTTTTGTTTGTTTTTTTTTTTTTTTTTTAATGAGACCCTGTTAGTTTCAAAATGAGCTGATTTTTAAATTATTTTAAAGATTCTAAAGAACTAATCCTACTTTAAACTGCAATTGCCACTTACATAGTATCCTGAGAATAAAACAGTAGAGAGGACATGAGGAAGAATGCCAGAAGTTCATTTGAGTAAAATTTTTAGTAAGTCATGTCTGAGTCCTGTAATGGTATTTTTATCTTCCTGGATTTTTTTTTCTGTAACATAAAAATGCATCTGTTACTTCTAAAATAAACTTGTTATAAACTAAAGACCTGTACACTGACACATTGTTAAAAGTAAAACAGAAAATCAACTCTTTTCTTGCTTTTTGCATTCTACTTTCCTAGGCTTATGTGGATAAATCTTTAACTCATGTACCAACATTGCATTTACATTTGAGTATTTTTGAGTAAAATCCCAAACTTGCAACAATTTCTGCCCAACACACACAACCTAAGTAATACTGAAAGGCTCATTCTCATGGTATAGTTCTGAATCAGCCTCTGTTTTAATTCTTCTGTGGTGGTTTTCTCTATTTACTATATCAAATGAAATATTTTCATCACTGTTTTGCCTTACCATCCTTGCCTTTTACTCCCAGTCGTGGACACCTACTCATTGGCTTATCTTATAAGCACCCACATTTTCATTCCACTTTTGTCCTTTTATGCTCTGAAAGAACTTACAATTAAAAGACACAAAGTTAACATCTTAACATGTAAAATATCTGTGTTACCATAATTCTTACTACCTAATGTGTCATCGTGTGACATTTGTCATGGCTAATCCATGCATAAACACCTATCTAAAATAATCTTCTGTCTTCTCCAATTCCATGATCATTCAGCTGCATTTTGTGCACAATTTAAATGAATAATTCAGTGGAGCAGACTTTATCACAACTGTCCTGCTCAAGTTGGGACTTAAGGTACCATCACAACATGAATAAGCACTATAAGATATTTTCTTAAAATGGGTCAAGGAAAGGTAGTCTTGCTTTAGAGCCTGTTGGTATTGATTTGTTTCAACAAATCCCCAAACACCAGCATCTCTCCACTTAGATTAAATTGTAAGGGTTTTTTGAGTGGATAAGCACTGCTAAAGGCATAATCCAAAACAGAACTCTTCTAATGAGTTCAGTGGACTCTGCATTAAACAGCATCTCTAACTACAGACTGTTAATCGCTATACATAATAACAAAACCAGATAATAAAATCCACAACCACTGTCCTAAGAGATTAAGTTTAAATCAAATGACTCTTAATTTATTCAGTACTAAAATGATTTTTGTGTACTTGTGTCAAAAGTGCTTGTGCTATACCTTTATATATTATAATAAAGCAACTCATGTGACCCTTGCAACTTCTTTTACATCAAATCAATGGGTAAGGCAGGATTAAAGCAAAGATTATTGACACCAAAAATAAAACCTGCTCTTATACCAGGATAACATTCCCTCTTACAGGTAACCATACACATTTATCTTTTAGTTGAATATATATACCTCTGATAAGCATCTTGTCTAAGAGATTCAATAAAACTGTCTGTTGGTAAAAAACACAAAACAGCAGTGTAAAATTGGAGAATCACAGAATGTTAGGGATTGGAAGGGACCTCGAAAAGTCATCTAGTCCAATCCCCCTGCCAGAGCAGGAACAGATGAGGTTACACAGGAAGGCGTCCAGGCAGGTTTTGAATGTCTCCAGAGTAGGAGACTCCACAACCTCCCTGGGCAGCCTGTTCAAGTTTTCCGTTACCCTTACTGAGAAGAGGTTTCTTCTCAAATTTAAGTGGAACCTCTTCTGTTCCAGTTTGACCCCATTACCTCTTGTCCTATCATTGGTTGTCACCGAGAAGAGCCTGGCTCCATCCTCGTGACACTCACCCTTTACATATTTGTAAACATTAATGAGGTGACCACTCAGTCTCCTCTTCTCCAAGCTAAAGAGGCCCAGCTCCCTCAGCCTTTCCTTCATAAGGAAGATGCTCCACTCCCTTTATCATCTTTGTGGCTCTGCACTGGATCCTCTCCAGCAGTTCCCTGTCCTTCTTGAACTGAGGGGCCCAGAACTGGACACAGTATTCCAGACGTGATCTCACCAGGGCAGAGTAGAGGGGGAGAAGAACCTGCCTTGACCTACTATCTACCCCCCTTCTAATACACCCCAGGATACCATTGGCCTTCCTGGCCACAAGGGCACAGTGCTGGCTCATGGTCATCCTGTTGTCCACCAGGACACCCAGGTCCCTTTCCCCTACACTGCTCTCTAATAGGTCATTCCCCAACTTATACTGGAACCTGGGGTTGTTCCTGCCCAGATGCGAGACTCTACACTTGCCCTTGTTATATTTCATTAAATTTCTCCCCACCCAACTCTCCAGCCTGTCCAGGTCTCGCTGGATAGCAGCACAGCCTTCTGGTGTGTCAGCCACTCCTCCCACCTTGGTGTCATCAGCAAACTTGCTGATGGTACACTCTATTCCCTCATCCAAATCGCCAGTGAATATATTGAATAATATAGGCCCCAGTACTGATCCCTGATGCACTCCACTAGATACAGGCCTCCAAATGGACTCCTGCCCTATTGACCATGACTCTCTGGCTTTTTCTCTTTAGCCAGTTAGTTTAGTCCACCTCACTGCCCGATCATCCAGACCACACTCCCTCAGTTTAGCTGTAAGGATGATGTGGGAGACTGTGTCAAATGCTTTACTGTAGACCACATCCACCACTCTGCCATCATCCATCCATCTTGTTATATCCTCATAAAAGTCAATGACGTTGGTCAAGCACGACTTCCGCTTGGTGAAGCCATGTTGACTGCCCCTAATGACCTTCTTATCCCTGATATGCCTTGAAATGGCACCAAGGATAAGTCGTTCCATCAGTTTCCCAGGGATGGAGGTGAGGCTGATTGGTCTATAGCTACCTGTGTCCTCCTTCTTGCCCTTTTTGACGACTGGAGTGACATTTGCTTTCCTCCAGTCCTCAGGCACCTCTCCCATTTCCCAAGACTTGGCAAAGATGATGGAGAGTAGTCCAGCAATGACGTCAGCCAGCTCCCTCAGCACCCACGGGTGCATCCCATCCGGACCCATGGATTTATGGATGTCCAGATTGCCTAATTGCTCCCTAACCCAGTCGTCATCAACCAAGGCAGACTCCTCCATTGTCCTGCCTTCCTCTGGGGTCTCAGCGGTATGGGGCTCCTCAGGACAGCCTCCAGCAGAGTAGACAGAGATAAAGAAGGCATTCAGTAACTCTGCCTTCTCTGTATCTTCTGTCACCAGGGCACCCACCTCGTTCATCAGTGGGCGTACATTGCATGTGGTGTTAGTTTTATCTGCCACATATCGGAAAAAGCTTTTCCTGTTGTCCTTGACCCCTCTCGACAGGTTTAATTCTAAGGAGGCCTTAGCTTTCCTAGTTGCCTCCCTACACCCTCTGACAACAGCCTTATATTCTCCCCAAGTGGCCAGCCCCTCCTTCCATGATCTGTAAACTCTCCTCTTCCATTTGAGCATACCCAGCAGTTCCCTCTTTAACCACGCAGGTCTCCTGGCTCCCTTCCTTGACTTCCTACATATCGCGATGCTCTGATCTTGTGCCCAGTAGAAACAGTCCCTGAACACTAACCAACTATCTTGGGCCCCTTTATCTTCAAGCAGCCTTGCCCATGGGATTTCCTCCAGCAATTGCCTGAAAAGGACAAAGTTTGCCCTGCTGAAGGCCAGGGTTGCAATTCTGCTTGCTATCCTGTTCCTGCCACATGAGATCCTGAATTTTGAATGATCATACTTATTACAGACCCCCTCATTTGCACAGACATATATTCATACACAGACATACACACGCACATATGTCTAAAAGCTTAGCACTTTTTAAAATGATTTTTTCAGAGTAAATAGCTTTTTCATAATACAAGGTCTGCCAGTTTTGGAAGGAGGAAAAAACATTTACAACCACTATTTAAATAAGGTATCAATGAGATCAAGCGAAAAACTGAAATCAGATAATGATCACACATTTTAATGCTGATTATAAATGAAAGTCCTTCATCAATAGGCAGGGTTGAAATTTATATAAAACACAAAAAAAGTAGTGCAGTCTTTCTTTCATCCTACACTGGGTCATCAATAAAGATTTATCTGTATGGAACTTTGACCACGGTTCTAATTACAGAATCTTCCTATACTGGAAAACGCCTTTGCTAAAAAATAAGCTACTATAACATCTAAACTTAAATTCTAAATTACAATACACAAATGCATCATTTGGCATGCACAGAAAAATCTCAGTTTAATTTGAACAAAATAATAAAAAATGCAAAAAGCCTAGTATCTCAATGTTATAGTAAAGACCTACCAGAGCAAGTTTTTAATACTCCAATAAAGAGCAGCTGCTATGCAAGGATTTGAAATCAAAACACATGAAGACTCTACTGAAAACAGAAATGGAAAACCACAACTGTCCTGATACAGGGCCAAGTAAAGCAATACATCAGACTTAGGTCAAACCACACTCTAGAGAGTTTTATACCCAAAACAAAAACAAAGTTTAACAGATTTTGGCATATGACAAGTGCTTTGATCTTTTAAGAAAGCTACAAACATAGATCTAAAACCACTTAATATTGTTTCATAAAACATCATATTAAATAACTGTATGTAAAAGCCACTTCAGTTTGCTTTCTATAAATTCAAACAATACATTTTAGCTGAAGTTCTTCTAAAAGCTGTGGGCACACTGAATTTCCAAAAATTATTTTTAAGAATATAATCAAAACTGTAGAAAAATAAGTCTTCTTTTGGCAGACAGTAGTTACAATGGAAAACGTGAGTCCATGTTGTTTTGTCTTTCAAGCTAATTGTCAGCCTCACTATCTTCAACACAGAAAAATACATTTAATTTTATAATCAAAGAAGAGATTATTCTGTTTTTACAACAAGATTATGCTGGAAAATTAAGTAAACATGGAACTTGGAGAAAAATTCTACTGAAAGCATTTCTCTAGGTTTTTTAAAGTCTTAAGACAGTTCTTTTATTATTTAATTTATCTTTCTGAAAACATAATGTCAACTGTGATATCTGAATGTAAACCATTATCAAATATACAGATGTTTTAGAGAAAATTCTTCTTTGTATTCTCTTGGACAAGATTATCCTCCCAAATAATCACTAACATGTACTGTAGCCAGGAAAACAGAAAAGCAGACAGGTAGAATGCTAAGGTCAGTCTGTCCTGAGTGGCAGAATTCAAACTGCAAGAACTTACTCTGCTCTGTTACAAGGTATGAAATACAGTGTTAAGGAAACAGAATGAAATACACATAATTAACTTTCAGCAGTTATCTGCAACAATGCTGACAATATATCCATTAAAAAGACAACTCAATACTGCAATCTTACAGCAATATAGACAAACTGTTTTAATATTATGACTCTGACTAGTGTCCCTAAAGTAAAATTCAGTGGTTTTCACAACAGAATTTGTTTTCAGACTGATTTTTTTTTTTTAATAGGAAAATATCATCATCCATTTGAAATACTAGTTTCTCACTCACAAAAACTTCATTATGAACCACAGAGGAATGTTATCTTTCCTATGGCAAAGAAAAAGCAACCATAAACAAGCAGGCAGTGTTCTAGTTAAAAGGTGTACATAATACTTCAGCTCTCACTAAAATTAAAGGTCTGTGCTTACTTTTGAGGTGACATGTCAAACTAAACTCCCTTAAATGACAGTAGTGGCTTACTTTAAACACCAGCTCTATAAGCCCACTGAGAGTTTCTTTTACTAATTGCTGACACGTGAAAAAACTCAAGAGCCTTGGTTTCACTGGGGCTTTGCAGAGAGATAACTACCTCAGCAATAAAAAAATCAAACTACATAAAAAAAAATTGACAGCGGCAGTTTTTAGATTTTCTTTATGCTTTTCTAGATTTCCTCACACATCACTAAGCATAAAAATTACATTCAAAAGACAGATAGTTTAGTGCTTTAGTTTCTTAATTATAAAGGGAGAAGATGAGTATAGGAAGTGAGTGAAGGCAATATCTCTCTGGGACGTACCCAGAGAGTACTGGTCAATGGCATAATATCTGGATGGACACTGGTGACATGTGGTGTCCCTCAGGGATCTGTACTGGGACCACTACTGTTTAATATCTTAATCAATGATATAGATATTGGGATCAAATGCACCCCCAGCAAGGTTTGCAGATGACACCAAGCTGAGTGGTATGCTTGACACACCTGAGGGACAGGATGCTATCCAGAGGGACCTGGACAAGCTTGAGAAGTAGGCCCATGTGAACCTCATAAGGTTCAACAAGGCCAACTGCAAGGTCCTGCACCTGGACTGGGGTAACCCTCGGTATCAATACAGGCTGGGCGATGAAGTGATTGAGAGCAGCCATGCAGAGAAGGACTTGTCGGGTACTGGTGGATGAAAGATTGGACATGAGCTGGCAATGTGCACTTGCAGCCCAGAAGGCCAATGTTATCTTGGCTCTATCAAAAGTAGAGTGGCCAGGTGGTTGTGGGAAGTGATTCTGCTCCTCTGCTCTGGTGAGATGCCACCTGGAGTCCTGCATCCAGCTCTGAAGCCCTCAGAACAGGAAAGACATGGATCTTTTGGAGAAGGTCCAGAGGAGGCCACCAAGATGATCAGAGAGATGGAACATCTCTTCTGTGAGGACAGGTTGAAAGAGATGGGGTTGTTTAGCCTGCAGAAGAGAAGGCTCTGAGGAGACCTTATTGCAGCCTTTCAGTAGTTAAAAAGAGTCTATAAGAAAGAATGGGACAGACTTTATAGAAGGATGTGTTAGCACAGGACAAGAGCTAATGGTTGTAAACCAGAAGAGAGGAGATTCAGGGTAGACATGAAGTTTTTTATAAGGGTGGTAGAACACTTGAACAGGTTGCCCAGAGAGGTGGTAGATGCCCATCCCTGGAAACATTCAAGGCCAGGCTGGAGGAGGCTCTGAGCAACCTGATCTAGTTGAAGATGTCCCTGCTCATTACAGGGGGTTTGGACCAGTTGACTTTTGAAGGTCCCTTCCAACCCAAACTATTCTATGATTCTATGTTCATATGTCACTGAAGATTAAGAGAAAAAGAAGTCCAGATCAACATTTAGGTTTCAGGCTAAAACAAACATAAAACATCATAATTCCCAATTCCATGTAATTGAATTCCCTTCTACAGCATCTGTCATTCAGTGTTCTTACTATATGGGTTTATCATCAGAGAAATTTCTAAGGACAAAAAAAAAAAACGAAACAAAAACAATACTACATAAAACTATCTTAGCAGCACATATATTACATCTTATAGGATACTGTGAAAGGTTTGTACGTAGGGAATCATAGTATTCAAAATGAAGCAAGGGTTAAGCATGAATGAAAAAGCATTTCAATTTTGAGGAGATTATTATTTAATATTTTTATAGAACTGAAGAATGTCATGGCAGCTTTTTTTCTTCAGTCCTGACAAACCTCTTTTGCCCTAAACACACTTTAGAAGCCATAATGACACCAAAACTAAAATGAACCTATCTTAAAAAAAAAAAAAAAAAAAAAAAAAATACAAGTTATCTAGACAGAAATTACTCAATGTCCCAAAGGAACTCCTGTTAGCAGTGATATATTTAGTATAGCTTTAAATTACATCTATATTATTTTTAGTATTGGAGAGACTTGTGTTTACAACAGATTACATGCTCTAATGATTCTTCACCTTCAGAATCTCATGAACAACTTGACAAGTCATTGGGGAAAAATGAAGCACAATGATTTCACTGTCACAAATAAGCTTAATGTTATTGAGACTAGAAATCAGTATCTAGATTACAGATATTACAGTATGACATGTAATGAGAAATTCAGAAGCTGTCACCACTGGTGTAGTGAATGACTTGAATTTCCTCTTAAAGGACCAGCAGATCAAAGACATTCTACATCTTGTTTCATCTGACTTTTAAAATGTTAGAAATACAGAAGACATAGCTGACATCAGCATACCCGCTATTTGTTCTGACAAAGGAAAGATTTCTTCAAGTTCTTTTCAACAGAGGAGCACTGGACAGACTGAAAGGAGTGTGTCTCATTCTTTTTGTCTTTAGAGAAACAGTAATGAATGATAACAGAACAGGTAGTGCTGCTATCAGTTTTCATGTCTGGGTGGGCATGAAAAAACATTCAAATTCCTTGAATTGAAGCTTCTGAAAGGCATTAAAAGGTATTTTCTATGCAACACCAATACAATTAGAAAGAGGACAAACTTCATTTTGCCCAATTACAAAACTTACTCTGATGAAGTAAGATTTTTTTTTTTTTTTTAATTTTCAAAAGTGCTTTAGTAAGTTTCCACAATCCATAGAAAAGCAAAAGTGTTACTTGAAGCATAAACCTTGAAAACAGTCCTATGTAGCAGGGTGAAAACCCCAAAATGAGACTTTAGCTATGCAAACTAATGCTGCAAGTTCCTCTGAAACTGAACCAACAGATTTCTAAGCAACAGTACTCACAGAAATTGTAGTAAACACCCTACTCCTCAGAGTCCAAAGGTACCAGACATGAACGGATACGCTCCTAAGACATACAGATGGTGGAAAAAACAGTTCAGGTTGGCAATGGGAAAGGTGTTCTGACTAAAATAAGCAGAAGATAATAAACAAACCTAGAATAATTCCACTGCAGAAAAAGATTTACGATAGTGCAACTTCAATTTACAAAAATTGTCCTTCAGTTTGCGATGGGCTCTCACAAACATTATTATTTGGACTCCATTAGAACAAACAGGTGGAACTAAGAGAGGGTCAGAAAGAGTTTTCATACCATAGACTTTAATACCTCCAGCCTCTTGAGCTACTCGTTTTAACAAAGAACACTTCAACACTCCTTTGTTTAGTAAAACAAAAATGAAAATAAATATTAGCAGAGACAAGACTTCACTGTTTCGTAATCAGAGTACTTCCTTAATAGCCTGGAATTTAAACATTACAATTTACTTATATTTATACTTCTGAGTGAAGGACATACTAGACTTACTTTGAGAATAGTCAAGAAAAGACATTTTTTTACTGCCATACTAGCGGGGGAGAGGGGCAGCAGAAGAATGGAACTGCACACGAAGAAGTTGTTTCCAGTATTTTGATTCCTTCAATGATAAAGAAACATAATTTTATCTACATTCTGTCTCTAGACAGAATTATACCAGAGAGATACAGTATTAGATTGGATCCACAATTCAGCTCCTAACACAAATACAGAAAATACTGAAAACCATCTAATATATCAGGTGAAAAAGAAAAAGAATCATTGTTCCTAACTCAGATCATATATATTTCAGAAATTCTTAGTATGTCACATTCACAGACACAATTAGAAGGTAACAAGGGGAAGAACACTCAGGCAGTGTATCTCATCATGGTCAATCTATATTCCAAAGTTTACCAATAAAATACCTCATAATAGCTATCAATATCACTTGCAGAAAATTAGATTAAAACCTGAAGTATCAAACACCACAATATAATGTCCAAGAAAGTGGTATGTCATGAATATAGCCTAAGAAGAGGAAGACTCTCATTAAAATTAAGACTCTCCGACGTTCCTTAAGTCTAGCTGGCTCAACTCACTTTCTATAGCAGCTTTCATAGCTGCTTATGACAGTAAGAACCAAACCATACAAATGTTTATGAGATCTGGAACAATAAAGTCCCTCAATCTATCATGGACTTGTTTAGCATCACGACTGACACCTGACATGCTCCTCCAAAAGAAAAAAAAACAAAACGGTGGGACCTCCACCATAAAACCTCTATGTGGCTCTGACAGCATCAGCATGAAGATGCCTACAAATCTGGATGGAAACAGCTGCATGAGTTAAGGAGAAAAATCTTTTCCAGAACACAGAATAAGGACATATTTAACTACATATGTACTCGACTTATTCCCTCTTCAGAACTGACAGGTAAAAGAATTTCTATTAGACAGAATTTGTAAATATGAAGGCAATAGACTTAGCTCGTGAACTATTCTTGGTCATCAAGATCATCCGGCAAGGACCAGCCTTCCCTGGGTGCTCATTAGAGGTTCTCAGTTACCAAAACAAGATGTCACATTCAAATTGGCTACTGGATAAAGTCCTTGCGATGTCCTGACAGCTGAGCCATACCATAAATTGTTCAGGGGCAGTTGATGATGGAACAGAATGCTCTGCGGCAGGAAAAACTACCAGTTCAGTAGCAGAGCCACACACGCTTCAGTGCCCAAGGACGCACTCAGGCATGCTTGACCTTGCAGACAGACACAACCAGAGATTCAACTTTTGCTCCCCTCCCCCCCTTCCTTCTTTTTTGTGGTTCACTGTGATGCTGAGATTCTCGGTGTTATTTTTAGTCATATCCATTTCTTTGGGGGGTTCACATATTCAGGTTGTGCTTTTATAAAATAATACATACAGCAATCATCTTACAGTTCTGTGGCCTTGACTATTTTAACTCTTATCTCAGGACCTTTCACTAGGGCTTACTACTACTATTCCAGAACACAAATGGCAATTCCTTACATTTCAGAACCCCTGGTACACTAAGCACCATTGTTTCCTTTAAATGGGTATTCCATATATTTGTAATAACTTATCCACAGTCACTGCCATTGAGTCTTAGGTCTTAGGATTATGGGTTTCCTTTCCCACTTTTGGAAAGACATCTGGTGAGAAACTTAAAACTTCTGAAAGCCATGCTATTCAAAAATTAAAAATAATCCTATCTCATAATGAATTTGAAGGCATTCAAAACCTTTCCTTTGTTTCCAAAAAGGCTTTTAAACTATCACCATTATGTTCCTATTCATTACTTTTCTCTTTGTTGTTAGGGTTCCAATATTTCTGTAATACAATTGGTATTTGTTTCTATTTACTTCTAAAGGCTGAACACATCCTTTGGGTATAATAAATGAAATAGGCATTCTTTGTTGAGATGAACAAAACAGTGGTCACCTGCTGTAGCTGGACAGATACTAGAAGATGCAATGACTTTGTCAAGAAAAATGTGCAACAACACAAAACTTACAGTAAAAATCAAATAGTTCTGTTAAGCATCAAAATAAGAAAAAAATAAGACTAAAACTTCTAAATGAAAGTTGTAGATACCTCATCACTTCCCAGAAAGCAATTATAATTTTCATGATTCATACAACTATGATTAGTGAGGCAGCTCTGCATAAAACACTCAAGCACATTTCTTCCAATGCATTAACATACTGCCTCCTACCATTATGGTAACACCTTTTCTTACACCAATTCTAGTCACTAATTCTGGTTAATTACTACTCGTTTTCAGAACCAGAAGCTCTAGTTAGAAGAGAAACCACCATGTCATGTGCTGTAAAAAAATAAGAGATGGTTCCTCTATAGAATATTAATACCCAAAAGACAAATATTTTTAGATAAGAAAAAATAAAAGCATTAACATTTTTCTGCATGTGGATACCACTGAGAATTACATGTACACAGAAAGAACAAGAACCAAACAAACCCACAAACTCAGACTTGGATGAAGGATTAGAAATATTAATCATAGCAGTGATTTTGAGATTAAGTAATGGTGCCAGCATTAAAATAATAGCATTTTTTTAGGTCTATTTCTTCTATGCTTACACACACTAAAAAACCAACACTGTCCAGCTACAGCTATTATTAACATGACTCAGAATTCACTCAGTTTTTACACCCAGGAAAAACAGTTTCAACCTAGTTCACCAGTGTTGCCTAATACGGCAACAAACAAGTACCAGCTTGCAAAGATCTAAGAACTTGTCAAAACTGACAAGAAATACTAGAGCAAGAAATTCAAGGCACATAGTCAAGTATCTGTCTAAATGGACTGGACAGGATATACAAATTCTATTAAAACTGACAAGTTTCTGAATTTCCCAATGCAACTTCCTTCACAGAAATGCATCTTGAGTATACATGTGATTCTGTAATTTCTAGCAATCTGGCCTTCCAGCACAGCTGTCTCTGCCTGAAGAAGGAATTTGGATCTTCTGATATTGCTCCCAAACCAAATTGCTCTATGATTCTCTTCCACAGTTTTCTTTACACTTTGTTTTTAATTTTGTCCTTGAATGGATTTAGCTTTTGTTTAGTCATCATCCCCACATTTTCTAATGGAAATTTAATTTAGTGCAGCACTCTTTCTTGCCATATTTTGGTACAACCTCTGCCTCATCTACAGCTCAAAAATTCTTCTCAGTATCTGGATACAAACGTCATCTGTGAAAGTGACACTGATTATCAGTAGTAATTCAGGCTATCAATAGTCCCTTTTTACTTGTGCAAATATAGTGTTGAAAATTATCCAAGAATAATTTTCAATGTTTTGACATCTCCCAGTCCTTTTAGATAAGCACTGTAAAGAAGAACATATGTATTAATACAAAGGTATTTAATAAGATGAAAAAGATAAAACTTAGTGTAAAAAAAAGTGTAAGGTAATGTATGGAATCTGAACTACTTTTAAGGCAATTACCAATCATAAATAAACTGTAACTTTTCTGACAACAAAACTGGTTGTCAGTGTCAATGAAATACTTCCTTAATGTGAAAATACAGTTTAAAGAAACATTGGTATGGCAGGTGTATGTTAGGAAAAGTAGAATATTCTAAACTATATCCTATTGCCTAAATACTAAGCTTAATTTTGGCAATTCCATCTTGTGTAGACAATACTACAAAAATTAAAGATCAAACACTTAATACTAAAAAAGAGTCTAGATGCAGAGTTTCAAAAAACTACAGATACAGGAACATAATAAAGAGATATAAAAATTAGGATTCTAAGTCAAACGAGTTTTATGATTGTCTTATCTTAAAATTACATTGTATAACATTAAAAAGGAAAAAATAAAAAAAACAACCAACCAAAAAAAGCCCAAACCAAAACAACAAAAAAATCATTTACATTAAAGATTAAACTAATAAATATCTTGCTGGATCAAAAGGAAAAAAAAAAAAAAAAACCAACTTATTTTAAATTGTCATTACACCAGCTATAATGGTTAATATAAAGAGAGTATATGAAAACTTTTATTTTGGGAGCTTTATGATATAATCTAGGAACATTTCTGTTCTTTCCTGTAGAATTGACATGGAAAAGTTAACCTTTTTAATCTAAATTTAGTTTGATATTATACAGTACTATGTTTTCTGTATTGCCCATTAGGTAGATTTTGTAGGATTTATAATCAGGAGAATTACCAGGAAAGATGAGGCCATAAAAAGAAATACAATATTTATAAGAATGATTCTAGGAAAGACTGCAAGATTACTGTGTAGACTATGAGGAAAATGTGTTAGATTTGAACAGCATCTACACTGCCCTGGTAACAAGGTAAGATATGGTTGAATATACTGTTTCTGACTATGGACTTTTAGTAGTAATGCACTGGTCACAGATCAGAAGACAACAAAATTGTACCACAATGTAAATGATATGAAGAATATAGCATAACATTGTGAATACATACTCCAAATTATTTTCTAATAAGCTACTAAATTAAAATTTGAAGATTCAATGATGAAATGGTAGATTAAAGAAAATACTCTGAACAAGTTATATGAAGGAGACTGTGAAAGGTTATTTTTTAATTATAAGAGCAAAGAGAGCCTTTATTGAAAACCATTTAGAAAGGAAGCAGCAATGTTCTTTCCAAAAGCTTATTAGGAAACAAAACTGCTACAGACTTAGAAGAAATGTCCTTACATGGAAAAAATAATTATCAAAAGGAAAGAGGGAAAGACTAAACTATCCATTTTCACAACGGAGATAATTTAAACAGGAATATGCAACGAAGGATCTGGAAAAGGGGAGCAGACACAGTGCTGAGCATTCTGTTATTTTGATGATGACTTTTAGGCAACAAGAACATGTGACACAGTGAAGAACCACAGAATGGTCTCAGGACTAACTAACTGTGTAAAAGGATGGAAAATGCAATTCTACGTACACAAACGTGATAAACAAATGGAAAAAAGAATCCTAACTTCACACACAAAAATAATGGACTCTGAACTGACCGTGATTTCACACAATGAAGAATGAAATTTTGGATGATATTAATAAAATTATTGGCTCAGTGTAAATAGTCAAAGAGAAAACCAAAGGTTAGTAATTTATTGTTGTATTTCTAAAGATGAAAATCTGCAAAAACCTCTTTGTAATGCAGAAGGCTTAAATCACAGATTTCATTAGAACAAAATCTGCATAGGTGTTCAGTGTTATTAACACATACACAATACAGACATTCAAATTCCACACAAGGTATTGCCCTTCTTGAACATGGAGGTTTCTCCTCATCTATGGCTTCGGAAAGCAGTAATCATTATGTAGCCTAAGTAAACTATTATTGAAATAACATTTGTATTTTACACATTGTCAGACTTTGTGTTAAAACCATAACTCAATATATGACATTTAATTTAAGGGATAGTTATTCAGAACATTACATTTCACTAATCAGTACAAGGTAATTGCAAAATTGATCAGGACAGACATTATGTCTTCCAAGTCATTACACAAGAAGATAGAATTGAGGAATCAAGATATATCTCTGTAACAGAAGAGAATGTAAAGGATGCATTCGGAGAATACAAGTGCTTTTCCACTCACACAGTATAGGCAGTATAGTTCTTTCTTTTGTCTAGCAGGAATTTTGACTATCAAGAAGCTATCCTGCACTTGAAATAAGTTCAACCTATGTTATTATATTTAAAAATATAACGAAAATGAATAAAGGCAGTATTAAGCAAGCAGGCTGACATAAGTATAGTCATACAAAATGCAAGTACACAAAACACAATATGCTATAACTCTTCCAAGTTAACTAAAAGCAAATGTGTACAGAGGCTTTTAAATGTATTAAATATCCAGTTCAATGACTATGAAGTTAAACATATGAATGTAAAAGCAATGTTCTGGAAAACAGTTACAATAGATCTATGTTCATAAGTAACAGTAATTTAAACATACTTGGAAATAATTTTTCAATAATGTTGACATCAAGTACACTGACTTTGAAGAGATATCTGAACAGCATAAAAAAAATTAAGTTGTGTAAAAGCACTGCTGATATCAACATTTAAATATTCTTTTATACATACACCTACTAACTTACCAAAGTAAAAAAACGACAACAACAACAACCAAACAAACAAACAAACAAAAAACAAAAACAAACCAACAAAAAACAAAAAATGAAAAGACAATTTTCAAATCTATTACATTCTACAGCAACAGCTCCCTTTTAAAGTTAAGAAGACTTGCTATAACTTTGCATGGAAATGATGAAAGACACCAATTCCTAGTAGGATTCTGAATTAAAATGTATCTTTGATATAGTTTACAGTACTTTGTAGAAAGTTAATAGATGCATGGTTCTACATTTGCTATGTCTAATATGTTACGAGACTTTTCTTATCAAATTTCATCATCTTTCTTTGAAAAAAGTCTATATAGTGTTACATAATGATAAAAACCCAGTCTGATTTATATTAGCAATTGTTGTATGTTTATCATCAGGGAGTTAATTTTAAGTTGAAATTCTTCGGTGAAAAGAATAAACCTGATGTTGCCAACTCCTCCAGAAGTGTTTTTATTTAGTCAACATACTTATTTTCCCATTAATTTTCTCTTTCTCACACACACTCATGTATGTATCGTTGGGTCCCGTTGGTTCATGCTTTATGGTCCTAATGTGTTGTTTACCTTAGCTAATCAAGAATTTAAGCAAACATTTTCACTGCCGTTAAAATTCCTACAGAACAAGCCTTATTGAAAGGCTTCAGAAATATTGTTCAGAGCAGTATTTGCTAAACAATGTACTCTTTATAATTAATTAGTCCATACTTTGTGTAATGAACCTTATTTTGGAAAAAAACAAAAAAAAACAAAAAAAAACAAAAACAACAAAACCAACCCCAAAACAAACAAAAGTCATTAAAGTCATACTTGGTTTTCAGGAATGACAGGCAGAAAGAAAACTTTAAAAAACAGAGCCTCTATGGAAATCTGATAAAGTCATTTCACAATGCCATCTGTCAGTATAGTGCTCAATAGTACTTCAAATATTTTGAAGTGGGATGAAAAAAGGCATTAGAAAGGAAGAGGAGCTCTTTCAGTTAAACTAAAATGATTGTCACTTAAACACATATGATTAGCATCTTACACCGCACCATACCAGACAGACTTAGAAAAGTTCTTAGGTTACTAAAGTACTGTCTAAAAGCAGACTGTTCCTCCTGAGATATTTCAATGCGTACCTTCCCTTACTTTCAAACAGAACTCCAAATAGTATTTCAACAAGCAACCTGTCAACAGAGCAGACATAGACACATATTATTTAACTTATATTAAAAACATGTGTCCCCTAATGTCCAGAGCTGTTTCATCTTGAAGTTCACCTTTTAACCATACAGAGCTTTCAACTTTTAACTGGCATTGAAAGAAGAAAAGGCAAGAAAAAAGTATATCTCTGTAAGTGAGACATAGGTTAATTTCAAACTTCAGAATGAATGATATAATTTCTGAATTAGAGGGTTTATTTTTACAATATTTTTAGAGTTAAATTAGTTAATTAATCTCACATTCAGAATGGATGGCCCTATTGTTTCACTGTGATTTACTATAATATGAAACACACAGGACAGTTTATTTTTAAATGCATCCTACAATTTAGTCCAATATACATACATATTCATTAAGTCTGATCAATCTAATCAAAGATGTCCTTGAAAGTATTCTCAAGGAAGACATTAAATCAGCATAAAATAACAATTATAAGCCACGTAGCAGAAGGAAAAAGTGGTTACTTCATATTGACAGACTTCTTCAGTACTATGAAAACTCGAAGTCTGTACATTTGTAAGAAATATATATTCTATGATCTAATTGTAATGTATGAAAATATAAAAGAAAAACCCTTTGTCTATCCTGATATTCAGATATAGACATATTTCCACATTAAACATGAAGTATTTTACTTACAAAGGTAAAAAATACCTTCATTCTTAACATCACTATTACACTAAATGTAAAACTAAAATGTTTGAACATAAGAATTTTCATATGCTATAGAGAAGAGTATCTGGTACTGTGTGAACACCCATTTTCCCAACTTAATATCATAGCAGTTATTAATGCACAAAACTCAACAGAAGTCCACAAAACATAGTTTTCAGAAGAGTAGCATACTTGCTGTGCGTGATCAGTAATACCTCAGAAAAAAAAGACAAAATATCATGTTTTCTCTGTGTATTTAAACGTTCTATTACATAACCACAATATAATGATGTTTAAAGTACATATACCAAGTAATCCTTATTATTGAATCTTCTACACAGAGCAATGGGACAAAGATTCTCCAAATGAGGAAAAAAAAAAAAAAAAAAAATCAAAAAATCTCTTTTCATTGATAATTTCATCCTCCAGTTTTACTAATGAGTTTAAGAATTTCATTCTATCTTAATATTTATTTTATAATTAGCTGTTCATATTCATATCAAGTTTCTTTCCTCTTCTTTTCACTTTCCTCACAACTGAACTTCCTGGCAGCAGATACTAACAGACATATGTTGACCTATACTCTAGCAGAAAAGAGATGGAACAAGTTGTTTAAAGCAGTAGGAGAAAAGTATCAGTGTTCAGAGCAAAAGTCAGTGCCTACACTTAAACTATTCAGATATTTCAATCTCATTTTGTTTTTATTTTTGTGTGGTTTACTCTTTAAAATCAGGAAAGGGAAGGTGTCATGAACTCGTAACTCACAAATAGATTTGGAAAATAATATGAAAGCTCAACAGGTTTTGAGAATAGCTTTCTTCATGCAAGGTATCACACATAGTTTGGGGCAATTATAGTTATTAACAAAGCCTGTTGACTCCAACAAGGTTAAATTCTTTACAGGAAAATAACTTAAAGTATAGAAAACTGATTAGCAGGAACAACATTTTACGTTTGACATGATATATATTGGAGAGCACTGAAACTGAAGTGGTGTAATCAGAGAAAGAGCTTAGCCAAATTACTTTGGAAGTAGCTTTTTGAAGAAACAGAAGGACTTAGATAAGGCTCTGGTGACCTGTAAAGAAGAATAAGCATTTGAAGGTTTTTACAAACAAACAGTGAAGTTTAGACACATGCAATCTGAAATTTCATAGATTGGCTATGCAATTTGACACACAAACTACAGTCTTGAAAGAGTAGGTTATCTGCAGTAACTGCAAATGGGTGAAAAGGAAGTGTCCGTGAAGGAAATGAGATCAGCTTTCCAGTTCTTTAATAAAGTTCCAAGTAAAGTATCTATAAGAAGATGAGCACAGTCAAGACAAGATGTCCTAGGAATCGGGGACAGGAAAACTAGAGAGATGAGTCATCACAAGAAACAAAGAAAACCCCCACAATCCTGACCAAATCTGTGTGTAAGATAAGTTATGTCAAGTAAATAAAGAATTTTAGGAAGCAAATATCTAGCTCATAGAGTGAAATGAGATGATGGCATACAATCTGCTAAATAATATGAGATATTTGAAGACAAAGTCACAAATGGATCAGTTTCTTGTAGTTGAAGAGCCACATCCAGTAACTGAAATGTGTGTGAACAAGTTGCATACATGTGTGGTTCAGGATGAAGAACAGAGTGAGTGAGTGAGAAAGAGGAGTTTCATCCAGTTTTAAAGAAAAGGTCTATGTAGTGGGTACACCATGGGTACACCATGTACCCAATTAGGTTTATAGGATGGCTTTGTACAAAATGATTTAAAAATGTGGAAAAAATACAGGTTTAAGTTTGTCAAACACAAAATAACATATAGAAAACCACTTTATTTCTGGGGACTGCAGACAGGAGAAAAAAAATACACTAATGTCTTCCACCTGACATTACATTTATGAATCCGCAGAGAGTTCAATAAAAGGTTACAAAGGCGGCCATAGTTTTTCATGCTCATCTTAATTAATCAATCACCTTCAAATACCAACTATGTAAAGAAAAAAACAGCAGTGTAAAACTATTCCTTAATTAAAATATATTATTCTTGTTACGTATATATATATGTATTTTTCTAAAGCTATCATGAAAACCTAATCTTCATTTTTCACGCTGCGGATAGTTTACAGAATGAGTTTACTATTATATCTGAAAATGTGTGTTAGTGTCACTGCTGACCTTAAGTCAGTACCTATAAAAATGAAAAAAAAATAATCTTTCAGACTCTCCTTTGACACAGAACAGGAAAAAGAAAAGTACTTTCACTCAAGCTACCAAGTCTGATAAGCAATCATAAATTCTACTAAAGTGCTACTTATTGTCAGAAGCATTCATTGGAGTGGAAGCAGCTGAGACTTATTTTTATTTGTTGAATCTCACGTTAAGACAGTGAAATGTAATGTTAAAAAATAGTAAACGTTATTAAAAATTAAAAATAATTTTACTACCAAACCCATAAGTCCCATCATAATGCAGTATGAGTACTAAATTGTCGCACTATTGGATGTGCACTAACACTGATGACTACTTAACCTGCTAAATTTATTTTAATGTGGCTATGATATGAACAGAAGTGGTACAAAAAAATGAAGAAATTAAGACTGTAAACTGTGAAAAACATAACAGGGTGATGTAATATTAGAAGGAATTTCTCACAAGAATCCTGTGCTGTATTAGAGCAACTTTCCAGCGATATGCCATTTCCTTCCTGTGCCACTCCATACTCCCTGAAAACATATAAAACGGAATGGGTTTTACAGTAGATGGAGTCTTGTTCAGTCACTCTCTAGGCTTTATGATTCCTTAAGAGCATACCAAAAAAAAATCTTATTTCACAAATAAATTTCCTTTTTTGCTATGATTCTTTCCTGTAAGAACCATAACTGTCATTGGTAGCATCAGGTTAGTCTGAAGTACTATTACAAGATACAGTCAATGAATGTACTGGAACAACTGTGTGCAGCTCACCTTTTGCTGAAGTAACTTTCAGCCACATCACGCTGTTAATAATCACTCTAAAACTAGAAAGATATCTTTTTTTAAGAATAAATAAGACTCAAGTTTAAGCTACATTTTATGAGGCAGAAAAATGAGAGTTAACTTGATTTTGGAGCAAGCAAACTTACAAGTACATGGAATAAAATTTTGGTCTAATTTAAATCTACTGGATATCATTGAATTCAGAAATTGGTTGTTCAAGTCAAACCCTAGGAAAGTACTAGAAAATTTTGCATTCCACACAGCGCTGTCTGCTTATTTTAAGCAAGTATTTCAGGAAGCAATCTGCAAGAACTCCAAAGTATCTTCCCCTTTCTGATATCTAAAAAGCAAAAAATTGTAAACGTATCCACAGAACACCTAGGAATGGTTGGCAGAAAATGAACTTTGAAAATAGATCTAAGGTCGAAATTCAACATTTTAGTATTTTTGTGTACCAATTTGGACTACATAGACTTTAAGTATCAGTACCTTTACAGGATGGGAATTACAGCTGCCTGCCGCACTCTCCTTCCCAGCAGTATCAGCCAAAGCTCACATTTCCAGTCTGTGATATCTGGTAAAAAATTGAATGGAATGCCATGTCACTGCTCTGCAGATTTCTGAAATTGAAGTATCTGCTTTGTTGTTTTGGGGTTTTTTTGCCTATGTAATGACTACAAGCTCGTTTATGCTGTATCTTCTCTAACAAGCATATCTGATTTCAATTAGTTCTCTCAAGTCTAAAACAGCTAAGGCTTGTAGGAATATATGGACTAATATGTTAATATGCTCATTTAAAAACTGGGAAATACCAGAAAAACTCTTAATGTTTTATTCAGTTCTCTGGAATAAAACATGTCACCTTTGTTTTTAACCAGTACACATATAATATTCTTGCTAAAGAGAAATGGAGACTTTTAAACTTCCAATGCACTCTTGAACTTGATGATAAACAAATCATCAAGGGCCTTGGATCAGTTCATCCACTACAAAAGTCATATAGAAGATTAATGTATTAGAGAAAATTAAGAGAAATTAAAACAAAAGAGTAAATCAAGCTGTCATAGGAGGAATTAAAGGTAAAATTAGATACCACAACATAAGATGATCCTTTAAGAACAGAAGCCCTACAAAGTATTCCCAACAAAACTGGGAAATAGAAATTACAGTAATTTTTATATTTGTATCTGTGATTTGAGCCTTACATAACAATTAAACACTACACTTATCCTAGAGAATATTAATAAGGTGTTAACTACGTGCTTTGGAACTTCTGATTTGGAAGTAAGACCTTTGATTTTAGTTTATGTTTGTAACACGTACGCACAAAAAATAAAGTGGTTGTTAAAAATAATTCTAATACAATTTGCAGGAAAAATAAATGACTGACATTTTCTTGTTTTGAAGTTAAGTTCTTTGGTTAATGAAGAAAAACACTTTATACTAATGATTACTACAGGAAAAATTACATCTTTAAGGGGAACAATTTAAGAGCTATAGAACATTAACATGAAGATTTTTTCTTCTCAGTACTAGTTATGTTTCAACTAGACTTGTGAATAAAAGCACAAGTTCTGTTTTACGGCATAACAAATCCAATTAGTCCCCATGAAAACAATAACAGAATTAAAAAGCAGAAAAAAAGACCTTTTTCAAAAGTGAGTTACAAACTTTTGTACATATATATGTGTATATTTTCTGATTCTATAAATCTTCTCAAATATGCAATCAGTAGCTTTAACAGATGCTTCCTCAAATTTCAAAGCGTTGCAAGAGATGGCAACTGTCCAAGCATTAACCCATACAAAAGTGCTACTCCTGTAACTGCAATAGAAACTGAGCTAATAATGAGACAAGGAAAATATTCAGAAAACTCATAATAATTCATACATTAAAAAAAAAAAAAGATAAAATTATATGACACCATGTAGATTGCTGAATTTAAAATAACAGATCAGGTTCTACGGATTACGGATTTCTTCAGTTCCAACAGCACCTTTTTGGACAGTTACGTTTTTGACAGTGAAGACAAAAGCACTCAAAAGTTTCAATTAGGATTCACAATTTCTTTCTAGGTATGATGGCACATATAAGACAATTTAGGCTTTGTGTGAATGTGTATATTATATATGTATGTATTCATTCTACAAGTTCAGCATATAATCTGAAGAAGTTCATTTCCTTATTTTTTGTGGGAAGAAAAATATTTACTTGGTAGAAAAAGTATGACTACCAGTACCTTTTCTATATTCAATAAAAAAATTAAAAATAATTAACATGATTAAGAGATCCACAGATTGCTTCACCCTTTACATTAGGTGTTCTGTAAACCCACTGAACACATACAATATTCAAGCTTTATGCAGAACCACTCATATCCACACTTCTTCTCCAGAAAATTGCTTTAAAAATATTCCTTATATTTTTAGTGTATCACAGAATGCTAGGGATTGGAAGGGACCTCGAAAAATCACCTAGTCCAATCCCCCTGCAGGAGCAGGAACACGCAGATGAGGTTACACAGGAAAGTGTCCAGGTGGGTTTTGAATGTCTCCAGAGAAGGAGACTCCACACCCCTCCTGAGCAGCCTGTTCCAGTTTTCTGTCACCCTCACTGAGGAGAAGTTTCTTCTCAAATTTAAGTGGAACCTCTTGTGTTCCAGTTTGAATCCATTACTCCTTGTCCTACCATTGGTTGTCACCGATAAGAGCCTGGCTCCATCCTGTGACACTCACCCTTTATATATTTGTAAACATTAATAAGGTCACCGCTCATTCCCCAACTTACACAAGATTCTACACTTGTCCTTGTTATATTTCATTACATTTTTGCCCGCCCAACTCTCCGGCCTGCCCAGGTCTCACTGGATGGCAGCACAGCCTCGTGGCATGTCAGCCACTCCTCCCAGCTTGGTGTCATCAGCAAACTTGCTGACAGTGCACTCTATTCCCTCATCCAAGTCATTGATGAATGTATTGAATAGTACTGGTCCCAGATTTATCTTTCGTTTGAAGTGACTTAATGGAGTTGATGGAGATGAATATCTAGTCACTTTGCCTGGCTTAATTTTTTGACACTGCAGGACTGTCTTCCTTATTCCGTAAATATCATAATTTAAACTTAAATATATCCAAAAGTGTAACACCCTCATTTAAGTGTTTCTAATTTGTAATGAAACACTGACTATCCGGTGTCAAATATTTTACTAAATGCATGGAATTTATGCACTGTGCCAAAAACGGCTACTCAGTAGTAATATTTTTGCTTTTCAGAAAATATCAAAATATTGTATTTAAACTTCAGATCCAATTTAATATTGTTGTTTCAGAAAAATTTGATAACAAAGGCTCAACAAAGATAACAGTAGAAATCTAGGGTTGCAACATTTTTCTCAAATTTTTTCTTCAGTATCAAAAAATATCTAAATTTGAGGTGAAAGAACTCCAGAATGTAAATCTTTCAGTAAAGCAAATATGCATTTAAACAAATACAAACACCACCATACTACAGCTACTCCATTTGTTAGAGAGGAATTAAAGCATTTGGGTACTCAGGTATTTATTCCCAAGAAAATTAATATGATCTAACAGAAAACAGGAAAAAAATTTCTGCAGAGAAATTGCACCTGTTGCTCTAACGAGTAACCTAGAATGTCATAAAATAACCAATTTATATGTTTTGTTGCAAGTCATACAACTATTTTGAATTTTTTTCCTGAAGCTTCTCTCTCTTCTAGACATAGGCAGAAAGACAATTCCTTTGTAAGGGCTGTAAGGTTATACATCCAGTCCATAATTTTACAAAAGACTGAAGGTCTAATTATTGGAAGACAACTTCTATTAAAAAATTTAAATAATTTATTCCTTTTATCTTAAAGGGAATATATATAAAAAATAGATACATATACACATAGAATGATTTTACATTCTGACTATTTTGGTATGCTCTCATATTTATGTTGTTATACAAAAGAGGAGATGTGTTCTACTAGTTATGTATCCTGTAGTTTATCATATTCTTTCACAGCATGAAATAGTATTTTCTGATATATCACACCACACCTGAAATATAAAAATAATTAAAAGAGGAGATATGATTTGATTTACTTTTCCCTTACTAAGGATGGTTTTGCAGAAGTGAACATATTTTTGTTTTTGTAATTGGCATCAGGTATTTTAAAACAGATGACTGTTTATTTCTTTGGCAATATTTATCTAAAATGAAGAGAAAAAATTGAAAAGCAGCAAAAAATATGCACTCTACTGTCCTTTATATTATTTCCCTCCTAAAATTTTCATTTTAAGAAACACTTTGGAGTTGTTTCTACTCCAGTATATGATATTCAGGTGCAATGGAGGGTGACAGGTTTTTAACATGAAAAAAAGATTTTGACCAAAATAAGTAACAGAAAACTTTCCTTAAGGTCACCTTCACAGCAGCACACTTGAAGTTCCACCTCTCTAAAGAGTCAATATCTCAATATCTGCACTGAGGATTCCAATTTAACAACTTTTTTTTTTTTTTTTTTTTTTTTAATTCTAGAATTTCCACTAAGAATCTGGTACACCCGGAAAAAAAATAAGTAATATGAGACACATAAGTTGGTCATGAAGAACAGAATGAAGAATTAGATCAAAAGCTTGAAAGGAATAAAGTAGCAGGATGTGTGTAACCGGCATTTTTTTAGAACTATGCTCAAGGACCATACTCAAACTCACAAACTTAGGTTAATTAACCTATCAAAACAGAACTGGGAGTCTATATATAGGTATTCCTGAAGCCACACTTCATCTGAATACCTTAACATCAGTATTGTATTAATGACTTTATGTCCAAGGCATTCCTCCTTGACAGTTAGACTGCTGAACTGAAATTTGGTAAAGAATAGAATGCAAATATTCACATGCATGCAGTAGTGGCAGTTCGAGTGCATTCACTTATTTTTTTTTTAAAGCAAGTAAAGTTCAGTATAAAGGAGACAAACATATTTCAAACATGTTTTAATTGCACTGATTTTCTTCCCATGTTCACTTTCTACTTCAGTAATAAAGGACAGCTGTGCAGTACTTTCTGTTTCTCAACTACTACAACTGAAACCGAAGAAAACGTCCACATACATTACAAATTGTTTAGTGTGGCTGCTCATACACGTGAATAGAAAACAGAACAAGAGAAAAAAGTACTGTGGAGTTATCTGCAGCACTTAAGTTCTTCATAACTAAAATGTCAGTGAATAGAAAATGTTTCACTTTGTGAATAGTGTCAGTTAAAGTTCTGTAGATAAGTGGGAAAATATTCCAAAGCATTTATTTGCAAAGAACTCCTACTTTTGTGTGCAATTTCACGTACTTTTGGAAAGGCATTTCAGTAAACCTGTTAAACTAAATTGTCTATGTTAGACAATTAAGTTTGTTTAATTACAAAGTTACATTGTCTAAATTCTACCATTAACTAAAACTAAATTAGACAATTCAGTTATCCTCTTTAGTTTAAAGCAGAAAGTACAGTACTGTGCTGCTTGTACAGTAAAATTAAATCTTTAAACACCTGCTCAGCATGTTTATTTGTAATCTGCCTTAGAAAACAAACTCTATGACTAGACAACAATTTATTTAAAAGGCAGTTTTATTTTACCATCCTAATATTACAAGACATCCTCATTAAGGCACTGCACATTGTAGAATTAGACTTATAATATTGTTGCAGAAAATATGCTTTTAAAGATATACTAATAGAAATTTTCCATGTAGTATTACATTGCACTGTAGTCTTCTGTACTGAGTTAGAAATTATGTATTTTCAAGCCTTTTATCACTACATCATATATTGAAGATCTTGAGTAAAGTAAACACTGACACTCTTATTCTCCTCCACAATAATACATTCTAAATGGCAAATGAGACATTCAGTTGAAGACTGAAACTAAAACAAAAGTTGCTTTTTTGTTGTGCTACAACATGCCAATCATACAACAGTTTCTTTTCACCATAAGAAGAGCTTGTATTTCAGTTTAAAAGCTATTCCAATAACAAAATCCAGAATTAATGTGCATCCATAAACTACATACCACATGCTTATACAGGACTGAACTTTGCAATATTTATTACCTCAATTCATTGTTAGACCACAAAGCTTTCATCTCTGGCTTTGGTATAGAACAAGACTGTCCTCCGTAACATATTTCAGAGAGAGAAAGTATACAATGCAGAAAATAAACCCAAATGTAACTGAGGTAGATGCAACTATAAAGTAAACAGAGATACTGCCCAGCCCCAAATCAAAGTTGAGATACTTGTCAGAGTCTCAACAGTAAGAACCTTAAAGCTCCATAAGCAGATCTTTGTCTAAATCAAGACTTGATGAAACAGTCTCCCTCTGCTGCTAGAACCACCATTTTTTTTTTAGTGACAGCTGGTGGTTACCTATATACTACTAAACAGATCAGAAACTGTATAGAACTCCCTCCCACTACATGTCTTTTAAACACCTCCAGAGATGGTGACTCCACCACTTCCCTGGGCAGCCTGTTCCAATGCCTGACAACACTTGATCTAGTTAGTTTCTGATTGGAGGGTGCTGTTAAGGTGAGGAGATTAGTGAAAGAATATTAGCCTTTCTTGTTTAAAGTTTTAAAGACATATCCCGCTCTAATACTTCAGCTGCTGGTGACTGACATTCAGCTTTCCTTAATGATGGAGGAGTTAAATGAATTTTGAAAAACTGATTTTAACAAAATCTGAATGTGGGGGCTTTATCAAAAGTAGAATAGTGTTTAGACAATTTCAACTATCTCAAGCTTAACAGTAATATAAATGAAAAATTTAAACACAGTACACGACGATAATATGTCAGGAAGATGGCAGAAACGTGATAAGCTAAAATATGTTTTATACACTTCAGAAATTTCATTAGTAAGAAAGCATACACCACTAGAAAGCATACAAAATTTATTACATATGCTTGTACATTTCCAAACAGGCAAGAAGCCATCATTTTAGTTGACCTAAAAATTTTATAAAAATTTATATTTTCATTTCTTATTGCAATTTTCTTTTTTGATACAT
This sequence comes from Columba livia, assembly GCF_036013475.1. Classification (NCBI taxonomy): domain Eukaryota; kingdom Metazoa; phylum Chordata; class Aves; order Columbiformes; family Columbidae; genus Columba; species Columba livia. The sequence goes on along the minus strand of NC_088606.1, from coordinate 31,492,319 downwards.
TGACAATTCATACATATTGTTATATCTGAAAAACTAACTAGAACTAAAAGGATATAAATACTGCAAAACTAAAATAAAAAGCATGCTGGTGTTTTTCTGAAATTTAAAGTGGGGTGGTTTAAGCTTTTAATTATTGTATATTATGTAACATAAGTAAGAAAAGCTAAAGGTGTCCTATAACTTTACTGCATCTATATCACAATAAAACAGAAGGCTTGGAGAGTTCTTGCTCCTCTATTATTTTCTATTAGTCACAGAACTAACAAACTGTCAACCTCTGCCCACTAAAGCCAAGTTCAATATTCTATAATATCATTAATTTGGACTATCGTTAGTCTATCAGTTGTAGGTAAGAACTGATGTTGCTGCAGTTCAAGTTGAAATAGTTGATACCATTAATGCTTTGAAGACTTCATTATTATATATCATTAAATGTTGTCTAAAGCACTTTCTATAAACTGAAAAGTAGTCATATATTCTTAACAGGTTTATCTGGCATTTAGATGACTTCGCAGTTATCACAATTTGGTACTCATGTGCAACATCCAACTGCTTCTATTAATTTGGACAGCCAAGGAAAAGCTCAAGTACCAAATAACCGCTTGGTTATTTGAAACTGAATGCACACACAGCCTAGAAGATGCCACTCTTAACTACATAGATTGAAGGACATTGTCAAAGTAGAAAAAGAAAAATCAGAATACCTTCATCTAGTAACAATACTTAATTGTCAAGAAAAGCATGGCATTTTTGTCTCAAGGCTACAAAGTGCAGGTAATTGAAAAGAATGAATCATAGATGGGCTGTTAAGTGTATCAGCCAATGATTATATGCAAGATAATTACCATCTTCTTACAGGGGTTATTAAAAGAAACTGAAGTTGATAATTAAATACTGTATTACAACGCTCTGAAGGACACCCTTGTCAACATTAGTTAATTCAGGAAATAAAACCATAGCATATTTTTTTTTTCCCATTTGTAAGAAGTAATACCTTGCTTTAATTTCAAAAGCAAAAATTTTAAAAATCTCAGAAAAATACATCTGTAAAATATATTTGTTCAACGTTGAACTAATTCATGAGGCAAGAATAATATTAAATTTTAACTGTACAAGATTTTAAAGGCACATCTATTGTATTAGTTAACATACTTCTGATGAATGAAAGTCACAGTTGCTTCAAGACACCTTTATTCAAGTGCTAGGGAGACTTCATCAAAAACACTGTAATTTTTAATGTAATTTCTGTTTTACACAGTTGAAATCATGCGTGAAACCCTTCCTCAATGAGGTATGTAATACATAACATATAAACCCCTAGATATAGGAACCTACACTACAAATGAGCTTTATATTAAACCTACTGATAGTTCAATAGGAACACAAAATTCATATGAAATGAGGTTGGAAATCATTCTTACTCAGATCATTCTAAAGACACTCAGAAGCTAACTGCGCTGTGAAAATTTGGCTAAATATTTATTACCTGGCCATCCAGTGTTCCCACACACCTAATGTTTCACAGTGTGAAATATAAACACAGTAGTTGTTCTGACACAACAAAATAGATTCATTTCATTATCTCAAGATAATGAAGCTTAATTGGAGAAAACACCTACTACGTTAAAAAAAAAAATCACTAGTCTTAACAAATAAAATGTAAACTAGTGGTGCAAGTGACACATTCACGGACATCCGTATCCTAGTTAGAAGGACAAGAACATTTACACTCAGCAAGTTAAGAGCAAATATAAAATTCTCAAGACTCCTGCTTTCACCTCTAAGGTCATGCCATGCACTAATCCATAGCATTTCACACACTTAAAACCATCATCCTTGTTACTGCAATTTACTAAATCTAGGTAAGCAATAGATTATTTATTATGAAATGCAGAAGTATATCTTTTCAAAAACGCCAATAACTATAAGCATGTTACCCTTGTGTCACACCAACTTTACACAATATAGAAAGTCAAATTCAACGTCACTGGCCTAACATCCAATCTCTTTGAAATGGTTTTAAGCTATTTGTCTCTTCAGTAATATTTTTTTTCAATAATTGTCAAGCAGTTGACCAAGTGTGGCAGACAAAATGGAGCCTCAGTAAAAAAAGCCAGTCATAATTCATTCTTGCTAACTACACATTACAGACTTGAAGTAAAACAGACATGTCGCATGATGACCATTTTCTTATAGTCATATTTGGATGGAAAGAAGTCCAGGAAAGTTTTGTTTAGTTTTTTTTTGTTTCTTTGGGTTTTGGTGGTGGTGGTGGTTTTTCTGTTTGTTTGTGTGGGTTTTATTTCTTAGTGGACTTAAGCAAAAGGCACACAATAATTCAAGAGGGAAAAGTTATTGTTACCTTAAGTGGTGACAAAAACAAAAAGCAAACATGAAAAGCTAAAAAATGCTTAAAAAACCTAAAATAGTTCATTTTATATTAATCTTATATTACTTCTCTAATAACTTCTGAAACGGAATTTATTTAGGCTACTTAATAATCTTAAAGTGGTAATGCCAGTCTTCTTTTCATATAAGATATATGACTGCAGCATGATCCAAGACAACAGTAACAACTACTGGGTGGAGAACAAAAGTATTATAGTTAGTAAACAATAATTCAAAGGGAATCAAGTGTGATGGTTTATCCTAGACAAATCTATGTAGAACTTTAAAATTAAGTATCATAAATCCTATATATATTCCTGTTCTGTTTATCTGACTACCACTTCTGTATTGTATTGCTGTGACTAAGATAAGGTTGTTCCAGAGCAGACATGGAAGTAATTTAGCTCAAAATATGTGATGATTCAAGCACCTAAAACAAGTATTTTCCCTAAAAGGCCAAAGATGGAAAGGTAAGACAGAATGATCTCCCTTGGTAAAAATGCTGACATTCAAGTTATCAAGTATGTTTTCACAAAATTAGATATGTGTGTATTAATTAGACCTTTAGCATTAAAATACATTTTAACATGGCTTTACTGCACTAGTTAATAACAGAACTTCTAAACAGAGATCCATTAGCATACTGCTATCAAGTCTAAATAAAATCTCAGTAGTTATGACTGGCCAAAAGCAAAGTGAAGTATAACTTCAACATACCAAAGATTTAATTGATCAAAGTAGGATGAGTCAGCCAGAGAAGGTAGGACACTTTCAGACCCATCCAGAATACCAAATGAGAATCAATCTATTCAGTATTTCCAGTGAAACATATGGAAATTTTCTCACAATAAAATTTAAATTAAAATCTCAAGTATAAATAATAAAAATGGAATCCATTACTTGGAAATCATATATAGAATATCTTGGTGCTATAAGTTTTCCTTAATTACATGTAAAGAAATGTATAAATTATGCTGCGCTGGGCTCAGAAGTTAAACTTTTGAATTTCCTGGACTTATTTATCTCTATGGAATCTTTCACCATTGATGCATTGATCTTGTCTCTTGCTGCTTATCAAATGACCATGATTTTTAATAACCATCATAGAAAGAAAATATATATGTAATTGTCAAACTATCAACAGTTACAGGCAAAAGGTGTCTACACATTACAGTATAGAACCAATAGAAAATATGTATCATAGTGATCATACAGTGATTATTTTAAAGTGAAAGTGAAGACTCCTAGGAAAAACTGAGCCATACAGTATCGCAAAGTAATGAGTCCAAGTACTGGCTCATCTCCCAAAACTAAGGCCTTCTTCCAAGTTTTCTATTATAATGCCCAAGCAGCCTTAATATCAACACAGAGTTTATTTAAAATTTCTACTTATGAGTTTCTGAAATAGCAATGATGAATTATTGCTCAATTTTTGACCTCTTGTAAACTTTAGTTCTATTTCAAAAGTTCAAGTCTTGTCTAATAACTCTGCAGGTGAAGTAGGGACTTTAAATACCTCATGTTTCCTGCTCGTATTTGGCAAGTTCTTAAGCAACATTAGCGAATCTACACAAAAAACATAGATTGGTTCAGAAGGACAGAGAGTGGCAGTGTGTGGTAAGAAAACAGCGGGCTACTCTACAAAATCATCAGTACTATATCTTCCTCTTCTTTCAAGATATCTGGAAATTACATTGCAGAAGTCTCCTACAGTGTTTCTCCCTCTTCTGTAGCAGTTGTACTGTCACTGTGTGATCTTGGCTATAGGAAGATTCCATTACTCCCTTTATGCTGTGAGTTTCTATGTTTTCCATCAATCATCTAATAAAACAGTAGCAGTTATTGCCTGCAATCAACAATAGATTAAGAATACAATATTATTAATTGCAAGAAATACTTTTGTATTTAATTGCCTGTCTGTAAAGGAAACAAATGTTTTTTTTCTATTTTAAGCTGTGTAACAGCTTCTGAAAGTCTCCAATGGGACTCCCTTTATAGCAAGCTTCTTCAAATGGCTGTGTACCTATACTCCATTCACTTTATATATAAGCATACAGCATCTATCCCAAATGATTAAAACTTTTAACCTAACTTTTGAAGTGATCTGAGACTACACATAGAGTAAGAGGGCTTTGCGCTTTGCCATCATGTAATTGCTTGACTGAATTTGCTACAGCTTTTTTTGCAGAACCTATACTGTTCAGACTATAGTTTTGATACGTGGTTTTCATGAAAATATTACTTTTTATTGCACGATTTTTCCCTCATCATCTTGTTTTTGTAATCTAATTTTCAGAATAGAAACTCTGATGCAAGAACTGTAACCTCATAGCCAAGAAAAATTATTATCCTGAAAGCATTAGCCAATAACATACTGGTTCAAATAATTACTAAAAACTACATTTAGAAATATTTCTACAGAATACTACAAGTCAGTTAATGGGGATCAAAATTACACATGAAGAAAACACCCTAACTCGTGCTTTTGTAAATAAGTACAAAATAAGTATACATATTTTAAATAAGAACATAAAGCAAATGTATAAGAAAATACAATCTGAGAATTTGGAGATTTATAAACTCTTTATGTACAAATATCAGTTAAAAACAGGAAAATAAAGGAAAAAGTAAAACTAAGATTTTGCATTTACATTGGACTTTATCATTACTAAATACGTAAATGCATGTTATTGGGGTTTAATTTTGAAAACGTATTTAATTATTTGAGAAAAAATATTAAGTTTATAAAATCAGCTGTGACAACAGTAAAGATTTTTGCATTAAATGAAAGATATGAAAATAACTGCTCAATGCATCTAATTCTAAATCAAAACTGTATCCCATCCTGTACATGCACCCCTGTGTGTCAAAGACCATGCAAGACAGAGAGCACATGCACTTGCATCTAAGAGAGACTGTATTTAGGGCTTACAGGAAAAATATCTGCAAGTTGCATAAGTGTAAAGAAAAAAGGTATATTATCAATCATTACTAAAAGTGCAAAATTCTAAACAAAGCACACTACAACTTAAAACTACATGTTACTTAATGTCTTCTGTGAAACCAAACCAAAAGTATCAGCAAATGCATGATCACTTCTCTCTTTGTCTAAGCGTTTTTCCATGCTACTTATACAGAAAACATTTAGTTAGTATGAGACCTAAACAGATGAATCTAAGGACTCTACAAATGGTCCAAAAACTTAGAAACAAAGACCAATGAACAGGTCCAAGATATCATTCAAGTGAGTTTTCATATACAATTGATTTCCTCTGACTTACAACTTATTTCTTGAAATCATCAACAAAATACCATGAACCTCTACATAGGAGTAGTTAGATTTATACAGTCCTAAAATTACATTCAGCCCTTTGAAGGCAACCGCGAGGCTGATGTTGACACCCCTGATTTATACTATTAGGCTTCCATAAAACCAGGCTCTCAAATTAACATCCCACTGTCTGGTTTCATTAGGTCAAGATCTTGAAGAGAGGGCAGGAGGGTGGGGCAGACAGACTACTGTTCTTCCTCCTATTTATTCACACAAGTGGGTCATTATCTCAAAAATAACAGTACAAATTAGTTTATGTAGGTGTTTTTGGTTTAGTTTTTGTTTGGTTTGGGTTTTTTTTTTGCGGGGGGGGGGGGGGGGGTATTTTTGCTTGTTTGGGTTTTGTTATTTTTTTTTTAACTTTTAGTCTTAACAGTATCCCGCATTGCCTGGTAAAATCCCAAACCATCAACGTTAAAGTAGTCTTTATTGATGTTGTAGTTTGTACTCAGTGCAAGAGAATAATAATGAAGTGCCATAAGCATAAGAATCTAGCTCCTACTGAAAGTACATGAGAAGTTCTCATTAGTCAAGCAAGAATGGGTTATAGATGCAGTTGTGCAAAATCAGAGCTAATGAAAACAAAAATATCAGATAAAGTGTGAAAAATCCAATTGCATGCACCTTACAAAACAAGGTGAGCTAAATCACAGTTACAAATGTTAAGATATTTAAAATGGCACTTATCTGTGATATTTAAAAAAAAATTAACACCAAATACATAAAATATAAAATAACTTCAATATTTATTTACAATTTCAGGGCATTATTTGTACAGAAAAATACATTGATTTCCTTAAGTGAACAATTCTTTTGACAGGGAGATGTGTTAAATAATTGATTTTTCAAACTTGAGTCGTTATGCTCCCCTGCTAGTATCTGAATATTTAAAAAAAAAAAAAAATATGAAACTGATGCAAGTACAATAGCAAATCAAAATTCTCAGTCCCTGAAATTCTAGTCATTTTAGCTCCTTCTTAAAAGTATCTTACAAATTATTACAGATTATTCTCTGATCTTGGGATCTGATGAATAGTTTACAGAAATGAGCTAAAAATAAGTCAGTGTTAAAAGGTAGGGTTGCCAGTTCTTTCATGGTCCCAGAAAACGTAGAGGAAGTTGGCAGGATCAGCTCAGCTCCACTGTGCTCCTGAAAAATATAAAATACCAGCGTCCACTGGATCATTGGGTCCTTAGCACTCTAATACTATTTATGAAAATATTTTGGTGATGACTGTAATGGTGTTTTAAAATATGGAGTAAGACAAATTTTTCGGCAGGCGTGATCCTTGCTTTTTACGGTTTCATGCCCTAAATACACATTATTTATAAATTAAGGGTAAAAAGTGCTTTGTATAATGATCAATATATTAGGACCTCACCTTCGGGCATTATTACATAAATAGAGAAGAAACATTAGCAAAAACTAAATTGAATTTAAACTAAAAAAATTAAGCGAAGACTGTATAGACCTGTTTTACTCCTTTGTTACTTAATGGAATCACATGTTAAGTGTTAATCTCATATATACTAGCAATATCTAATTGCAACTAAGGTTGAGAGCTTCCAAGAAGCTCATAAAAACTTTCCCCTCACAATGCAATCAGTGGTGTAATTCTTTTGATGGCAGCAAATACAAGCTTTACAAAAATACAAAGCACTGGTATCTCACTATAGATATCTAGATATGTTAACTAAACGAGGACTTCAAAACATTCATGGAAAACTGTCAGGGCAATCTGGAGATGATATCACTAGAAGTCTTGCTGGACAAGCCCTCTTACAACTAAACACTAAACAACTCAAAGATTTTAATGAAAGAAAAAAGGCTTGGAAAAAGGGCCTTACAATAAAAATATAACATAAAAAAAAAAAAAAAAAAAGAATTCTCAAGGGTAAAGTCGGAATACTTATTTTGTACCTGCTCAGCTACTGTCATCAAAGCAACACAAGTGTTTCTCTACACAGAAGCACACAAATTCAATAAATGTTACATCACAGCAGTTTCCCTCAATACTCCACTTCCTCAAAACTGGGCAAATGTTTTTGTGACCTAAAAAGAATTTACCTAACCTTGAACAAATTTTTAAATTAGTATTTTAAATTTGTGAAAATATATTTTGCTATATAACAGTAGATTCTACATAACACAGTGGCTATTAAAAAAGATTACAGGAAAAGAAGTTAAACTAAATATGCATACATACCTTACTGCTCAGTAAAATATGTATATAGTGTTATATTCTGTTGTGATACTCAGCTGCAACACAAATTTAAAACCTGGACTACAGCGTTGTGCCTCATCAATAGTGCAAAGCAGGTAGATATATCAAGTAAAACGAAAATTAACTTCAAATACTGATATTTAACTTAGTATTTAAACTACCTCCATTTCTCTAACGATATTAAAATAGTAATGTATAATTATCTGAAGATTCGAATTTGGTTTTAAATTGTTTTACTATCATAAGAAAACGCACCACACTTCAATTCTGTCTACCACACAAGAAAAATGTGCCAATCCAAACTCTCTCATGACAGTGTACCAACACAGATACTACAATGACATTAATTTCTCAATACGCAAAATGAGTTCCAGAGTTTGCATATTTGTTCTGCACTTTTTTTTTCATTATCTGTCATGAGAATGCCAACAGGTAGATAACAGAATTGTTAATTAGAGCCTGGAAAGCTTATTCACAACACACTGTGCAATTTCTTGTTTACCAACTGCAAACAGATGCTCCAGCAAAATAAAAAAGTTACACTGCATATAAGAGCTTCTCAAATTTGTGAAAGGCTTTCAACTTCAAAAGGAAAAAAACACAACTTCCAATGTCTAGGTCCTCAACTTAGCAGAAAACAGAAATTACTAACTATAAAACTAAAAGATTTAAGAATTATAGAACCTTCCAGTTTCATTCTAATTGGGTACATGAAGCAATTGAGTTTTATTTTTCAGCTTCCATAAGCATCAGTTTAGATGCAATCTTCACACCCGTTACAGGTTCTACCCTATAAAATAATCATGGCACAGTTTAATAGCTTCTGTGATGTTTAAGTACAAATAACTAAGAATGCTCTTCTGTAACGTTAAATACTTGGGGGGGGGGGGGTGGGGAAGGAAAAATAAAATAAGCAAATGCAGCCAACATTTCAACTGAGCACTGAATGAGTTTTAAATAGAAGATAGTGAACATCACAACATGGAGACTAATAATTGATTGCCAGAACTTACACAGGCTACAGCTTTTACCTGTTTTACTTCTAGGCATTGACAGAAAATTGGCTACAACCTGTATGAATTATCCTCCCAAACTATTTCTAGCAACTGTCAAAATCTCCAGCTTCTTCCTCCTTCTGTGACCCATGTATCATGGTCCTGGGGCCACTTGCTCTTGGTGGCCCTTCCTAAAGAGAGGGGTTGGACAAGATGACTTCCAAAGATCCCTTCCAACCTGAATTAATCTGTGATCCTGTGATACTATAAATATGGCTGTATGTCAAACTTCATAACAAGTATTTAAATACAGCAATATATGTAATGCTAATAGTAATTCTTAATACCCAAGCTGTCAAACCCAGTATCTCCATCTGATTGAATTAGATTTTGTTAGCACAAGTAAATATTTTTGTCCTTAAGTAAGGCTAGGAACTAAGACGACAAGAAAAAGATACATAAATGAAAGACCACACTTGGAGAAGGCAAGTGAAATAGATTTGAGCTTTGAAACTTAACACCTTTATTTCTCAACTTTGTATCTACATCTTCATTTAGCATGGGAGGGAAGTTCTAAAAAATAGTATAGAATATTCACTTAGGAGTACATGGCTTTTAAACTGACTAACATAGGTAGAGTGTAAGCAAAAAACTGGTGAAATAGGCATGAAAAATGTTATATAAACAAAACAAATATAAGCTAAAATTAATTATTTCACTTAAATAAGACATACTGCCTTTAATTTATCATGTATTCTAGTGCAAGAACCACTCCTAAATACTGATTCAGTTAAAATACTCTCTTCTTTATCTGTGCTAAGTCAGGATTTTTTTAAAAAACTAAAACTGAAGTGAGACGGACCTCTCTCCTACACATCTTTATGTACTACAAGAAAAAAGGTATCTCAAACTGGCCAAGGAATAAAGTAATTTTACTTTAAAAACAAAGGTTATGCATTTCATTTTGATAGCAATCCAGAACTAACAATTATATTCTCCTATGACTTTACCAAAGAAATAGAAGGATTTCTCACAATGCAGCAGAGTTTCATCCTACGGTGGCCAAACCATTTTTTTTTCATTCTAGAGACTGCAGAAAGTGTTATCTCCTCATGTCACTTCATCTGCTATACAAATCTGTGGTTTTATACAGAAATTTTCATTTACTTAGAAATCACACAATCACATTGTTCCAAGGTAAACAACTGCATTATCTACGCTGTACTCCTTTTGAGCTCTACTGCTTGTTGTCTGAGTACTAACTTTCTAAATATCCTATCATAACTCTTCATGTAATTATTAAAAATGTAGTGCTTAGAATGATTAACAAATCTATATTCTGTTTCTTCTCTTAGGAACAACTTTAAAAAAAGATCCAAATCATTTGATTAGAACCACTCCCAACATCTTAAGGATCAAGGAATCTTAAGGATCAAGTGAGAGATGGTGTAGACTTGACAATGAATTCAACAGTGTCTACCAACATTAATTATAATGTTTTAAGAAAAAGACAACGTAATATAAATCAATGTATTAAAAGTATATAAAAACGACTTAGAGAAAGAAAAATAATTATAAGCATCTAGGACAGTTATGAAACAGTTGTAAATTCCTTCTTTTAAGCATTTATTTCTGCTGATAATGCTCATTTTCTAAATAAAATTAAACACATAAGGTGTTCTACTGCTGATAAGATCTTTCTAAGTTACTTAGTAGTAAACTTAACAAAATGGCTTAGTAAAATTACAGCTATTTGACTATTTCTTATACTAGATCAATAATCAAAACATTTGCATTTCCTTAAGTCTAAGTGCTTATTTTTATAACTTTACATTTCATCGACTTTTTGAGATTGTTTTTGTTGTTGCTGTTTTTTTTTTTTTTCCTGAAAATACAGTATGTGCACACATGCCAATGAAAGAAAGGTAAACATAAGGGTATGCACTCAAAATAATGAATATAAGACTGCATATGTTGATAACAGTGCTTCAGAAATACAGCATGATAATTTATAGAAGAAAAATGGGAATTAAAAATATTAAGAGGAAACTTTTCAATATTTCTGCCAAATTTCAGCTCTGATCACTAAGTAGTTATCAATTACCTTTAAATATCTCAAATTCCCTATATTCAATTTTCCCCAGGGTTCATCATCACATTTCAGTAATTTATCCAGTCTGTGGAAAATATAACCTCTAACTGATTAATGCTGAAACTTCCTATCCTTATAACTAATTCACCACCATATATATGGTCACACCTATCAAAGGCGGATTGTTAGGAAAGGCAAGAAAGTCAAAGACTTCTTTACAAAGTTACGATATATGAAAAGATTAGATTTCTACTCCACATTAAATATAAAAAAATCTAAAAATAAACAAATATTGTCAACCAAATTATGAGTAATTCGCAAGACTGCAACACAACTGCACCTATTTTTAGAGAGCACAGACATATACACAGAAAATAAATAAATAAAATCAAAGAAGTTGTATTAGCACAAAAAATGCATCTTTTCAATAAAATATAGGTCAAGCATAGTGCGCATACAGATGGCGCAAGAGGAATTTATTTTTTATCTGCCATATATATATATATTTATAGGAAGCATAACAGTGATACGAAACTTATCAACACTATCTTTATATTGCAGAAAACCATTACTTGCAACATATTTTATGAGTCCTTGTATCTGAGACCCAAAGATAACTATGGCTGCAAATGAATATTCGGTCATACTCAGAAGAAACTGTATTGAAGACAAATAATAAAAATATTTTAGTACTACAAAAAGATGACACAGGAACAGCACAAAACACTTCCGATTGCAATCAGAAGGCTGAAATATCTTCAGCTACCCATTGTCGAACATCTTTATACAATGAAATAATTACATATATTAACCATACAATATGTCCATATCTGATGTTTGGTAGCTATAGTAGTATGCCTTGTTTGTAAATCTAGTAGAAGTTGAGACAGAGTAGGGTAAAGACTGCATCCAATTATGACCACATCTCTGAAATTGTCCAAGGCTTTTTAATTTTTTTTTTGATGAATTTCTATTTCAGGTACATAGCAATGAAATAACATTTGATAATTCATTGAATATTTGTGACAATTACCCAAAGTTTTCAACCGATTCAGTTGCTGGTCCTCCATCCTGAAAATTTGTTTGTACCACACAAGACACATAAAAATACAATAATCACAACTACATGAGGGATACTGGGCACTTTCCTGTTCCATGTTACAAAACAGACTGACTTCCTACAAAACAGGCACAGTACTACTTATCTCACAAGACACACAACAGATAGAAAGGACATATGGGAAAGAGGGAGCACGAGGATATTTGTCAGTGTCCACCCAGGACACTTCATATTTATCAGATTAAGTGTTTCTCAAGATCCTTGTTACTTTTAATAACTTTTAAAGATACATGAGGACAAACCATCATATTGCTCTTCTGAAAATGGCAGGCCTTATGCTAAAAAATTGCCTAACAAGTGCCTAGATCTTATCCAGTTAACAGCTCTTTCTGTAGAACAGCAATTTGTTGACTTCGTGTTACACTAACCTGCCATAAATATTTAAAAGAAGTGGGGGTGTGAGGTGAAGGTTAATAATCAAACAAACAAAAACATCACATGCCTCTCAAACTCCCTGTATCTCAGAAGCACCCTAAACTGTCCTCATTAAAACACGAGTGCAGAAATCTGGGGCGGGGGGGGAAAGTATGCCAGAGTAGCTCTTCATCTCTGATTGAAAAAATTGGGAATGCTTTTTTATCCTGCTAGAAAATTATACAGTGGTGACTACCACAAGCATTTTGAGAAAAACTCCAAACCATTTCCAATATAAATGCAAATAACATCATTTTAGGACAATTCCTTAAATGTTCATTATAATTTAGGGCTCACTGAGCCTAAAATCAAATTACTGTGTAACAGATATTAGTTTTCTCTTATCCTGCATTATTGGCAAGGCGGGAGGCCAAGCTATATAAGGTGAAGGGGGCATCTAAGGTTTTTAAGTTTTTAAAAGAAGATTAAACTCATCATAGTTTTAAACATGAGAATACCTTGAGTCCAAATTAAAATAAGAAAAGTCACTGCTGACAACTTCAAATAAATTTTCAATACTTTTAAATACCTTTTTATTGTGCTTAGACTTATTAACAGGTATATAGAAGGCTCTTCTGATGAGTAATATTAAAACAGGAACACTAAAGAACTTGCAAAAATCAAAGTAGAATTCTGTCTTTTGGCCATCTACATATGAGCTGTTTTCTCATACTAGTTCCTTCTAGAAAGTATAACCTAAGTAAGAGCAAACAAGAAAAAAAAAAAAAGTCTGACATTACTGACATTTTCAACCTGTAAATCAAACATGTTGCTAACAGTTAAAATCTAACACACAGGCTATGTAAGAAATAAATCTAGCTGTGTAACTAGCTATACTGGCTTTCAACACATAGAGAAGGCATTTTCAGTTGCTAGGATATTATGTAGTATATTAAGTTACATGTAAACATCCTCACAGAGTTTGTGTACAGAGCTTGTCATAACATTCAAGAAGAGTAAAAGCTTTATATGTACTACTGTGCTCAGAAAATAATTCTGTGTGAGGGTTTGATTTATTCAAGTCACTTTTAGAACCTCTAAATGCAATAATAAAAACCCACAACAAAACCAGTTATAAATGTTTAAAAGAAAGCATTAGATAAAAGAGCCTCCTATTTAGGCAGACTGACTCTCATCTTACTTCCTCTCTGCTGCCAAGTGTCCTTTGCCTCTTGCCTGAAGATGTAAAACAGATACAAATCTGCCACCACAATTAAATCAGAAATTGATCACTTCACTTTTTCCTGAAGATCAATACAGACTTCTTTCAATTCACTTTATCAATTTCTGAAAGTACTTACAGTTTTTTCAATGTAATCTCTAGGTTTCCCTCCTTAGTTAAGATATATTTAGGCTCCTCTTTCTTGTACATAAGACCTAAACCCCACAACATTTGAGTTAATTTTTAGGGGTTTAGAATTAGGAGGTGAAGTTTTCTTCAACTACTTCCTCAATTTAGAAGAACTCCAAAATCATGCTCTAATTACTTGCACCAAAACTTGGATTATGTGTTTCTCTATAACCTGTGCTAGAAACAGTAAGAAGCCTCTGGAAATTCATATGAAGCAGAAGTAGTCAGATCCTCAATCTATGTATTTCATTTAAAATCTTCACATCAAAGTACTTAATCTAGAGAAAGGTAAGATATCCAGAAATCCTAAAACAACCATTCATCCAGACATATCTCAGCTTCACCTAAGGGCTGGACCAGATGCTCACTATAATTAATCCATTTTCTAGCTTCCACGGAACAAATTATCTCAAAGAATGACAAAATGGGACTATGACCATCTCAATCGAGTTTCCAAATGCATATAATCAAGTAACTAAAATTCCAGAAAGTTTTCCAACTTGTACATTTTACACATAGCTGTATCAGTCAGATGCCAGCATTTTTACCCCCTCAGTGAGCATAGTCCTTTGCCATAAAATAAAATGCTAGAAGCAGGATAATGTAACAAGACATCATCTGCTTAAATCCTGGTCCTTAAGAGTTGAGAATACTTTCTAGTAATTGATGGACACCACTTGACCCTTCTGATACAAGTGTCTACCCAATATAGTACAACACTGAAGCTGAAGTATTATTATTTTCTAAGCCATTAATCAGCATCTACATGACCTCTCAGTTTGACAGTTTCACTTATTCTTACCAATATATGAAAACAGAAACATAAGTGTTACATTAGATTACAGTTGGCCACAAGATGAATTTCCATTTCAATACTTTACTTTTAGCTGGTTTTACACTGCAGTGGAGTACAAACCTGAAATACAAAACCCTATAAAAACATGTTAAAACTTCTTCATGAATTTTAATTGTTCAGTATGAATATAATGTCCTAAAACAGCTACAATCTAATAATTAGGTTGAGTAAAAAGGCAGTTCTCTTTAACTTCATAAGAAAAGATAGAACACACATCTACCACAGGGTAACAACGTATTCATGCCTACTGTATTGAGAAGGCACCACCTGAACTATTTATGGGGTAAGCAACTTACCTGTATGAGGTAATGACAGAGTATTAGGAGTAGTTAGAATGTGAATAAAAAGCTGTTTTTCAAGGGTGAGGGAGGAAGAGAAATAACTTACCTGAAAAGTGATAAGTATACAAATGTGGCTTCAAAGGAAATAGCTGTCATGCAGCTCGGGGAGGCAGGGCAGGGGGGAAAGGGTAGGGGGTTGTGAAACAACACACACAAACCACACCAAAAATCAAAGCCAACACTCTTCGCTGCTTCTATATGTCTGCCTTTATAAATTATTTCCTATTGAAGATCACACACTAATTTCAGCTGCAAACTAAATTACATTGGGACTAGGGAACAAACTCCAACACTGTAGATAAAGCTGCTTTTAAAGCACGTCTTTTAAAGCATAAACACCTGTATACTTAGAAAAATGTGGTTTAGTGTGACTGTAGCCACTGAAAAGCCAGATTGCTGTATGCAAAACCTAGGATTCTCAATATAAATTACATGAACCTGGTATTAAGTCATTAGAACATAGTTCTTTTCTCTCTCTTTATTATCAACACTTATAATACGGCACTGGTCTTTTTATTTTGCAGACAAATAAATGCTAGCAAAAACATTTATTGTTGACATTAATATGTAAGACTTGTGCTGATAGTTACTTCAATATCTCTATGTTTGAGCCAAATATCTGTCCTAATTACATAAATACCATTACATTGCATGCATATATTAAAAGCTAGCATTTGATACTTCTTCACATGTATTCATGAAAAACAATATTCACCAGCATAACATGTAGCACATTTTTCATTTTATTACAGAAAGTAAAGATTGTAATCTTTAAAGACATGTACTTTCCTTAAACTGCTTGTTTTTCAAAAAACATTGTGACCTAATGAAAAACTGTATCTTTCTTGTAGTAATTATTTAAATCAAAGTCAAGATAAATTGTTGGTTGAATTATTCCAGCTCCAGGGCTCATTCATACAACTTTATGAACCAGACAATCCTTCATTTGTTCTGTGCTTTTATATAATATTTTGCAAATATGCTGCATTATCACCTAACTTAAAAATATGAAGACTGTCTAACACATTTAATCGGGGGCAGTACAATACAAATTACCATAGCTTTACACTTTCACTTGCTCATTTACAACGGACTGCTGGTTGAACCCTTAAAGAACAGTCATAAAAATCATAAACAAGTAGAAATCCTAAGAAATCCAAAACAGATTTTTTTTTTTTAATGTCTTCCGTGATGTTTTACTGCAAAGAGCATTTCCTGTAAGGGAATGTAAAGATGCCAACTTCTCAGGAAAAGTCATTGCATCAAACCTTGCCACTTAGGGCTCAAATAGATAGGAGCTATGAGCATAAAAAAAGAGCCAAAAAGCATGAATGAGCTTGAGCAAGCAGGAGAATATCCCATACCAGTCTTAACATAATAAAGGAAAAAGCTATTATTGGTTTTCCCTACATGTTTATCAGTCATGTATAAAGAAAAATCACATGGTATTTGTCTTGTATAATTCCTGTTTTTTAGTAAAATGAAACAACTATCAAGAAAACTCCAATCTTGTCTTCAGAACCAGTTATATGTCAATAAAGCATAAAAGCTCCTGATGTTTTTTATATTATACTTCTTGAACTAATGACTAGCCTGCCTCCCCCCCCCAAAAAACAACAAAAAAACCCAAACATTTCCACAGAACAACAGCAGGTACTTAAATCAATGAAGATGTTTAGCTAGGAGCTTACAGAATGTTAGAGCAGGACTCTCAAATTTATTGCCATCACCATCAGCACTAACAGGAGCACTCTGTAGGATATAAATACTGCGGAAACCACTATTTTGCAGGGTTATACGTATCACCCCACAGCATGAAAAATAAGTTTTTACATCTTCTAAAAATCAGAAATACATATTCTTAGTTTCATATAAAAAACAAACAAACAAAAAAAAACCAAACACAAAACAAAACAAAAAAAAACACACAACCTTTTTTATTATTTATATGTTATTTTCTGACCCACTACTGTTCAGGAGTAAACTTAACAGCAAAGCACTAAGTGATCATTGCCCGTCTTATGGGCATTAAAACAGAAAGTCTTGCCTGATTTGCTGCAAAGTTTAAAGACGTACGCAGAACAAGGAAGTAAATTACAAGAAGTTTTCTCTTTAAAAACAGATTTATTCTTCCCACTGAGATGGAGCAGACAAAAAGGAAAGTAGAAGTGAGAACATGTGCAAGGGTGGGGAGGGAGACGGGAGAAAGAAGTGGAGATTAAAGAAAGGAAGAGGATATCCTGTTCTTTGACTGTCTGATTTGAAATCTGGAGGGCTGTTTTACATAAATGTTTAACATTCACCATTTAACCATGTTAATGAGAGCTATGGTTTGAACACATTTTGTGTTACATAATACTAAATACTAAGTACTTTAAAAATTGTTTTGTAAATAACTCAAATATCACACTCAAAATTAGCAGATACTTTTGATCTGAATCCCTCTGTGCCTCATTTCTCTATGAAATGATAATATTAATGCTTCAAGCCTACAGAGTGATTCAAATTGCATATGCAGCTCAAATACTCCATAAGGACCATGAAGAAATTAGCAATTCTGTTTTCAGAGTAAAAATAACATGAAGTAACATGAAGTAAATAATTTATGCAGCTGCTTGCTGGCCAGTGATGAAACAAGATATACTGCATAGGTGGTCATCAGGTGACCAGAGATCATCCTCCTTATCTGAAGGTCTTGGAGTTCTGTGTTGTTTATAACAGTACACAATAATCCATCCAATGGATTTGTCATGATGACTGCATGTACAGGGTAGTATAGACATTTCCTGATTTCAAAGTTCTGGTTCTGCAGCTTTCCTAGACATTTTAGAGTATGTTCTCTTTTTATCTTTCTTTGAGACAGAAACACATATAATAATGGTGGGATTCTATACATGGGCAACTGCCTATCCAGAAGACACAAATGTAGAATGACAGGACTTAAGTTATGCAATATAGAACTCACTGCTTTCAACAAACAATGAGAAACTCTTCTGTTTCTTCTAAGAAGGGAAAATTCATTTCAACTCTATTTCTACGAAACAACTTCTTAAAAGGTTTCTTTTTTGTGTGTTTTTAAATATGAGAGTAAATTGCCTCTTTCATAGTAAATTCTAAGCTCATTCCTTTGCTTTTTAATATATCTAGACCACAGTAAATATTCTGATAATATCCTTAAAAATTATAATTTTCAGCAGATTAACATATGTATCTACCAATGAATGTTGTGTCTTGGGCTAGCTCGTTACGATAAAAACAAATTATTGCCACTAAAGCTAAGTAGTTTGCATGATATCTGGCAGATTTCATATATAATGTTTTAAATCATCTAAAAGCAGAAGAAATTTTTTACACATGTTTTACTTGCAATTTTTTTTTGTCATGTAGATTTATCACAGCATCTAGATTATGCTAACATATTCCAATTTTCACAGAGATTCTTTCACATACAACCCATTCAATCGTCCTGCTTGATCCTGCAGGAAAGACATCGTGCTAAATTTAGGTTATTACAATCATTTCTATGGTAACAGATGGATGTGAAACACAGGATTATGACTTCACTGCACGACTCTGCAGAAAGAAGTCGGATGGTGAAGGAAGAAAGATCATATTCAAAGTATCTGCAGCTATAGCAGGGAAGTACACACAATCACTGAGAAATGGAACTGTCTTTTTTAAAAAACAAATAAATGACATCTTATTTCAAAATCTCTAAAAGTAAATCCTCCCCTAAGAAATACCTTTGTCACTGACAATCTCCATATGGTTTGGTTTTGTTTTTTTTTTCCTTTAAATCTGCATCTGTAGTTTGGCATAATTAAAAGAAAATATAGGTTATGCACAAAATTATAAATAGATATGAATCTACTTAGAACCTCTAGAGGTTAAAATAAATAAAAAAAAAAATATAAAATTCTAACAGAAATGCATTCCACATAAAAGAAGGGTAAAAAGAGAGAGCATATTTCAGCTAATACAAATGAGAATATTATTTTTCATTATTCTTGCTTTGTTGTGGATTGTATTCTGCAATGTATACAATGATTTCATGCTAGAAATGCACACCAAATTCAACTAAGACCTAGAAAAATCACTGAATTATTGCAGCATATTATGTTATCACTTTTTTTTTTTTTTTCCAGAGTTTGATTTCATTTTAAAATCCAAACTAGGCTAGATCAGAGAAGTGAAAATATGGGTGTTTATTATATTGTTAAAAGCAATATTAACTACACAAAGTATTCCTCAAGCACAGAGACTAAAAGTAGACATCCATTGCATCTGTCTTAAAAGTATCATAGCCATACATAAAATTCTTTACAAGATGGTATCTGAAATACCTTCTATATTTAATCACAATCCTTAATGATTCAACCATGAAATGCTATTGTAAAAGGCAGAACTATATTTATCATTTCTGGGTTAGATGGACACAGATTACCTAAGTACAGAATAAACACTAATAACCCTGTGACTCATAACGGTTCCTAACTTGAATATTGAATATTACTGTGATAACATTCTCAAAGCAGGCATTTAGCTATAAAGGTTATGCTATTTTAAACTAGTAAGTGCAGTAGACTTTAAAGTGATTTTTTTACATCTTGCAGGAATAAGATATAATTGAAAATACCTTCATTTTACTTTCTCTGACTTAAGTTTGCTTGGATTTTCATATTAAATCTAATCTACAAATTAAAAATAGTAACTAATGACAAAGAATTCTTGAAACACATCAGATATGCAAGGTAAATATATATAGCCATCATACTTCCATGTATATCCTTATGTTTATTAAAGTCTTTAATCAGTATTCAATATAATACCTCTGGATTCTGAAGCTGAGTACGACTCAAGAAACCTTTCTTGCCTTTGAGATGTTTATGCACTACTAAACTAACAGTAAATGTCAGCATTGAAAGCTTTGCTGATTAAGGACTTTTTAAGGTCTCTTTCTCTAAATTGGCAAATTGTTGCAAATTTTCACATGAGGGATTAAAAAAAAAAAAACAAAAAACAAAAAACATTGAAACCCAAATCCTTCTGTGTTGTTGAAATGAGCAAACAGGTTGGAAGACACACAACACGGTCTCATAAGCCTCATTTACCTAAGGAAACTAGGCTTAACAAAAAACCAACAAAACCCAAAAAACCTTTGAAAGAGTTGAAGGTGAATGTCTGATACAATTCTTCAAATTAGGTCTTGGCTATCCCAGTATTCTCAAAAGATTCTGTAAAGGGCTGCAACACTCATAAAACTATGACAGGAATGACTAAATAAAAATGATATGAAAAACTTTTTTGCTTTTTAATTCAGACCACTAGACCATCTAAAACTTTGTTCTTTTTTTAATTTGCAATTAACCTAAATACATTTAAAATACTCCTTAACCCTCTGGGAGGAAAAGTTCTTTTTGTAAAAGATGTTTAGCACACACCTTTTACTCAAGAACTTAGAAAGAACCGAAACACATCATTTCTCTTTTAAGAATTTTCTGAAACCTTACATAAAAAAAGCCGTAAGTTGATATTTTCAACATTTTAAATATGTGGAAAAAAAATAAAACTTATCCAAAAGAAACATGTCACATATTTGGGGAGTAGGTCAGGAGGTGAGGAGAAGGTCGCTGCCTTCATATACACAGGTATACAGCACTGCCCCCCAACTACTCACTTCACTCATTCTCAAAGCAAAAATTCCTACTTAAGTGCTGATAATTCTAGCCAAATGTTTTGAAGCAAACAGCTGAAGTGAGGGTACACACTGCAGGCAGTAAACTAATGGTCTGATAAAATTACTCATATTTTCCTGGCCATAAAACTGGGTCATCCATCATTAAAATTGTGATGTAACTCAGAACTAAAACAGCAACTTTTGGCTAAGTGTTAGCATATTTAGTATCTGCAATTGTACTTCTTCATTAAAAACACACTTAAAATCTAAAAACATCACCTGTTTTCGTAAAGAGACTCCCAAGTACAATACATCAACAATGGATTCAATGGCCATAATATATTACAGCTATAACCATACTGTGTCAATATTTCCAAGTCGAATCAATTTAATCGTATAACAAATGTTTGCTAAGAAGTTCAAAGACTGTTCCGAATAAGCAATTCAAAATGCCACCAGCAAGTCAATAAATATGGTATTTGGTTTTAATGGATAAAGGTATCCAGGAGACTTAGCTCAGGTGAACTAGTCCCCCACTAACTTTTCTTTTGGTGTGGCAAATGATCAGCCCCTTATGGGACAGCAAAAGGCTTTATTTGCCTTACCTCACCTGGGGTTTGCCATTTTCATATGGATTTGGCAATAGGCAGAAGCCACTTGCAATTCAGCCATCTATAAAGGACATTTGACATATTAGAAAGCATTGAATCATCCCAAAAAAAAAAAAAAAAAAAAAAAAAAGCGCTGTTGCTAGAAAGGCATGACTGGTTGAAACCAAGGTAATTTTGCTTTCTTAATGGGAGTAAATTAATGGAAAGGGAAGCTAAAGGAATACTTAATGTTTTGGGATTTTCCAGTATTATTTAGAGTGGTTAAATAAGCAAGGAGCTGTCCTCATAAACATGTAAACGATCTGAAAGGCAGGTCAAGGATACTGCATTGGTACAGGGCCAGGCAACAGAAGGTGCTAAACAGAGCAGACTGGTGGATCTGACGACCAGAGTAGGAGACCTCTGCATAGACCAGAATTCCCTTTCTTTACACTATATTATCTTAGCTGGATGGCTAGGTTTGCATGGGTTCACGTGGTAAAAGCTGCTACCAAAACAAAGAACAAAATTCTGCACAGGCAGATATGCAGAAAATATGTAAGTTAAAACCAAATAAAAGTTGCAGCCTATCAACCACATTAGTTCTGTGTTGCCCTTTTGGTTGCATTACAGCAATCTGTAGGGATCAAACAGCTAGAAAGGACTTTCGCAATCACAAATACTGATTATTACTACTGACATTCTACAAAGAGCTAAGATAAATGTTTTAATATATACCCAAAGGGAGTGTGTAGTGACTGTATATTTCTTCCCAATATAGGTTTATTTTTTCCGAGTGTTTTCGTCATTGCTCGTATATATGAAATGGTCACTTGCTATATTGATAGTTTATCATTTAGAGAGATATATATTTTAAAAAAAAGTTTGGGAAATTTTGAGTCTTTCATTGTCTAAACTACACAGCTGTGACTGACAAGAAAGTGCCTCTTGACTCATTAATTACAGTAGTGTACCACCTTCTAGCTGTCCAGCTAGGAAAACAGATGTTTCAACACATG
Source organism: Columba livia (assembly GCF_036013475.1). Lineage (NCBI taxonomy): Eukaryota > Metazoa > Chordata > Aves > Columbiformes > Columbidae > Columba > Columba livia. The sequence goes on along the minus strand of NC_088606.1, from coordinate 31,469,920 downwards.
ATACACAGAAAGTGAAAAGAGGGGCCAAGACAGACAAAAGGGATAAGAAAATTCTTTGATCCTACTAACCAATCAACCTTTTTCCCAAAGAATACAATTTCACCAAATTTCACTCCAATATATCCCTGTAAATAATAGACAAACTAATTTTATTTGCATACTGCTAGATGTTCAAAGTTGATTCTACTATAAGATACATTAAACTGAAATTGGAAATAAGGCATTCCAGGAGATACCTTCCTTAACCCTATCACCTTTTAACCTTCAGTATGACTTCTGGGAATGGAATATCAACTAATACAAGGAAAGATTTGTGAGTTCTTGAGTAACAAAAAATAAATGCTATTAAAGAGCTAAAACACACTATTTAAATTATTAGGTTTTATATTACTGAAGGTCAATTTTTTTCAAATAACTACATTTAAACTCCTGTATAAAGAAAGCTGCTCAAAGGACCCCTGTCTATTTGAAGGGCACAGTAAAATAAGAATTGCAGTATAAAAATCATGGGGGGGCTGGGGGAGAGAGGGAGAATAAAAATCAAGAGACCTGAAGTTAAAAGCTTTTCATATTTGTGGTTCCAAAAGACTGCTATTGAATAAATGAACATATCCAGTTAACCAAAAATAGAGATAACTTAAAACCACAAGTATTTACAGAAAACACATTTTAAGCCACATATTAAATGTCATTTCCCTAGGAAACCGTACACTATAGTTAGTGGTACATTTAAATTTGAACAGAAAACCAAATGCACGCAAATAAGTCTATCTCTGTAAACTCAGGAAGCCACAACTACCACAATACTTTTGCATCTGTTATTAATGATAGTCCCCCTAGTATAAGAAATTTGTTTCACACATCAGCCAGATTTGTTTTGTCACATCAAAACAAACAATGTGGAAAAAATTCAGTATGGCACTTTTCTGCAAAGAAAACACAAACATAACAACAAGAAAATAACAGAATGAAAAGCATACATTTGTTTTCAATTTAATTTGAAGAATCAGAATAAAAGCTAGTGAATTTAGGAGCAGTAGGGTTCCTTGGTTTCTCAAAAAAAACAAACAAACAAAAAAAGGCATTTTATAAATACAATTTATAAATATTACTGCCTCTGTCCTCACTTAGTTTTCAATTTGCCAAAGCATTGCTTATTCAAATTAGTTTTGGGGATCTCTGCCTTCAGTTTATTGGTTTTCTTCTTCTTCCAAGTTTTAGCAAGTGAATCAGTGACTTCCAATAGAACTATGAAAACTGAGAAAATTTCCTCCTGTTAAGTATGCTTTAAATGCTTTTTTAGAAAATCTCTTACTTACAAGTGTGAGAGGTATGCTTTTCACCAGCCCTCCCCTACCACCCCCACCTCCAAAATCAAATGCAGTTAAATTACAATCCTCTCAACAACTGAAATTAGTCAAGCTCAGGAATCACAAAGAAAATTTACCCAAAGAAGCCAATATTCACTGTTCCCACACAACTCCTACACGCCATCCTGACTGATGCTTTCTGGTTTTGGAACGTGACTGGGTACCTTAGTTCATGGTTTCAAATGTTCAATTTAACTGTTCTTTAAATTGTTTTTCATGGTAACTGTGACTTGTTGTTGTGACAGCTACCAAAATCCAAGAAACAACCCAAGTTGTACTCAGCTGAAGTTCAAATTGGAAGAACTAGATGACGTGATCTTAGTGAAGAACACTGGTAAACAAACACTGCTAACTCAGGCAGGCTAAGGGACACAAGGAATAATTTCCTTATTCAGAAATTCATGTTAACTTTGAAAAATTAAACACCTCAGAATACTCCGATAAAATGCTAACAAATTCAGTAGAGTCTAACTTTTCATGGATGATCACTTCCTTTGGGCACTATTTATACATGTCGAGTTTTAAACAAGAGCAGTTTCACTGCCAAGCAGCAAGTCAAGCAAACAAAATGGTAAAACAATGAACAATATATGGAACTACAAAAAAAAAAAATTACATATCCTGACAAAAACAATTCTGTGGAAATACAAACTAGACATCTCCTGCTCATATAAAATTCAGTTATAGTTCTCCAGTCACTTCCTCTTCCTCCTCCCAAAAAAGCTAGCAACAACCGCATATCTTACACCAGAAGGAGGATAAAGTAATGATTTATTTATATTTTTGAAAAGCTACTGTGAAAACTAGAATCAGAAGAAAATCACAATCAGTCACACCTTATTCCATACCTGCTTTCTTAAGTTGTGAGTAAATAAAATGTAGGGCAGCACAACGCTAATAAAACAGGATATTAACTACGCATTCAGTAAGTCTGCATCCTCATTAATGACTTACAAGACATTAAGTATTTACCACCAAAAAAAAAACCCAAAAAAAAACATCAAACAAAACACTTGTGAACTATTTTTTCTGTACTTTTTTTCTTTAGTTTCAATGGTGCCTCTCCACCACATGAGAAACTACAAGTTAAAAAGTGACAATACAAAAGTCGACTTCTCACATATGTACAACAGCAACTTTGTCTCATCTCCTCTTACTACATCATTCTCACCTCTCTAGACTGTTTCAACAAAAATAAACATGAAACGACTACAAGGTAAGATGAAGGTAGTAACAATTACTACAAAACTCTCTGCAACGCAAAATCAGAAGTCTACCTTCACTCAATGTTACAGAAAAAGTCTTTGGAAAACAAAAATTAACAAAGTATCAGATGAGAATTTAGTCAAGACAATAACATTTATAGTTACTTAGATCACACATAATAAAATCAATACTCATTAACACTACCACGTCTTCAGTTTGTTTCTTTTATTGCTAACTTCTGAATAGAGTTTGAGATGTAGATACCAAAAACAGACGCGGTATAGTATCATGTATTTGATCTTTCTTCTACTTGGAACAAAGATTTGATTTCGTCTTGTATATCAAAAGTGATAATGGAAAGGAAGTATTATTTTTTAAATTGCTCTCCTCATTTCAAGAAAAAAAAATAAATCCATAACTTATTAGTCGGATAATTTACATGCTTTACTATCAGCAGGGAAGAAGGTGCTGCATTAAGCAGACAATGTACTTCATGTGATCTCCCTAGGGATCGTTTGGATCAACTCTTGAAATTGAGAAAACATATAATGCATTTAAAATATAGTTGTATATATATTTGAATTGGGATATCTTGGGGATTTTATTTATATATTTGTGTTCAAAGAGTGACCTCCATTTTACCAGTGCCAAAATGGTCTTTAAGTTGTTACATATTTGAGGGCGTGTATTACGGACTTGTATATCTATGTGTGTGTATATATATATATATGTACACATATGTGTACACAGATATATACACATTTACATACATCATCCTTTGTCCTATCAAAATATTGTATCATGTTTCATTCTCATTCTAAGATGCCTTTCTTTTCATTCCATCTGTAAACATTTGTTTAGCCATAGCCCATGACATGAGCTAGACGCAAATGTACAAAATCCCAACTCTAATATTATACAAAGATATAAAGTTGGAAGTACAGTAAGTACTCACTGCTTTACAGAAACCAAAGAAAGATATCTGCTTTTTGAACCCAGCACCACACCAAGCATAAAATCTCAAACAGAACAACCATGAAACTGAGAATTAGACTCTACAATTCTCAAGCAGTAAAATCTAGGAAGGAAAGCACTATGGAAATGGTGAGATTTCAAGCAACTAACATGCACAATTCTATTAGTTGATTTGGAACAATTTTAGATATGACTACAGAAAACATAACAGCAAGTACTCTCCTCTTTCCCATTTAATTAGGGTCAGTGTTCAAACTCAAATATGCTGTATTCATGTGCTTGAAATAAAAGTCAATGATATTTTCTCCCCTTTCAGTCTGCTAGTAGCATTGATTTCAAACACTGATAACAGTCTTACAGTCAAGAAGAGTAAGACGGATATGAAACAAACGGTTATTCTTCCCTACTTCATCAACAGAAGAAATGAACGTCTACAGTTCATCTGTTTCACCAACACACATGTCTATTAGAAGATATAAAATATCTTCAGGCATAATTGGACCACCATTAGATTTTATGCAGAACACTCACTGTTTTGACACTTTTTCTGATTTCCAATGCTCTTGACTGAAATGTTTGTATTGCAATTAAGACTGTAAGGAGCACCATACTGGATCAAATACACTATTCTGAAATGAAAAAAGGAAACAAAGTCATTACAGAAAGATCCTTCCTCAATGTATCTTCTCAGTGTTCAGCAGTTCACGTAATAACAGTATGGTTATTGCACACGGCAGGTGCACTCTGCATACTGCTCCTACTATCCTGATCTTCCGCGATCATCTCATAGAGAATTTTCTTGGAATAGAGTTCCTTTTCATCCACATCCAAATTTTCTATCAAAGACAAACTGAAAAAGGGGTGAAAGAAGGAAAGCCTAAGGATAAACTGTCTGAAGCCAAGAAATCCTCCCACTGCCCTAAATGTACTTGCTGCCTATTAAAATACAATGCACAATAGCTCACTGGAAGCTGCAATGGATACCTGATAAGCAGGAAAAGGTTCTACATTCCTGCCTTATTTTTAAAAAAATATTTTTTTTTGATCCCACACTTCAAGTAAATTCACTGTTGTCAAGAAAATGCATCTCTAATATTTCCAATTTTGTTATTTGACCAAGGCAAATTTATAAATATTTTCAAATCATCTACAGAAACAATGGACTCTTGGTGAATTTATATTAAAACAAAGCTATATGAAGAAGCAGGAGGCTATAGACACTACACTATGCTAGAACACAGTTGTTATTACATTCATGCAATGGGTTCTTAATTTTTTTTTCTACATAATTTAAGTGAGAAATCTTGGCAGCAAGAATCTAGTTAAGTTAGATTTTGCTAATTAGTTGTTTAATTGCATTTAATTTTTTGTACAGATGTTCACAGCTTGTTCTGGAGATCTATTTTGTGAGCACAAAAAAGTGCCTAGGATTTTCTAGACCTACGAGATCTGAATGTTCAGAAATTTTTTGGCTCTCATCTGCTATATTAAAATAACTTACTTTACAGGGAAGAACAACCACCAGCATCCCCCTAAGGGTGGCGGGGAGAGGCAGGAAAAAGCAAAAAGCAGGCTTCTAGTGCAGCCTAAACATGTCATATGGAATTCTGCCTCATTTAAAACACCTTTACAATAAAATAGCTTTGAATCCATAAAATTTCACATATCAGAAAATAACTCATGCATTATTTGTGATAACAAATGATCAACTGCATAAATTTCAAATACAGCATTCCTACTTGAAATCATACTCAAAAAGCACAAACAAAAAGGAAAGTCAACATACCTCCAGCATTTTACAACACGTAGCTAAGATGGGAGAAATATATCATCAATTCCTTTGAGTCTCACAAAATCAGGTTTTGCTTATGTCTTTCCACAGCTACCTAAGAATTTTATTAGTTTTAAGATGACTCCTGTTTTCAAGCTAACCATTACATTTGATTAATCTCTAGCAATAATGATTTTGAAAAGTGCACTTTCTAACCACGCTATAAGCCCAAGTTTGTTTTTTTTTTTTCTTACTAAGACTTACAAAAGTGGCACAGATTGAAATACTTGATATGTAATTTGTACATACATACATGAGGAATTTTAACCTGTGTTTATTTTTTCTATTTTTTTTTTATACACGAAGTAAACACCACAGTATCTGAAAAGAGGTATGAGGATGTAACTTATGAGTGAGAGATCCCTCCATGTATTTCCACCAGCTCCATCAAGAGTAATGACCACAAGAAGCCTCAATAGATAATATCCAGGTTAGTAGAATATGATAAAAACTATTATTCCCCAGTCTGACCACCTTCCTTCTCCACTTTGTATATTCCTAAAACACACCTTTTTCACTGGGTACACGAAATCATGTTTTAAAGAATGTGTTACAGCTAATATTCTTCTGTGACTTCTTGTCTTGAGCTGTACATACTGATATTCTCTTTGTGCGCACTATTCCATTTTTTTTTTTTTTTTTTTTTTTTTTTACTCTAAATTGAATGTAGCACATTGCAGTCCTTAAAATTTGGTGTTACTTCACTTTGAACAGCATAAGCTATCAGACACTTCTGTCCTGTGTATTGTGAGACTGTGAATAAAAATGTGTATAAACAGGAACATTGCACAAATGATTATCAGGAATGTTCCTCCACTGTTTCTTTTCTTGGTTACTTTAAAACTGTATTAAATGTCTCATACCAAACAGAAGAGACAAGTCAGACCAAATCATTTTGAGGTATTACTCAAAATACTTATAGCTTTTAGGAATTTCTTTTTTTTTTTTTTTTTTTTTTTTTTTTTTTTTTAGGTTCTGTGGTATTTTAGTCTTACACTGTACTTTTGTATCAAGTTAATTAAATTAGAATACAGGATGTTAAATAAATATTAGACAACTAGTAGGTACTAATAAATGTTCCTGCACTACAACACTTTTTAATATAACTTTATAGATCCCCCGACTAATAGATTTGAAACATATAATTCCTTGGTTACTCGTAGTTCTTGTCATTTTGATCTAAAATATGCCTTTTTTTTTTCCTCTATTTGTATGACTTTTTCCCTGCTCCTAAATAAGAGTTCTTTATGACCAGCTATATAAAATCTACACTTAAATTAAGAAATTGCTTCTGAAACAGGTGCTTTTCGGTTTTAAATTCAGACCCATTCTCTATTTGTAATTGCATCTAATTTCTTCAAAGACAGGTGAAAAGTCCTTCAAAACTAGCAGGATAGAAGGGAGAAGGGAAGAGGAAGCCATAAGAAATGTAGTGTCACAATTCCCAAGAGTACCACAGCTCAATTTAGGACATGAGCTGAGATCAATTTACTTTTTAAAAAATCAAATCTGGTTAGCACTTGCATAGAAAATAATGTTCACAGACCACTGAACAAATATACACAGTACAAGCAAAAAAAATTGGAGCATAAGGTGCCTACCACTTTTAGTAGGGTAAGGTTCTCAACTTTGACAAGCAGCTTTATTCTAAGAAACTAAATGTTGGTTGTGGCATTATACTATGGAATGATGAAGAAAAAAGAATGGGTAAATTAAAGGATAAATAGAGAGTTATTTTGGTAACATTTCTAGGAAAACTTAAAAAGAAAAAGCAGGCTCCACTTTCAGCTACAATATTTAAAGGTGGTTCTTCCCCACAGCGGGTTTTGTTTTTTGTTGTTTTTTTGTTTTGTTTTGTTTTGTTTTAAGAAATTATGAGCTTTACGTCTATATGTTTTAAAATATATTCTCTTTTAACTATAATTTAAAAATTTTCTAAATTCAGGCAAGATTACTGACAAGTCACAAAACTTCACCACCTTAGTAATAACTTATTCTGAGTGCTGATTAAAAACCAAAGCTTAACATTAAGTGTTAAAAACACATCTGCTGCATGTATACATCATAAATGGAAAGTTTTTATCAATTTTGTAGGTACTTCAAAAAAGGCAAAGCCACTCATCTAACTTTTTTTTAATTCAATCTGAGACAAACCTTCATGACAAAATTTATCAAAGCAACACTGTGAACTTTAGTTTAGAAGAATACACCTATAATGATACAATTTCATGTTTATAAATTTTCATCCAGTGTCATACCAACACATATATGTGGTGTGAACATTAAACATTCACATCACATACCTATACGAAGGGAAATTCCTTGGGGTGAAGGACAGATTTTTATTCTGCATTTCTACAGGAGACAGAATACAGGAATCCTACAGGGTTTCTATGTGACTAGTCAAGACACAAAAATCTTCTTCAATAGGCAGGAATCAGGTTGTTGGCCAGAAATCTAAAACATATTCCATCTCACTTTGCATATATTGTGGAGGAACCTTAAACTGTAAAATACTTTCAACTGCAAAAATGGTCTTAGTATCACTTCTGACACAAATTCATAAGAACTTAGCACTGCCAAACTTTCTGTTATGCACTAAAGCATCTAGACTTAATGGTCCCTCAGTTACAAATAGAGTGAAATTGTGCAACACAATCTGAAAACAGTTTCTATTATAATTTTTATTATAAAATTCCTCTATTACCAAGACAGCAATTTCTTTTACTACTTTGGAAACAAATTTTATTTAAAAACATGTCTTTTATTAAAAAAAAAAAAAAATCTCATACCTAACACACTAAACCAGTCTAAAAACTAAAACTTTCCCCAGTCCTCAGGTTTAACAAAAAACTGTGTTCATCACAGACCCAGAACAATCAAAAAACATCTCTATATTCCACTTTTCACAAAAATCCCTGAGGTTACACAGAACTTCTTTAGACTCCAATTGGTAACTTTTCCCAGATCTTTACCCAGGGAGTTTAGAGATCAAACAGCTGAGCATTGCTTGAATGAAGTACTTGCTTTCTCTTTACAGTTCCATTTTCTTGTCCCTTTTTCTAGAAATCCTCATCAGTCTGTAATTCAGGTAAACTTCAGAGTTGGGTCACACCAAAAATACAACCATTGTGAACAAGAAAGAAAAGGAAAAGGATACCGAAATAACAAGGAAGTCATAACACAATTCCAGATGTATCTAACAAAGCACCAGACTGCATATATGTGGGCACATGTATCTTTGAAATGACCACATTATTTCATTTTTACACAAACATGCAACAGCCATCCCAATATACAAAGTTCTCTCCCTTCTTATAAAGACTGCTGTGGATAATGCTCAAAGGTCAATTTCAAAGCTCATTGAGACTGAGCTAGAGAAGCAGATATTTTAAGGCATGAAAATATTTTCAAATGAGGTGAATTTTTAGAGCTGAAAACCTGCTTGGATTTCCTGCCTGCATTTGCAAAATCATTGCAACAAATCTAAAAAACCCCATCCATGTTGCCAAAGGAGCAGCAGCAATACATACCACAGCGGCAATCACTGAGAGGTTACAGAGGAGCTACAATCAACGATGGCAAAAAACTGAACAAGGCAAGGATCTCCAAATATCCCCTCTAGAAAACATTATTCTCCTCACCAATCCGTTCACACACAAGAGGTTTAGCATCTAGTTACAAGATTCTATACCTGTTTCCACATCATTTTCATGTACAACAGACATACAATTAACAGGAAATGAAAATTCTAAAGGCTTTCAGCTGCTTGACTTTGAAATTTCACTCTTTCAGTTTAGGCTTGGGGAGGGCAGACAATTGGCCAACAACTTCATATGCAAGTTTTTATTAAGACAAAAAACAACAGGAGGGAATCCAGCCTAAAAATGGCTGAGGAGCATACAGAACATGAATGAAAACGAAAGCACCACCTCATGAAAATTAGCAGAAAGTATGCTTGGTTTAAACATAATAGTGATCAGCCTAGAATCCCATGTTTAATTCCAACACAGTTTTCATTAGTAATTTTCAGCTCACACATTATTAATTCATGAATGTGATCAGATATTCACATGACACTATGCTTGGAGTCACTTGACTCAAATTAGAACTTGTCAAAGCTAAAATGTTAGCTTAATACTCTTGTGAAAGGAATCAATGCCTGTTTTCAGGAATAAAGGCTACTGAGTGAGCAGTAAATCCCAGTGCTTACAAAATCATAGCATTTCAGAAGTTCTTTGTCTTAAAGAGCACTTCCATAGAATTATATGAATTATAGCTACCTGCAGTAAGATACAATTGGACTTAATGACCCAAGAGTATGATTGTATGAGCATGATATCCCATTAACAGTTCTGCCAAAAAAGGTTATCAGTTCTTCTCATTAACTAAATTACATTTATCTTATGATAGAAAAAGAAATGGCCCTTTTACTTTGTTATAAAAGTTTTACTTTCCCACCAGTTTGTTTGAATAGTTTCACACAAATAGGCATCAAACTCATAGGGCACATTTTCCTTTGTCATCCTCATCCTGTTTGATTTAGGACATCTATTCAATGCACAAAACCACTTCAGACCTTTTCCCTTGCATTTCCCTTGTGGAGGAGTTTGGAAATGACAGCATCACCTCAATTTTGGGGCAGGTGGAAGGCCTTAAAAAGGGCTATGATTATGAGATTTTTTGGGTTTGTCTGGAAAGACAGCAGAGAACTGCATTTCCTAATCCATGAGGTCCTTTCCACGCCTACTTTCTAACAATCCACTTGAATTTGCTTCCCAAAAAAAATCTCAGTTGCCTTCTGTACTATGTTCCTTTTGAACACTCAACCTAAAAGCAGCCCAAGAATGGCCTATGTAAGGGAACATAGGGATGAGGACCTAAGCAGCATCCAGAGCTATAAATGCAATTAATTTATGTAACTCTTAGCAGTGTCTACCAGTATTTCAAGACAAAATTGAGTGAATTTTTAGGCTTCCCCCCCTACATATTTAGAAAGGAAGAATGTTTACACAACACAAAAAGGTTAAATAATCCCTGTGGTGGACTCACCTTGCTAGCAGCTAAGCCCATAAAGCTGTTCACTCACTCCCCAGCTCCTGTAGCACGATGGGGGAAGAAAATAGGAAGAACTAAAGCAAGAAAAATCCTGGGTTAAGATAAAAATATTTTAATAAATGAAGGAAAAGAGGAAGAAAAAAAAAAACACAGACAAAATAAGTGATGCAAAGGCACTCACTCACCACCTCCCATGGCTAGACCACCGCTCAGCTACTCTCTGAGGAAAACACTATCTAAAACCCCCTCCCCTCCATTCTGTTGCTAGGACAACATTTATGGCATGAAATAGCTTTAGTCACTTCAGGGTCATCTGCCTAGTTGTGTCCCCTCTCAATTTCTTGTTGATCTGTTCACTGAGGAGGGTGGGCAGAGTGAAAAACACACGACCTTGCCAATGTGCAAAGACTGTTCAGCAACAGTTAAAACATGAGTGTGTCTTCAACACTTTTTTGGTCACAAATCTAAAACCTAGCACCATACAAGCTGCTGTGAAAAAAAAAAAAATTAACTCCATCCCAGCCATACCTATTTGTATTCTGAAATCTTGCATTCCTCCCTTGCGCTTTCTGTCAAGTGTGACGTGATTTTTATCTAGCTACACTGTGTGGTAAGGCCAGGTGTGAGGATTTTAACCACCATTAACAATTCTCAAGTGCTTAGGGCTGACATATTTTTTTCCCTGTAAGAAGTGAGGGAAGTTTTACACCGAGAAAAACAGGCTATATGAAAAAAACAGACCTTCCTTCTTTCCTCTACATTATGCACATTTTATTAAAGCAAACGTTCTTACCATCCTCCAATATTAACTATACCATTATTTTAAAAGTCTTAGATTTCTCAAGTACATAGAAACACTGAAATATTATGGGGAACACACACTAGTCAAAGATTCCACTAAAAATACAGCAGCTTATAACTATATTTTAAGCTATCAGAAGTAGGGCTTTGCAAAGAAAAAGGTCTGCCATCATTACCTACAGGTTCATGAGAGGGAGTCAGTATAACAGAATTAACAGCTTTCAGCTGTAAAATTACTAATTCCAGTTATACAGTACATTAAACACGCCATTTGAGATATATGCCAACTTAAACGACCACATATGGCATATCTATCTAATTATCACAGTTTGTGTTTTCATATGCAGAGCTGTTCTAGTTTTTAAACAATGTGTCAAAATGCACCGTTTTATCTGAAAACAGAAAATGCTATCTTTTATAATACTAGTAGGTCAATACTGTATTTTTAACATGCAGTACACTACATGTAAAAAAATACATTAAAACAAGTCTCTAATGTTTTACTAAGGCTTTTAGCTTTCTTACAAGTATGAAGTTAAGGTGCAAAACTAATAAGTTTCTCAAAGACACTACTTTCAATATTTATTTTTCCTTTCAAGTCTTTAATTCACCAATTGACATACTAAGTCTTAAATTACAATGGACAAACAAAACAATCAAGTCAGTCATTCTCTCAGTTTTGCATGTGATTAAAAAAATACTGTGAAATAGCACATGTGCAGACATCAGTTGCAGTGAAGACAGACCTCACTTGTGTTCCTTCTTCATGTGCAATTTGACCTCACTCAGAACAATGGCTATTGCAGAATCATACATTCATATTGTAGTTCAGCACAAATCATGCCCTAAAATATTTTTATTCCAGATTCCTCAGCTGGTGCTTGGTGTCACTTCAGCTGTTCAGAAAGATTTTTTTAAATATTTCTTTGAGTAAATAAACAAAGAGCTTATGCATAGCTACCATGAAACATTACATAATCTTAATCTCTCCTTTTGCAGCTCAAAATAGGACCATGTATTTTTATACAATGAAATCAAAGTGTGCATGGAAAGAAACAGTTGACACCTTACTAGCCAAATAATTGTAGCAGCCATTACAAATACTTTTGTCCTTGTTCAGGACTACGTAATAAAGGTAAAAACATGGCACTCAGTCATCAACTGCATTTTCCACTGTCTCCTGCAGTCCTCTCAAATTATAAGGTTGTAGTTTTCATAACTTATTTCAACAGAGAGCAGACAATATCAAGATAAACACACTTTCCTATTTTAAAAACATATATGACACTATACATAAGAACACAGGAGTGTTTAATTAAGTGCTTCCTCAGGATTTTCTTCAGTTTTTGTTTTTAAATAAGCGACAAGTCCTTAAATCTGCATTTACCTTTACAGAAGGTTTCTGTTAAAATTAAACACATAGGAAAAAAAAGTTTGCTTGCTGAAATAACTTGAAAGACACTAAAATTTGAACACTAAGCCAAAATATTTTTAGATTTTAATTTTCAATAAATAAATAAGAGAATAAAGGCTTGTGTAAACAACTGGACTATCCAGAATATAGGCAAACGCAAAGTATTCCAACTTTTTTTCCTTACTGAAAAGCAGAATGGTGTATATATTTCCATTGTACATACTTAATCAGTCTTGTCCCTGATAAAAAGTCCAAACAATTATCCGAAAAGATGAGCTAAAACATTTTATGTCATAAAAAATAAAATTAGGACAATTTGACTTCGTCATTACTATTTAAAGTTAAAATGCCAATATTTTATTAGATTTTTAGAAACTTTACCTGTGCCTTTTAACATTTCAGTTAGAACATTAATTCCAGAAACCGTGCCATTAATTGTTCAGATATTTTTAAATAATTCAGTCTGTTTCATACTTCATAAATTTTGATTTGCACCTTTCAAAACTAAAATAAAACAACTATGTTGGACCAAAATAAAAATGTAATTCTTGTACCAAGAGCAATTATTTGCAAATGGAAACACATTTTGGAAAGTGTTTAGTTTCAAGAGGATTTGGAACTGAATCTGGATTAGATCTAATGCTTCTCTTTTTAAATGGACCTTTTAGCAAGACTGGCACATAATAACATAAGGCCAGTATTTTCCTACATGGATTTACTGAACAGATTCACAAATATATTAAAAACCCAGTCTATACATAGAAACACAGAATTATTCTTTTAGTATCAGAAAATCCAGCCACATTTTAAAGCAGAGCAAAAAATATGACAATTACAAAACATTATTGATTATATACGGTAAGTTTTTATCATTTGTCCTTTTTTTTTTTTTTTTTTTTTTTTGTTATTAGGAAAGTGTTGCACTTCCACATTTACAAACTGAGCAGAACATTTAAAACACTGTAATTTTTACTGCAAAGAGAACATGACAAAAAGCAAAGGCTATAAAACTCTTATGTCAAAAAGGGAAAACATGTATGTTTGGAAGTTCATATTGAAAACCTGTATTATATACCTATTTTTTACAAACATCTGTTTATATCTGTAAAGGCTTTCTACAGTATCCTTACCAAAGTACATGCCTTATGGCTGCATTCATCTTCTACTTGACTATTAAAAATGAATGTAGGAGGAAAGACATCTGCAAATAGAGATTCAAACACCTCTAGCGAGCTGAAAGAAGATCAATTACTATTGTTTGCAAGGCTAGAAAATGGTAAGAACACATCCCTCCTCAGAGGAAAAGGCAGCAGTAAATGTTAACTACTGTAGATGAGCACCAAGAAAACAACAACAACAAACACCAAAAATCCTTTGCTAGAAAAGGGAAAACCCTTAGAAAGAGAGAATTATTTTACCAAAGATCTTAACTGGAATCATATAGCTTTTTTTTTTTTTTCTTAAATATGTGCTACTATTCATCTATCCCTACGTGAAAACACACTAATATGGACCACATAGACTCGATGCATATTCTACCTTGCATAAATTTAATACTTACCTGACTTTAATGTTTATATACAGACACTGCTGGTAATTTTACTGACTTTGTAAGAATGTGTCCACTCACTTTAGTGGAATGCAGTAGCAAACAGGAAAGAAATTATCACTTTCTGTCCTTATGCTTAAGAAACATTAAAAAAAGAATTTGTATTCCTTTTTGCTGAAAGTAATAGAACATCAGCAGTCGAAAAATGGAAGAACTGAATCACACTGGACTAACCCAGATACATAAAGAATTTGGACAAGTTTAAGAAATGCTCATATTCAGTTGTATTCAAGGAATACAAAGAACAGAAAAATCATCAGAATTTCACTACTTCCAAAAAATCTTCACCCTATCTAAAAATAGGAAGTTTTACTTACCAACAAAATCTGAATTAATCATGCACAGTGATGGTTACATTTTACTAACAGAATTTCTATTCTGAACATCACATATAAAAGAAGTAAAAAAGATGTATGTTAAACTGCTTATGAAATAAACTACAAATTATACAGCACTTAGAACGTATTGAACTACTACTCTGAGATTCAGAATTTAAAGGTTTGTAGATGGAAAACTTGGAGCTCTAAAAAATAACTTGAAGATTAAAAATTGAAATTAAATACTTGTTGAGACTGAATAACTGGCTTTTCTCCAAATAAGAAGCATACACATAGTAATTTTTGGACAAAATATATCTAATAATCTTCAGCATTTGTAATATGACCTCTCCAGTAAGATTCCTCAGTCTTCCCTGTGGAAAGCAACAAGCATCAGGGACATTCCACACCTTCAAGCAGATGACACTCTAAGTTATTTCAACCCAGAAGAAACATCTATAGAGAAATCCAATATGGAAACCATCTTTTGCTTTTGAGCAAACAAAAATAAAACTGAGGAATCCAGGATTTAAATGCTACATGAAAACTGCTGTGCTCTAAGGAGATTAGAGATTAAAACAATGGAACCTGCTTAAAGCAGAGGGAAACATTAAAAATTATTCAGTACAAAATGATAAAGTCTACGCAAATGTCCTAAAGTATCTTGGTCTTTCCCTCTACATACAGACTTACCTACAAGGATTCCAGAATATCTGTGGATCTGAATCCACATTACAATTCACACATCTGTTACTTTATAAACTCAATCACTTCACATAAAATAAACCATCATTCTCCATTGCTTTGCCAACAAACCACATAACAATTCAAACAGCACATTTTCCTCTAAATTAGCATTGCAATATTACACCTCCTTCTAGACCTCCTGAAGTAGGTCATACTACAAATATGAAATTTATATTAGTTCTTGAAATACTTTTAAGCACACTTGACTTGAATATCAGATAGCCATCATCAGCTTATCTCCACCTCCCAAGTAAGTATACTTTGCAATATGAAAAACTCATGACACAAAAACAGTGCTACTAACATATACTAATTTACACCAAACCCCCTGAAGGTTTTCTTGGTTTGTCTTCAGAAAATCTTCAACAGGAAGAACCACCCAAATTAAGACACCTTCATGATTACAAGAATATTACAATCACCTATTCTCATCTCCTATGTAATAACATTTCACAGAAAAAAAAAAAAAAAATCCCTGCATTATCTTAGGAGCCCATTTAACTATATGCATATTTTGAAGAAAAGGTCATTAAATTTCAATTGCAGTTGAAACATCACAACCCTTAGTACATTGTTGTGATCACTTCTAAAAGTTTGTATTGGGAGAAACAGGCACCCAAATCTGAACTGGTCATTCTACTAAAAAGCCAAGTACTTAAAAAGAAAAAAAAAGAAAAAGAAAATCAATGATCTTCAGACAGCCAATACAAAACTGCCAATATTTACAAGAGACTTCTGTACAAAAGAAAACACACACAAAAATGTTTAGTACAAGATGAAACTTAAAAAGTCCCTGGACTAGCCAACAATGAAAGTTTAGTAGGTCATTTATACACCATATTAACAAATTATTCCATCAGAAAAGGACAAAAAAAGCTAATAAATAATGAGGTGTTTATTTTTCCTCATTCTAAGGATACAACATGAGTGTCGGAGAAGGGCAAAATCAAGGCACTTTTCTTACAATTATGGATGCCTAGATTTTGTGCCCTTCTTATGTCTGCACCGTCCAAATCAGTAAGCACTAAGTTAATGAAGTGTGAAGGACAGAAGTGGAACTATTTCTGAACATCAAAAACCACATTCTTTCAAATAGTTAAGTGCTATCGAAACCATGAGCCATTGGAAAAGATAATACAGAAACAAGAGAATGAATAGTTACTAATCAACAAAGTACCATTTAAAAACTGAAATAAAATTAACTAGGTTTAAATATATTACTTAATCCAAACACTGACCTTGCTACCACTATCCACTCTATGCTTCTGAGACTAGAATGTTATAAAACATTTGCATAAACTGAGGAGGCTTTGGTTTTAAAAGGTACAAGAAACCTAAAGGAGGAAAAATATAGCTGCACATTTAATTCATCAAGAACTTGCAAGATTAATGCTCTGAGTCTAGCAATTATGTGTGGATTTCTACGTACATTTAAAAAAACTGCTTTTAACAGCCTAACTGACTTAAGATCTGGCTACCTGAGGAACCATTTGTTTCTTCTAAATACTCATTATTCAGTGAAAGAACTCACGAACTCAAGTAAAATGAAGAGGTACTGGCTACACAAGATAAATTCCTTTTTTTTAGAGGCTCTTTCCTGTCCAATCCTGAGTTTGCCCGCTCATCACGCAAAATTGTCCTATCTTTTTTTTTTCTGGTTATTTGGGACCGATTCCTCAGGGGAAAAAAATAAAAAAATAAAAAAATAAATCATTCATTCAATACATCATGTTGGCACTTAGAAGAACAGCTAGTCATACATGTAGATCCACACAGAACTTACAAACTTGTAAAATTAAAAAGTACATATTTTGTTTTTGTTAAAAGCAGTGCAAATACTAGATGAGCACTTGGCATTACCAACCTAAAAAAACTTCCAGGTTGGGTTTTTTGGAGCATTTCACTATGCTAGAAATTATATGCTGCTTGAGGAAGAGCAATCTCAACAAAAAGTAGTAGACTTAGTTGTGCTACACGGCACAACAAAAGACTCAGAAATCAGGAAGTGATATAAGGAGGTCCTTGGGAATCCGATTTTTACTATTGATTGACAGAGTCACCAAGTGTTCATCTAATACAGTAAGTAGAAGACATATGAAGAAAGAAGTGCGCACACATGCAAGATAGAAAATAAACCCCATATATGTTCTGTGTCTAACAGTTCTCATTGCAACAAATCATGTTTATAAAGCTTTAAGGCATCCAGTAGCAGCATTTCATTGCAGACCTTTGAAAATCAGCACATACAGAATGACAGAAGAGCCTCTCTTGTTCCACAGAAGTTTCTTCAAATCCAGGTCAATAAACAGCTACAAATATTCTGTAACTTCAGTACAATACTGATGCCAAAACAGTATCTGCTGCAGCACTGGAATTGCTGCTCCTGCTAGTATTACTATAAACTCTACTACCTACACTC
Source organism: Columba livia (assembly GCF_036013475.1). NCBI lineage: Eukaryota > Metazoa > Chordata > Aves > Columbiformes > Columbidae > Columba > Columba livia. The sequence continues at coordinate 31,452,173 of NC_088606.1, read as the reverse complement.
TGGTGTTTCCTAATGCCAAATTACAGATGGGGACAAAGTGTAAACCTCAGATAAATCAAGTTCCAACTCAGCATATGGCCCAACTGGTCTTTTGTTTTCCTTCCCTCATATCCATGATATTTAACTGCCCAGCTCCTTGGGAATCCACTCTGATACAGATTTAATTCCATAAGTGCACTGGATGCTCAAAGCCAACTGAATGGACACCTGGCATTTCCTGCTTTTCCAGTGCATGACTTCATATAAATATTTTTTATAATTTATGTTATAAAAATAAAGACTCCACAGTTGTATATTCATTTAAGTATTTGTAATTTTTCATGTACAGTTTGAAAAACAGAGTTTAGAATGAACTATGAAGATGATAAATCACTGCTGCCTCTGATTATCTGGTTCTCTACACAGAATTTTCTTCCCCATATTGCCAATAAAGAATTTAAAAAGAACTAAATCCACTACTTGAAAATAAAGCAAATTACAGGTACATATGAATCTTCCAAGAGCTTTGGAGGTGTGCACTATGGTTCTTGACTCAAGCAAACAGGTGCCGCTCTATGAAGTGGGGGAAAATAGTACAAATGTGTGAAGCTCTTTATGTGGGAAATTACAAGAGAGTTAAATGGCACTGAGCAAGGCACAAAAAGGACTTTTAAAATAGAAACAAGGGAACATGCAGAGAACCTCAGTATCTAATTTAATTAATGATTGAGAATGCAAAGGCTCCAACTGGTGAAACATTAGCAGCAGCCATGAATTTCACTGTAGTTCTGTATAACAAGTAATCTTACCTGAGTGATTCTCAAAAAAATGTCAACACATCGATTGTATTTTTCATCTGATCCTGTCAATGCTGAGATGACAGGCCCTGCAGGATGCAGTGAGAGATCAATGATGAAAAACAGATGTTTAGTCTTTTCACAATCAAAACCTACAAGACCAGGCAAATGAAAAATTTTGTCTGAAATTCATGCTTCTTTATATCCAAAAAATGCTGATGTTATATCATCACTTCCATCTATGTAAGTTGTCAAAGGTGTCTCTTTCTCACTTAGCAGGGATCTTGACCCCAGATCATTCATATCATCAACATACAACTTTAAACCTGGTCCCTAATATAGTATTTTTTCAAGTGCTATCTGGTCACATAGCTAGTTATTTAATTCCCCCTAGCCTTTTATGAAGGAGACTTAATTTTGTCCATCAATTATGCAGAATATTAAACCTTACACAATTTACTGCAATTCACAAGTCAAGAAAAGCAACGCACAACAGTACTGCTCATAACCAGCTCAAGCAGGGAGTGACAAATTCATATTCAAAAGTTACAAAGGCATGTTAGCATTGTACTGTTGGGAGCTGACTTCCATAAATGTCTTTCCAAATACTGCCTTAAACTGGCATTTCCATCAGACCAGTTCAGTACTTGCAAATAAATTTTAGTGTTTGGCTATAATCAAGAACAGCAGATCTAATATTAAGTAAACCCCAGCCAGATTCAGAGAAAATTAATATCAAATATGTTAAAGTGAAAACAAGTTAATATGGGGGGTTGGGAATTTAGACAGTTATTATGTATTAAAATATTTAATATGTCTATTAAGTATAGGGGAAAATTAGAAGAGAGTATCCTGACAATTACTCAAATTAAAATACAGGCAACAGAGTTAATCCTTATTATGCTATGAATATTCGCAAATGGGGATGCAGATACCCCTGAAACCAAAACAAAAATAGGATGGAATAGAGCTTGACAAATAACGTAACATTTAAAAGATCTCTAGGCTAAACTCAGGTTTGATATTTCCTTTGGTGTATGGAAAGACAGAATGGCCCTGAATACCAGGGGGGATGTAAGAACCCTGACGGATTCCCAAGTTGCATTATGCAGTCAGGAAGAAGATGGTAATACATCTACAGTAAACTAACAGTCTCACATATGCACAACACATTTATTGCAATTGCCAAATAACAAACTCCAATTTTACACCTATCCATGTTACTAGAAATCCTTAGAAGAGTCGCAAGACTGAGCTGGCCAGCACAAGCATACCCCGCTACAGAGCATACCGCAGAACACCACAAATTCATTCCAGACACAAACAATAAAACTCTTTGCACTTACAGAAAATTGTATTTGTTGTCAGAATAAAGAAAAATATTTTTGCAAAGTCCATTATAACAGTGACATTTCAAAAACATGTTTATCAGCTTCATTACTCCACAGATATATTTGATAAACAGGAAAAATGTATTACAGTTGTAGATTGTAGTACGTGAAGGATTTTATGCTAGTGTCAAACTAATCCAATTAGAAAACTAAAAGGCCTACCTAGAAACATGACCATCAATAAGCACCAAAAAAGCAGCCTTTCCATTTCTAGTACGTATTGCGTTTTATACCACGACACTGCAGCCTCTGAGGGTCAGATTAATTAAGATCAACAGCAGCTGCAGAGCAACGTGAGAAGCACACTGCCACAGCGCTCACCAGTCCAGCCCAATTACCTGCAGCATTCCCACACTGGACAACTGACAACTACCACACTCCTCACCAAGTCAATAACTCCCACTGGCCTACTGATAAATGTTAAAAAACAAACTAGCCTCTTTTTAAGATGGACTGCAAAGCTGACTGCACCTGCTGCGGGATGCAATGATGAGTCCCAGAGAAAAGTTTGTCACATCTTTACTGATGCTGCTTAACTTTATGCTAGATCTGTGTCCGAAGATGGAAATGAGATAGCAATGAAGCACAAGCCCTCCTCCCAAATCCCTCTACGATCTACTTCTAAAAGCCTATCTGACAAATTCACTAAATCCAAGGTTTTCTCCTCTGGACAAAAGCTACTGATCACTGATGAAATAAATTCTGGGGTCAGCTATTGAGGGCATTATCTAAGCTACTACAATTAAAGAATGAACAAGATCAGAGTATTTGAAAAATGTGTTGCTTGTTACAGATTGCACCCATTTAAAAAAAAAAAAAAAGTGAGAGCATGTTTCTTTTACTGGACCGCAGAGAATAGGAAAACAATTATTAAGAGATTCAGACATTCCCTGTTTGTATTTTTTAGATATTTGCTTCAAGACCTATGTTCTGACAAGCATCCATTAAAACTGTGACCTCTCTGCAAAGCACCATCAAAGTATTGTATGGAAATTTTAAAATTTGTGAAAGAAGAAAATGGAAAACTTTCAGTGCATATCAACTTGAGCTGTTTCTCTTAGGTCTCAGGGTTTTGGTTCTGTTTGGGATTTTTTGTGGGTTTTTTTGTTTTTTTTTGTTTGTTTGGGGTTTTTTTTGTGTGTGTGTGTGTGTTTTTTTTTTTTATTATTTTTTTTTGGGGGGTTGTTTTGGTCTAGTTTGTTTATTTTGTTACTGGGATGTTTTTTGTTGTTGTTTTGTTCGTGGCTTTATTTGCTTTCCCTTGGAATGCATGAGTCCAGAAAATATATATTCTTAAAGAATACCTGCATTACAGAAATCTCAACTTTATCAAAAAGCAGTACTATTACTAGAAGCACCTTCATCTACATAAGCTCTCTAATCTACTAAGAATCATTCGGTTTCCAATTATATCGAAAACTGGGCAAAATCAATCACAATAAAAAGTTATAAATTATTAAATATGGCATTTCCCTGTGATAATAGCCACCCTCACTTCGTTCTTTATTTCGCCAACCAAGTGCACATAGTAGTTAGTCTGTACCATTTATTAAAGTTATACTAACCATTCCAAATCCATCACAAATTGTTTTAAACCTTTCTTATACAAGATGAAGACACTGCACTTTCTTGCAAACCAAAGCCATTTACTATGTCAAAGCTTATGCATTCATTCACATTAATAAGTCCCTACAAGTAGAAGAAATCAGTGCAAAATTTCTACTTAAACTTCCAGTACTTAAACTTACACTGTGTGTGTTGGGGATGTAACAACCTCAAGATCACACTAAGTTACACATTCAGTTTCAGCTTCCTTTTAAATGTAAAATACTAAGTATCTGCTGGCTAACAAGCTAACTTTTTTTTATTCTGTTCCAGTAACCAGGCAACAGACAACTGTCCAACTGAGAATTATCTCTCTGAACAGCTGGCAATCAACACTTGAGGGTTTTTGGTGGTTGTTTGGTTTGTTGTTGGTTTTTTGTTTTCATTTGGTTTGGTTTAGTTTTTTTTTTTTTGCGTGTGTGTTTTTTTGGTTGTTTTTGTTTGTTCATTTGTTTTGGTTTGGTTTGGTTTGTTGTTTTTTTTTTTTTTTTTTTTTTTTGGGGGGGGGGGGTGCGCTTTTTTTTTTTTTAATAGCAGAAAGATCAGTGATTACTTCACAAACATCCACAGCTCTAGATTCCACCTCTGAAATCCCTACTCACTATTTAATAATTTCCTCAGTCCTACTACCCAAATATCATTTCAAGCATTGATTTTTAAAACAGATTTTTTTCACTGCTAAACTCTAGTTTATTTTAACAGTCATAAATTAACATGACAAATCCTTTCTTATACAAAGGAAATAACGGTGAACCAAGCTTGATATATTATGCCTTTCCCATTCCTAACAGTATAATAGGAGTAATGAAGCTAGAATGGGAACTTATTAATTATAAATTAATTATAAATTCCTGTAAAGTTCTGTTACTTACACATTCAACGTGTTTGAAAGGTTAAGTCAGAATAAGAGACTTTCCAAAAGGGCACTTGCACAAAGATCAGCTAGAACATCTCCGATAATACATGAATAACTTTAAAAAATCTGGTATTTCAATACAAAACATCTCAAATGCACATAACTTAGTAAAAACATAACATAGCCACACAACACTCCCTACAAGAGGCAGGGGGGAAACTCTCACCTTCGCATTCTCCAAACATTTAGATCACTACTGATTAGAAATCTGCTATAAAAACAACATAGCTAATCTATTGTTAAAAGCAGTAAAACCTTACCCCCATTTAATTATGTTTTTATTAATCTCTGTTCTTAATATGATCTAATTTCAGTACACATATGACTTCATATTCCAATAAATCTAAAAACACTAACTGAGCTCAAATTCACTCAAGCACCAAGTTCAGACCAGGCAAGATCCTGTTACAAGATAAACAACATGATGCGATGTAACATAATTTTGTGCGTGTGTACATGTGAGACTGGGGCAGGAGCGCAGAGAGAGAGAGCAAGAGTGCACGAAAGAGAAAGCGAGTATGCGCGCCAACATTTGCAATGGAAAAAAATACATATGTCCAGAGTAGTTTTCAGTCCAGTGCTCAATATAATTCAGAATAGAGAAACAGATAAGACAACAAGAGCTTCATACGACAGAAATACTGACTCTTTTATATTATTCAGAATAAAATCATACATTAAAACAGCTTCACAGAATGGTCACTTTCTTTATGAAGTTCACTTCATTAATATTAAAGTAGTATGGCTGCATGTCTATTTAAATTTTGGAGCAGAACCTACAAGGCAATTCACACACTGTACTTCTCTACAGAAAGGATAAGTACCATTTAGTATAAAAGTAGGGCATATTTTGCCATTTTCATTTCATTTTCCTTAATCTACGGGGACAAGCCCGAACAGAAAAGAATCAGGGATAATCTACGCACAGTAACCAAAGTCAAATTGCAGAAGTCCAGACATTTAGAAAAAGTCAGCTGGTAACCTGAAAAGAGAGCAATAAATTGTGTACTCAGAAAACAGGACTGTAGCGGATGGTAATGTATTTATATACCGCTTCCTATTTTGTAAACTAAAATGTTCATGAAAAGCTGTTTTTTCCTTCAATTTCTCGTAATTAGAGCTGCCATATAATTCTTCAGCAATTATGTCACCTTTTGATGCACAAAAATAATTCCAACAGTAATCAGTCTGCATATTGAAGTCCTATATCACAGAGGAAAAAAAAAGAACACTATTAGATCATAGGAACTACTCATGACTTCTGTATTACAACCAGCTTCCTCCTTTCCAAACAGCAGCTTACCCAGACTGTGCTAAAACTTTACATTCCATAGCGAAATATACATTAAACATTTATAAGGACAAACATCAGAGGTACAGACTAAGTAACTTCTATTAGGAAAACAGAATAATTGTTTAAGAAACTTTATAAGAAAAATAAACCATATCTTTATATTAGCTATTTCACAAGGTTTGTATTCCCTAATGCTATATGAGCACAAGTCTGGAAGAAACCCAAAAGCCATCAGCTCAGGGAATGTCAGGACCTCCGAAAATTCCATGGGCTGGTGGTCAAATGAAAACAGAAAGACTAACAAGAGCGAGCCACGCTGTAATCCCTTTCTCACTCCTGTTCCACACAGGTTTCAGTTACAAACCTCCTTAAGACACTCCTTTTCTATTTGACACAATGTGGCTGAAAATTCAAAGGAGACCGAATGAAGTCAAACTGGAACTCCATTTGCACCTGTTACGTAGAACTGCTTATGGCTTGCTGTCCTAGTTATTTATATTATTACTACTGATTTTAAGAGAGAGGTGTTTATGTCACAAACATTTTACTGATGTCATTCTAGCTTGCTATTTTTTATTTTTCAAAGGTTTTTCTGCTACTACTGCTGTATCTTTACAATTTGCTACACAAAAAGGTATGTAATTCTGATTTAATCAGAAAACAGAAGAACTATGCTAGAGCACGGAACAAAAGATCTAATCTTTGGAGCGTCCTTTCCAAGTGAGTGTAAATAAACTGTAGTAAAATGAAAAGGCTTGTAATTTGGTATTTGGAATATTCTTTATAAACACCAATTTTCTGTAACATCCTTGCATATCTGATACCACCTCATGTATAATGCAGAAAATCTATTTCATTTTCATCTATTGACAGTGAATTTAATTTACTGTTGCAGTTCTTTACCCATATTATGTTATTAATTCTGCAATCAGGCTCTTTTGAATGCTTTTATTTCTTCCAAGAGTTTTCACAATTCTACATTGATTTTTTTTTCCGCCCTAACATACCTTTCAAAATAAAAGACCATTTTTTCTAACTTTCTAAAGAAATGTTTAAAAAAACAAACAAAAAAACCCCACAAATACAACCCCCCCACACACAAGACAACAAACATCAGTTCATAAGCTGTATCTTTCAACAGGAAAAAATCTACATTCTTCACTTTAAGCTCCAACATTTAAGTATTATAAACTACATTTATTAAGGACATGTACAACAAGTGCATTAATATTTCCACATCAAAAATCATCACTGAAAATAGACCACAATCTCTCTACTAATACAAAATTATCCATTTCTGCCTGACACTGAAGTTAAAGAATGGGAAAGCTAAATGTCCCAATGTTAGTTTTCTGTTTTTATCCACACCAACCGCCCTCACTATTCTGTAGAACTCAATGATCTTGTTAAACTAGGTAAAATGCAAAGCAGCTCTTATTTTTCCAAGAGAAAAGAGTCGGTAACAGCTAGCCAACTCAATACTAAATCACCAGTTAATCTTAAAAGTAACAAAATCAAAACACCAAAAAAAGCATTAGATATGTCATTATTTCGCATCACTTTTTTAAAAGTCCTCTAGAATAAATCACAGAATGCTAATTTGGTCATCTTTAGGAAAAATCAATTATTTAATCCAAAAGATACAATCTTGTGTATCATTACGTTAGACTCCTTCTTCAGAAACCATATAAAGGAGAAATGCTAATTCAGGTATTTATTATTGTTATACACAAATACTAAAAACTTGTTTCTTATGCAAAAATACAGTTGACATAAAATACTCATTTCTTTATTCATCCAAAGTATCTCATTTTTATATGACAGTTTTAATCCAACATCATGATAAACATAATATAAAGAATATCTAAAGAGCAGCACTTGTCCTCTTTACTTCACTCCAGAGCCAGTGAACAAAGCAGTGAAGCAGAAAGAAGGTACATAATGGATTTAAAGTAAAGGGCCCATTCTTTAAGAGGCGGCCTCTCATTTTTACTCATTCTAGCTTAATTGTCATTACAATGTCTGGAAACTTCAAACGAACAATTATTTTTACACCAGCTGTCAAGTCGGTTCTTTAAAGCTAGATTTATTTTTTTAAACTAAAAACCAAAACAATCCAAATACTAATGAAAATATTTTTTGCAGAAACACTATAAAATCTTTAAACATATTTCAAGCAGTTAGATTACTAGACAGTGCCCAGTCCATACACCAAGACAGACAGAATATTTATTTTCACTGTTGCACTTTGTATCATAGTTTTCTGAGAAATAATGTATCCAGCTGCACTGGAAGCTTAGTCGTCAATACATGAAACACACCGACATGTACATACGTCCCTTGGGATTTAAAAATAAAGAATTGGGTAATTTTTGCACCTACCTGGGTAAAAATCTTTGGATTTAGACAGCTTGATGGTGGCCCCAGTCTCTTTCTGCAACTGAACAATTGTCTGTCCTCCCTTCCCAATTATAGATCCAGCAGCATAACTAGGTATGAGGACCTTTAGAAAATACTGGCCATCCTCTGAAAAATCGAGATATGTATGGTTAATATGGCTTACAAACTTTGATTTTTTTCCTCCCCAGACCCACAAATAAACAAAATGTTACATCTTTGAACTCGTCCAGTAATTCATACATTTACATCTAACCAGTTGCGTCATTCTACAAGACATGTTTAGACTATGCCTTTGACATTTTGAAATATGTACATTTATTCTGAGCAAGTTAAAGAATCCATATAGATTCCTCAATTCCCTAAAACAATAACATCCAAATTATACTTCAAAGGTGTTTTTTTCCCAATGGTAACCACAGCATGCACAAATTATCAGACCCCTTGGAAAAAAAAAAAAAAAGCCCTGCACGAAAACGTGCCTAGTGACAACTACAACCTTGCTTGAAAATACAGCAAAAGAAACGCCAAAACTAAAAAGGAATGAATTGTAAATTCTGATGGGCTATTTGTTTGTCATTAGCAAACACACGAGAATAGCAATTAGCTATTGCCTGCATTCTTCTTAAGTGAGCAAAACGACTACTCTGCTACCAAATAACCCACCCAAAATGTGGGGTTTTATTCCAAGCATTTCAGTCACTGCCAAGAAAACAACTCAACATGGTGCGGGTGGAATCACTTGCCTAAGTGATCCTGATGTATTCCTTTAGCACTTCTTAAGAGACAATGATCTCTTTTAAGCTCATTAATTAAAGGACATTAAGAAGAATTTCTCCTAATTGATCAAAGCCTAAGATACTTATTTTAAATACACTTAAAAGGTGACGAGACAGACAATGCCAGTCCTCTACCCACCACTAGCGTCAGAGCACACAATCGGAACAGGAAAAGATGTATATAATGAATGGAGGGGGGAAAGAAAAAAGGATTCCCAGTCAGATTCAGCAACTGCGTAATTGTCTGTGCCCTCACCCCACTGTTAAATCCAGCTACACTGAAGTCTAAGGACCTTCCGTACCGGCTCTAGAAAAGTGCAAGACAATAAGGGTACAGTGGTTCTCCAGACTTAGGCTCTCCCCAGTAATTAAGACAGCATCCCATTGGCATGGATATCACGGTTTTTATCATGAAACCTGTTTAAAGTTGTTCTTTTTTTCACCTAAACAGGAGGAACGACCCCAGTCCACCTCACTTCTCTTATCCGAGAACACATGCGTCTCAAGAAGTGCCTATGTATGACAGTCGTGCCCACCCGTATCAACATCGCTGGCTGCACCGTGCACTAAGCACATCCAGACCGCTACTCTTCATATTGGGCAAATAAATTCACCTCTGCCTCGGTGCATTGTTATGACGACTCCCGCGCACACGGACAGAGGAGATGCTGGTCCCGTTATAACTCATCTCCTCCAGGAAGAGCAGGATGTTAACTAGCGAGTCCCCGCAGCCGAGAGGCGACTCCCCCCTCTACCAGCCAGCCCTCGCCCCCAGCACGGCGAACACACGCCGTGTACGCGCTGACAATGGAAGTGAGGCCAAGGAAGAGGAAAACGCACGGCAAGGCTGAAATTCAACTTGCGACCCAGAGGATGTGGAAGAAGGAAAGTGCGTTTGCCGTCTCCTTCCAGCTGCCATTTATTGTCGCCCATCGTTACACGGGCGAGGGAGATAGCTGGGCTGCAGAAGCCCCTTGTGCTCCCTCCTAGTCTCCGTAGGGTCATGGCTGTGAAGCCCAGCGTGGATATTAAATAAAAAGACTGGTAGATGCTGAAAACCGACGCCATTTTGATGAATGATAACATTAGAGAAATGGGAATGTTTGGGGGGGGGAAAGGGGGGAGGCAGTCAGGCAGGTAGGGAAGCGGAGAGGTGGGTGGGTTGGGCGGGGGGGAGGTGACAGAGAATATACCCACCGCCCGTGTTGGTCCTCTTGGTGCTGCCGGCTTCAGGGGGGGCTTCAAGCGGTCTTTTCCGGGAGTCCGGCGGGTCCAGGTCTATGGGAACCCCAGTGTGGGTCCCGTTCTGCTGGATGGGAGCTGCCGCCATCATGTTTGCTGCTGCTCGGAGGAGAATTGTCTCTTCCCTTCTGTGGTGGGGGGGCAGGGAGGGAAGGGGGGAGGAGGAGGAGGAGGAAGGGGGAGGAGGAGGAGGAGGAGGGGAGGGGGCTCGTCCCGTTCTCTTGTCCTTTTCGAAAATGTAGAGCTAAGCTCGGGATTGTCGAGGATGCTGCGCGCCTTGTTTATCTGGCACCCGGGGGGAGGGAAGGGAAAGGAGGGAGGGAAGCGGGCAGGACTGGGCTGGAGGAGCAGCTGCAGTGCAGTGTCAGGAGGAGATGAGGAGAAGGGAGACAGGGGAACGAGGGGGGCGAGAGAGGGAAGAGAAAGGGGGAGAGGGGAGGAGGGGAAGGAGTGAAAAGAGTAAGACAGGAGGAGGAGAGGACAGAGTGAGTGGGAGAGGAGAGGAGGGGAGAGAGTGAGTGGGAGAGGAGAGGAGGGGAGAGAGAACGAGTGAGACTGAGGCGGCGGGGAGGGAGGGAGGGGGAGAAGGAGGGAGGGAGCGAGCAGTGTAAATGGTGGGCGAGGGAGTGAGTGGGAGATGATTCACGCTGCCTCTGAGCCCCCTTCCGTCCCTGCCTGCCCTCGGCCGCGCCTGGCGCTGCGGCTGGGCTGCCCGCCGCCCTCGGGCTCTCCTGCCCTCCCTCACTGACAGGCTCGTGTGCACGGGGGTGGAGAAGGGGGTTCTGCCCATGGGGGGCCGCTCCGCTCTGGCCCCAGCACCACCACTAGCAACCACCGCCGCCAGGCGCACGAGCGGCCGACCAGCTGTGGGCTGAGGGCCGCCACCTTCGGCTACACCGCAGAAATCCAAAAGACAAGCGAGGTTAGAGCCGTGGGAGGGTGTCAGTACAGAAGGGGGGGGCGGGGGGGTACGACGACGGACAAGCAGGGGGGATGGGGAAAAGTCGGGATAAAAAAAGAAGGGCGGGGCTTTCTGCGAAGACGGGCGGGAGATCCGGCCAATCGGAACAAAAGAGAGCGGAGTTGGGATTGCAACGTATGGCCAATCACGGGCCGCGAGTGGCTGAGCCGTTGGCGGGGAGGCGAAGGTGGTTTAACCTCTGCGGCGGGGGGTGGGAGGCGGTGACGGCGGGGGGGAGGGCGTGCGTGGGGGCTGGCTCCCGCCCCGGGAGGGTCCCCGCCGTGATGCGGCGTCACCTGGGTTACACGCTGCGCCTCATAGGCCCGCAGCTGCGTGGGAGGATGGCTGTGATTGCCGGAGGAGGCGGTGGGTTAGCGGGGATATGTCCTCACTGATGCTGCCTGCACCACCCCAGCGCGGTGTGCACGGACTTTTCTTCCCGGCCGGCGCCGGTGGCGGGCGGAGGGGCAGCGCTGCCGCTCCGCGTCGGGAGCTTCGAACGTGCCAGGCTGCATCGCGGAGGCTTGTAGGGAAAATAATAAAGATATTACTTTTACACTGTGATAGCCGGGCTGTGCGACATAGAGCGACATTTCTTGTGCAAATATTTCGTAGAAAATTCAAAGATGCTTCACTGCCACGAACGTTATTTCTGCTTACAAATTTCAGGTTGAAGATTAGAACATTGTATGGTGCAAGGCGGTGGGGGTGGGAGGGCTCGGGGGGATTGTCTGCGTACTATAAAAGCATTTTTACTCGGCTCCTTCCTATTTAATTGACTCATTGCATTTGAAAGAATTTCTCAAACCAATATAACTGTAATGGTAGTGGTCAGTACTAGAGCATCAGTTCTGTACAAAATTTAGAAATGGGTTTATTGCATTAGACCATGATCCGTTCTAAATTTGTATTGATATGTATGTGTGCAGAATGGCTGCTGACTTGATTCTTCTTACTATGCAAGCTTAAAACCTGGCTTTTTGTGGATGAAATCCAATTTCCAGTCTGAGCTCCCTGGGAGACTCAGTCTTAGTTTTAGTAATCACTTACCATTAATACTGCCCCAAACAATTTTTAGTACTTAAAATACAGATTTCATGTATAATATATGATACAGCACATCACCTCTACGTATAAATTATAAGCCAGATATGTAATGCACTATAGGTTATTAAAACGTAGATACTTCAACATCTAAACAGGCTCTGGTCTGAAAGCATTCACAAATTAAGAACTTGATCCAGCACTGTACATAGGAAACTTCAATGACTTTTTTGGGAATTGTGTCCCAGGAATATGATATCTAACTTCCCCACAGGCAAATGAAATAGATGCAGCAAAATCAGTAACAATTTTATAGCATTTCTAATCAGAAAATTTATTGTATAAAAATGGAACTTTCTTACTCATCGTATACCCTTTGTATCTAAGCTACTCTGACTCATAATTGCTTAGTTTACTGACTGAAATAAAATTTTAGGCTTCTGTTACCTTGGCAGTTGCTGACACAATTATGGTACAGCAAGCTGGCTACTGGTTCTAGCTCTTCCACTTTTTTTACTAAGTTCCAGATGAAAAATTTTAATTAGTATTTGAGCCAGAAAGAGTACAGCATGACTTTGAAATCTCAGGTCTAGTTTGCAGGGTCATCAGTCCTAACTGGCCTCTTTATTTGTAAACTAAGCAAATGACTTATAGAAAATTTTGAAGAAAAAAAAAAAGACAATGTTCGAGTGAAGCCATCGTGAGTCAATTTCCACAGTGGAACTGCATAAATAATACCATTGCTCCCTTTATCTCACTGAATGTGTAGCATTCATCTGTGGTAACACTGAATCAAACAGTTCTCTTGTTTTAAGACCACATCTGTTTTACAGTGCCCCCCGCACCAATTTTAATTATGTGGCAGATCTGATTTGATTCAGCACCTGCAAGTCTTCCCTTTGGGAGCTCCAATTAGCTTATAAGACATATACTTGATTGCATTCTTTAAACAAAAGTATTGTTACTAACTAACTAACAACAGGAATGTAGAATAAAAAATAGGTTTTACATGATAAGCAGCGTGTATGTTGTCTGTGTATCTAGCTTCCATAAGCTTAGAGGAAAAAGGGGTAATCCTGAAACCTAATTTCCTCAGACTCAGCAGATGTCTGTCCTGCATTATTCTGTTTCTTTACCAACAGCTGTTTCACAAGTGCATCCCCTTGTCTCTACAGAATGCCTTTTGTTTAATAATTTCCCAATATGTTGCCTCCCAGTCCCATTAAGACAAGCTTTTTCAACTTCTCTGGTACCTATAAGTAGGTTTTTTATAGTTTAACAGGCAGGCCCATCTTTGAAGAATTTAGCTAAAACTGTATAACTGGTCTCTCAGCTAGTTTTTTAGTAGCAGTTCTACTTAACTAAGAAAATAGCTGCATATAATAAACATTTCAGCAACTATTGTCTTCATATTAATAAAATATATGTTTCAGTATATGTTCATTTTTACTTATTTCACTGCTTAGAACAGTGATAATTGAGCTCTAGGGGGCCATATCACATAAAGTGCAGCCCTCTAGTGGTAGAGGTCACGGGGAGTTTAAAGCAAGCTGTGTTTTTGTCATGGGTGGGGGGCAATGAAATAGGTTTTACCAAAATGCAAGCAACTTGGGACATTGCCCTGCAGGATATCAGCCTTCTGCATTGTTCATGGACTGAAGCACAAGGGAGAATAGTTGTGGAGACCTATAGTACTGTCCCATTCCCACTCTGTCTTGTATTCTATGGAGAAAGGACCAATGGAAAAATAAAAAGTCTGTATCAGCAGAATTTTCCTCTTTTTCCAAATCTGTAACCTGTTGCTCACCTTTCCTTTTTCAGTCAACTCTAGACTGGTATGTCTAACCAGAGGTGGTTCAAGTTGTGGGATCTAGATTCCCTTCCTGTTTCTTTCAGGCATGTCCTACCAGCTAATGTATTCTATCACTTCAGTAAGAGTTAGTTCAGTGATATCATGGAATACAGATTCAATTTGCCAGCCTTATTTCTAAATACGGTTTTAGCTGGTGGAGGTGTGGATGGTAGCATTCAAACTAATCTCTCCCACAGACATTAGAGCTGTGGTTAGAAATGAAAAGGATTGGGAAGAGGCATAAAACGAAGCAACTAAGTATGTATTTTAACAAATAGAAATCTACAGAATAACTGAGATAAAATTTTAGTAAACATCAGCTAATCTGATAAAGTCCACTTTGTGGAAACATACTCAACCCCCTGTTTCCTGTAGAGATGATGGATATTTCTCTGACTAGGAGAATGAACAGTTTGCTTTTCCCCTTATGGGAAACAGGACAGAGTTAAATAATCATTAGATGAAAACCAATACCTCTTATACATTCTGGCTAGGTAAAAGACAACAGAAGTAGTCTTTGTGATGCTGCTACTATTGGTAGTTTTTCATTACTGAACAACTGCTGTGATTTCTGGTAAACTTTGGTTCCACTAAAACTATAGTTAGTGATGAACTCAGAAGTCTCTTTCAAATCTTTAACTTCCTCCTGTTTATGAAAGTTTTTTCCTCCAATAATCTATCAAAATTTTACTATTGATTGAATTATTCAACTGATGCTTGTTTAAATACTGTAGAAGTTGTTCACCAGTAAAAAAAATTAAGTTTCGGTGGAACTTCTCCATGATTGCAGCAATCTTAATCTTAGGAAAATCAAACCCAAGATTTAGAAAAATAAGCTAAACACATCTTAGGCGGAAAGTAGCTTAGAATCATAGAACCATTACCCTCAACTTCATTGAGTCCAACCATTAATCTAAGTCTGCCCCTAAACCATGTCCCTAAGAACCTCATCTATACGTCTTTTAAAGACCTCCAGGAATGGTGACTCCACCACTTTCTTGGGCAGCCAGTTCAAGTGCCTGACAACCCTTTCTGTGAAGAAATTTTTCCTAATATCCAATCTAAACCTCCCCTGGCACAACTTGAGGCCATTTCCTCTCATCCTATCACTTGTGACTTGGGAGAAGAGAGCAACACTCTCCATGCTGCAACCTCCTTTCAGGTAGTTGGAGAGAGCACTATAGTCTCCCCTCAGCCTCCTTTTCTCCAGGCTAAACAGCCCTAGTTCCCTCAGCCACTCCTCATAAGACTTGTGCTCCAGACCCTTCACCACCTTCGTTGCCCTTCTCTGAACTCACTCCAGCACCTCAAAGCCTTTGTCATAGTGAGGGGCCCAAAACTGAACACAGTATTCAAGTTGGGGCCTCACCAGTTGGACGATCACTTCCCTAGTCTGCTGATAACACTATTCCTGATAAAAGCCAGGATGCTGTTGACCTTTTTGGCCACTTGGGCACACTGCTGACCCATGTTCAGCCACTGTTGACCAACACCCTCAGGTCCTTTTCCACCAGGCAGCTTTCCAGCCACTCTTCCCCAAGCCTGCAGCCTTGCGTGGGGTTGTTGTGACCCAAGTGCAGGACCTGGCACTTGGCCTTGTTGAACCTCATGCTGTTGGCCTCAGCCCAACGATTCAGCTTGTCCAGATCCCTCTGTAGACCCTTCCCATCCTTGAGCAGGTCAACACTCCCACACAACATGGTGTTGCCTGCAAACTTTCTGAGGATGCACTCAATACCCTCATCCAGATCACTGATGAAGATATGTATTTTCCCATATTTACATTGCTTTTGTTATCTTCACATATGTTATATGCATTGCCAAACTAAAAGCCAAGTGATTGTAGTTTCACTCTTCACAGAAAAGATCCTGGACAAATGCTAAAAGCATATTGTAGACTATTACTGTGTGGTAGCTTTCTTTTTCCAGTAAATTGAGGATTATTACTTAAAATTTGAAATAGCTTGAGCATACTGTTTGTGATAACAGGAATATATTGGCCAAAACTCTCTTTCTCGTGATGGAAGTAGAGAGTGTGTGTAGGAAATCAGTGTACATTTCTGCTGTCTTGGCAGAGGGATTACCTGCCTCCTCCTGTTCCCACAATATTCATCAAAATTTGAAAAGGCTTTTTTTGACTTTTCTTCAGAAATACAGAACTGAGTCTTTCCCAGTTCTTCTTTCCTGAATATGTAGATCAGATTTATAAGCTGTTCTTATGTTCTTTATATCTTGGGGTTACCTGAGGACCTGTCCAGTTCTCAGTATGTAAAACAAAGTAGCCTCAGGACGATATTATTATTCATCCCTCCCAAGGAATTGACTACATGGATCAGGATCCATGACACTCCAGCGGCTAGACATCCCCAAAAGGCGTCTCCATGGTGATCTTTCTGTACAGCAATTTAAAGACCTTTTATTTCCCAGAATGAAAGAAAATGAAGACTTGATTTCAATTGTCTTCAATTAATAGTAGTAGTTTCTGGGTTTTCTGGGGTTTTGGTGGTTTGGGGTGGTTTGTGGTGTCTTTTTTTTTTTTTTTTAATTTAAATAGGAAAATAGATAATTCAGGGGTTGAAACTGATACAAAATAGGAGGAATTCCATTTCATGAAACAGTGATATAACATAGGATGTGAGAAATAGCAGGATCACCTTGTGTAACTTCTGACAGTTTATCATGTTACTGATTGTGTACCTCTTAACACTGTCTCACAAAAGAATGTCGGTGAAGCATCTCCTACAAAATGAATTCAGCCAGCTATCACTCTGGATGCTTCAGGATGTATTCCTCTAACAGGGTGGCAAACAGGGTATTTTTCAGGAAGTCAGCATACCTGTTCCCATTCTCTGTTATTGTAATTGCTCTAGCAGTATCATTTTTTGTCTCATTTTGCCCACCCACCACCATCTTACTTGTTTTAAATTTTGGCACTTTAGGATGGATGAAATATGAAAGAAGAGACATTAACAGCAAAATCAGTTTCTTTGAATCTGTTGTCAAGCCTGATCCCCTTCCTGTGAACCAATAGACCTGACACAATGCAGCACACCCTAAATGGCCACAAGGACCTCTCTGCTAGATCTCAGTCCTTCCCTCAAAGCGTCTAATACAGTCTTGGTTATTCTCATAAATTAAAACTGGTAAAAATAGGTCATACTTTTAAATGTAGTCTTACAATATAGGACCATATTCAGAACTTTTGAGGCCTGGAAGTTTGCTAGAATTCCAATGACAAATGAGAATTACTTTAGTGAAGAAGATCAGAAATCTTGCTGGAAAAGGAATGGAAAGGAGTGGAGTAAACATGTTGCACAGGAAACAAAGGAAAACCAGAAATGAGGCAATGAAGACAAAGGTACTGATTTTTCTGTGCTAATCATGATTTGTATTAAATAATGTAGCAAAATTTGAGTTACTCTGCTCATTTTGCTCACTACCAAAATGTATGCTACTTGAGATCATAGAGATAAATATATCCTAGTAAAATTATACTAGTAACTCCTACTGTTAAATACCAACAAAACCCATGTTTTTCCAGTTTAATTTGTAGTCACTTTTCCAAATAATAAGCTATTCCAGCAAAAGTATTTTTTTACAGTTATAATGCTATTACAATGCTTTGGGGTATTTTTCCAACAGAAAGGTAATAAAAGTCATACCTCTAATATTATTGCAATAGTAATAGTTCTGAGCAGAGATGTAGAGATCTTTGAAAATACTTTTAAAGGTTTACTGTGGAAAAATGCATATGCCAATAGTTTACAAATTAGTTTTCAACACAACGAGATTTTAGACAATCGTTACACTGCAGTTACACTGCAAACTTCAGCTGGTTCTTCCATAGAGTTTAGCAAATGCCTTAGAGTTTGTTCTTGAATAAATTATTTTACTTCAACAACAAAAATTAATGATTCCAGTGCGTTATGTTTCTACCTGCTTGAAATCAGTTACTACAAAATACCCCTGAACTGGAAAGTCTCCTGCTGGGGGAGGGTAAACATATTAAACTTACTGTCAGGATAAATTGACCAGAATGATTTGGCACCTATCCTCAGAGCTTGCCACAAAAACATGTATTTGTGTGTCAGCTGCACACAAAGGCTATCTGGCCCCAGAAAATGGTTGGGAATTAGACATAATGCTGCTTATTTGAGACAAAGTGTATTCCTTAGTGCAGTGAGGTTAAAACAGATGGCTCATCTGTAGTACAAGTCTGTCTGAATTATTTAGTTACCATTTTGAACCAGAAGGAAATGATGGTGGCAGATTATTAATTATTTTGCAGATTTATTCATCTTGTTATTTTGTTTCAGTGAAAACAGCACTAGAGGCATGACAAGGTACCAAAATATGAGACTATTTTAACTTTAATTGCTTATAAGACGTAGGATCACTTTTGTATTTTAATGCTAGTTCCAAAATAAAACTGATTTTGATTTATATTTCACTAAGACTTGTATCACGAAGTTGCTATGTACATTTTTAAGTGGGTGCATAACTCTAAATTCAACCAAAATGCATGGAGCGGCTCATATGCTCAAAATAAAGCATATGTTTAGCTTGCTGAATTAATGCTTCATTTGTTTTCAGTTCAAAAGGAGAGAGCTGCATTGCTTCAATATTGCATATTTAGACCACCAAATCTCATACAAGCATACAGTAAGCCAACGTGAATCTCTCTGCTTCACCTCTGAACACCTTTCTGAATATGTGGACATTTAATATTTTTTTCAGTAAACTTAAAATTTTTTAAAATGTTTTGCATACATAGGTTTAGAAACTTTTTTTTTTTAAACCCATCTGATGGAAGTCCATGAACCTACTGGATAAGAGCAGTTCTATTGACTTCAAAGGGCTTTAAGTCATTCAATGCAAAATACTTTTAGGAAAAAGTGGAGAGATGAAGGAAGCTATCTAAAATATATCAGCATAAGCTGCAAAGCATCCATGCAACAAGAGATATCCTTTTCATATTCTAGTGATTGGAAATTTTAATGAATTTTGCAAAGAAATATTTAGGGATATGCATTAGGAATATACATAAAGAATATTTAGGAATATATAATTAATTGTTCCTAATAAATTATATATAAACAAACAGCTGGTGTATAATTTAAAATTTGACAGTTACGAAAGTGAAAACTAAATAAATATTTTCGGATAATTAAAAATCACAAGTTAAGGTGAAAAATCTTTACATAGCCATTGTTTATGTTTATAATAAACAGATACAAGTATGACCTTACAGAAAGTCACATGTTATATGGATATGAAAAAGCCTGATGATGTTTCTTGTAAATTTCCCATGGAGTATTTTGTTTGTTATATTTTAGTCAGGTAGGAAGACTCCTGTTTCAAAACTTCTAAATATTTGTATTCTTGTTGTTCTTATTTTCATTTTGAGGTTTAAGCTGTTTGCTCTGGAACAGAAAAAATCATATGTTGAAACAGAAAAAATAAGATTACTGTAGAACCAAGTCATCGCAAGTGACACGAATACCGACAAAAAAATACAAATCATAGAAAAACAGGAACAGGATCATTGTGCCCATTAGCAACAATGCTTACAGATTCATTATGGCTCACAACAAAGGTATTTATAAGTGGACCTCCTGCCTCTGTTGCATGCTGTCATTGCTTTGGATTGACTGCTGTTAGATCCCTGTAATCCTGAGCCCTGGGATCTTGTCCTACATGTTTACTCTACTTGGTGTGCCTGTTAGTAAGTATTTAAAATGGAAATTAACTCTAATCTTTTATTGTGATTATAAAAAAAGGGGTTTAATCCCTTAAATCCCATCTTGAATGTGCTTTTTAAAAAATTAATTTTATAAAGATCTATGTTCAGTCTGATAGCTTATATTTGCCAGTTTGGCCAGTTAAGTTTGGTTAATGCCTGGCATTTCGTAACTCAATAGGGTGTCATGTCAGTGATACTATGGAACACATTGATGAATGAGGAGAAGCATAGAGTAGCAACGGTCACTGGGCATGTTTATAACAGAAAGACTTTGGCAACGCTCATATCTGTAATGTACTTGTAATATAGAAAATAGAAGAAAATTTCATATTTTGTAAGGCTTATGTGACAGATGCAGAATTAATATATGACTGCCATTAACTTACAAGGTTATATTGTTATGTAGATATTATGTAGAGATTAAAAAACAAATATAGTCCAATTAAAAAAAAAAAATCATTAAAACTATCACATCCCATTCTACCTGAAAGCTTGTTGTTGCACTAATGAAAAATAGTGTACCGAAACTAAAATTCCATCTCTTCTACCTTTGCCTCTTCCATCTTTGTTTCTATCAAATTGGATTAATATCTGAAAGAAACCACTTTAAGGAGCTCTACTTAAGCAAAGGCACCAACAATGAGAACTTTCTCCACTGGACAAAGAGAGATGATATGAAGGCTGACTATTTTAGAATCATAGAATCGTGGAATGATTTGTGTTGGAAGAGACCTTAAAGATCATCTAGTTCGAGACCCGCTGCCATGGGCAAGGACACCTTCTACTGGACCAAGATACTCAAAGCCCCATCCAGCCTGGCCTTGAACACTCCTAAGGATGGGGCATTGTCCTAGTTTAACCCCAGCAGGCAACTAAGCACTACACTGCCACTCACTTGTACCTCGCCAGTGTGATGGGGGGGTAGAATTGGTAGGGTATAAGTGAGAAAGCTGCTGGGTTGAGATAAAGGCAGTGTAATGTGTAAAGCTAAAGCTACACACACAAGCAAAGCAAAACAAGGAATTCATTCAGTATTTCCCATGGGCAGGCAGGTGTTCAGCCATCTCCAGGACAGCAGGACTTCATCACATATAACGGTTACTTGGGAATATAAACACCATAACTCCAAAACTCCACCACTTCCTTCTTCTTCCTCCTTATATGCTGAGCATGGTGTCATGTGGAATGGAATATCCCTTTGGTCAGTTGGGATCAGCAGTCCTAGCTGTGTCTCCTCCCAACTTTATAGTACACCCCCAGCCTACTTGCTGGTGGGGTGGTGTGAGAAACAGAAGAGGCCTTGTCTCTGTGTAAGCACTGCTCAGCAGTAATTAAAACATCTCTGTATTATCAACACTGTTTTCAGCACAAATCCAAAACACAGCCCCATATCAGCTACTACGAAGAAAATTAACTCTATCCCAACCAAAAGCAGCACAGACATCCACAGCTTCTCTAGGAAACCTGTTCCAGTGCCTCATCACCTTTGTGGTGAAGAATTTCTTCCTTATATCTAATCTAAATCTACCCTCTTTCAGTTTAAAGCTGTTACCCCTTGTCCTATCACTACATGCTCTTGTAAGAAGTCCCTCTCCAGCTTTCTTTTAAGTCCACTTTAGGTACTGGAAGGCTGCTTTAAGGTCTCCCTGGAGCCTTCTCTTCTCCAGGCTGACCAAACCCAACTCTCAGCCTCTCTCCATAACAGAAGAGCTCCAGCCCTCACCTCATGTGGATTTAATGAGTTAGACAGCATTTATTTTCACAATGAGACATATTCAATTCTTTTGAAATTCAATAGCCATAGAAACAAAGTTCCCATAAATTGGATAAAGCAAATACAAGGATATAGCACAGCATGGTTTAGTTTTTTGCTGATTGATTATAAAGAAGAGAAAATCCCTAACATATACACATGTATTGAAAGAACAATAAATATTCAAACAGACTTTGAAACTTGTCATCAAGGCAGTGTAATATTTCTTCATTTTTTCCATTTTATGCATCAAAATATGTATTACTCTAAGATCTATTTCTAGAGATTTCTCTACGCACTGATATAGGCCTATAGATAAAACTAATTACAACCTATTCAGCTGTAGTCCCTGGAGCTGAAAAGTTGCAAGAGTTAATTGCAAAATACACTGAACTAGCATAACTACTGCAAAAAAGCAGTGTTAAACATTGGCAATATAAAATAATTTCTTCCTTCATTTGGAAGTGGCAAAAAATCACCTATTTTGTTAAGAGTTCTGATCCTCACTCTTATAAGAAATTTCATATTTGCTGTTCCTTGTACCCAGTACAAATCTTGTAGTATCTGTGAAAATCACTGCTATTTTCATGTTGTGGTTGTTATTAATAAATATTAACTCAGATTTGTTTTTCTTCTATAAGGAATGCTGAAATGTAAGGTAGTGATGATGTATCAACTATCAAGCAAATTTCAGATGTAACTAATGTGGTCAGTTAAGTCTTATCTCTTTCAAGAGTGGCAAATTCTCGTAGGAGGATTACAGAAACAGAATCATAGAATATCTGGAGCTGGAAGGGACCCATAAGGATCATCAAGTCCAACTCCCTCCTCTTTGCAGGACTACCTAAAAGTAAACCATGTGACTAAGAGCATTGTCCAGATGCTCCTTGAACTCTTGGTACAGTGACCACGGTGGACCTTCTTCCAGTGACAAAACACTCTCAGTGTAGAACCTTTTCCTAATGTCCAATCTGAACTTCCTCTGACACAGCTTCATTCCATTTCCTCGCATCCTATCTCTGGTCACCAGAGAGAGGAGATCAGCACCTCCATCTCTGCTGCCACCCTTGAGAAAGCTGTAGAGTGTCATAATATCACCCCACAGCCTTCTCTTCTCCAGGCTCAACAAACTAAGTGACCTAAATCACTCCTTCTAAGTCTTGCCTTTGAGACCCTTCACCCTCTTGGTCGCTCTCCTCTGGACACTCTCTAATAGCTTGTTGTTCTTCTTATATTGAGGATAAGAATGTAAAGGTGAAATCACTAGAACTAATTTGTACAGTGACATGATATGACGAGGATGTTTTTCCTTAGGATTGTGATGGAACAGCTAAATCCATCTGGCTAGAAACATGCTCCTTGTGTAATTTTGTTGGCTGAATTATGCTGTGGTTAGGGAAACGGATCTTCCAGTTATGGAAATGTGTTTTAAATTTATAAAACTTACAATTTTAGTCTAGTAAAACTAGTTTCATACATTCCAGTCTACTTTATTGATTTCAGGATGATTTACTCCTGGAACCAAATATGATGTGATGAATATGCCAGCCAACCCTCTCTATCAGCAACAAACCCACTTTTAATATTTGTCATAACAATGTTCCAGGTTGTTTTTCAAGTTTGAATTACAGACTGGTAAATTAAGAATGCATTACACATAAGAAAAGGTATACAAAAGATTATAATGTTTTATAAGAACATTATAGTTCTAATCTAACAATGCACAATCAGTAAAACTAAATTTTTAAAGCAAAACATACAAGAGTCAAAATTCTTAAAGCAAAAATATCTTGGCTTAGTTGCATATATTTTTCATTTTAAAGGAAATGTCTTAACAGAAGTAGAACTATAATAAGCAGTACTACTTTTAAAGTTTAGCTAAGTGTACATGGTGATAGAATTGTATTTCCAGCCTACTTAACTATTTAGTCTAAATTCCTCCCCCCCAATTATTCTATTATACTTTTGAAGAATTTACCATTTTATGAAGGTGAAATACACATAAGATGATGATAACAGAAAATGAATATGTTAAATCTCTGTTCAGTTGTTAGTTTCTAGCTGTACTAAGGATAATATAGTCACAGTAGTACAGGCAAATTCAAATATACTATTCTGTTTCAATGTCTGAACAATTTGGTTCAGTTATGCAAATGCTCATTCAAGTAGTCTTTATTCATATACATGATCATATTCAACACAAGTTTTTGCAAACAATCAAGCCCCTGAAGTGATGTAAAAAGAGTATCTTCTGTTTTCTTGTGGTTTTGCACAGTTTTATGTACTGGAAAAAATTCCAAAGAAACTCTATTCAAAATTGAGTATTATGTACAGCAATAGATGGCTGCAAAACATTTTGGTTTCTGTGTTCCTATTTCTACAACAACATACATTATTGTTAATCATCATAATCTGAAACTTCATTGTTGAAATATTGGTTTCTTGGCCAGATTTCTTATACCTAGATGAATACAACTTTGCTGACATTTAGAAAATATTGATACCTCAAACTTTTGTATATGTCAAGTCTGACTGAATATATTAAGTTAAGTATCTTTTGGACTGCATGGGTAAATTATTATGACATCATCATACTGTGGAGGAACTGGGTTGCACTTCCTCCAAAGATTATGCATTACTTAAAAATGGTTGAAAGCCATTTCTCTCTTTATTATGATTGTCACATTAACAAAAGAAAACAGGTAGCTTTCCAGGAACATTTTATTTATTTAGAGCCTCTGAGATTTCCCAGTAGAATATGTCATATAATCCAACAAAAATGCTTAGTGTGACAGATTCTGCAACATACATTACACTCTGTGGAAAGTCATTTATGAAAAAAAGAATTATGCCCATGTTATTTGGTGTTATCTACATATCCTAATAAAACATAAATTGAAAGCAGGCATTGGTTATGGAAGTTTGAACTGTATTTTATTGTCATTGTTTTCACTATTTAATTTGATTAAATGAACATTTTGTGTAAATCTGACCATCTGAGAACAAAGTTAAAACTTGCAATTATTTTGTGAAATTAAAGAAACATTTCAGCTTTACATGGTGAATTGCAAAGTTGTATTAAATATCTTTAAAGATTTGAATTACATTTAGATGTTCAAAGCCTTCAAAAGAAAAGAATAATACTTCATTTGTTAAAATAGAATTTTGTATATATGTATGTGCATAAATGTGTGTTTATACCTGTGTACACATGAATAAAGCACAGTCATATGAAGTACACATATTATACATTGTGTGTGTATGAATGTATGTATATGTATGTTTATACATGCATTCATGCATAAAATCACACAGCAATTCCGAGCCCTCTAGTGGCAAGAAACTTCTTAGTTAAGAAACCATTCTAATGATAAGTATATACACTTAAAAGACAAATGTCTAAACTCTACAACACTATTATGCTTTCATATAGGTTCAGGGTGGCTCCCTGCAGTTGGTGTGGGCCTCTATGTACAAGTGTTAATAACAACACAAATTAATGTATTGTTTCCAGCATAGTAACTTTTCTGCCTTTTCTCTGTTGAAAATGCAGCTCTTCTTTACAGGCACATCGATGATAATTAGTGATATTTCTTTAAAAAACAACAAACCTTTGATATTAGTACTGTCAAATATTTCAAACAAAGCAACCTCATTCTTAATCTTACATTATATACTTACAAAAGTAAGTACTACAAGGGGAGGAGAAGAAAAATCTGCATTTCAAATTGGGAAAGAAATAATGACATATAATTTGAGCCATCTAAAAGCTAGGTTTTTAGACAAAGCTGATTGTTTGCACTGACCCTACTGCCACTGGAGGTAAATAGGACTGAATTAGTCGCCTTCTAAAGATGCCTAGAAGAGAGCTACATGACAGGTGAAATCTCTATGGATGCAAGGTTCTCTCCATACCTCAAGGAGACCTGACTAACTAACCTAGAATCAATGCTTTCCTTTTAGGAGGCTAAAAAAAATAAACTATATGAATAGCCTAGATCCGAACAAGATTAAATAACACAATAATAAAAACTATATTTATGACAATGTTTATAACATGTAATACATAACAATATAGTATAATATTACAGCATATGTATATTATAGTAACAATTTTAATATAATAAATAATCAACATAAGTCTCAGGCAGGCTAATTTACTACATGGGGAAACAATTCTGAGAAATTGCTATTGTTTTGGAGAAACCATAGAATAACATTCAGAAGTGTTCTGTCAAATGCACAATGGATTTGATGGGATCCAGACATCACACTTGCTTTAATTTTTCTCCTGGACTCAGTTTGAATGTTTGGTCTGGATGACTATCCATGCCTTAGATCTCTGAATCCTTCAGATGACCTATTTCCTCAAAGATTAGCACTTTAATCAGAACCTTGTCCCTGCAGGAACAAGGGAGCACAACTATTCAGAATAGTAAGATTTCTAAGCTCATTTACAAGGCAATCTCACTGGGAGGACATTAACTATGATGTTCTTTCCCTCTCTCCACAGTCCTATAATCATGGAACTTGTTGACTCTTAAGAATAGTAACAGTTTAATTGACCAGAGTTTTTAATAGGGATGAATATCAGCATTTCTGGAATTATTTCGTTAAAAATATAGTATAGTAATTTGTGAATGTAATTGGTTATGTGCCAAGAGCTTAGGACAGGGAAATTATGTAAGTCATAAGCAATTATTTCTCATTTTTAATAATACAGCAACAATTTTGTTTCTAGTGTATCAGAGCAATTTAAATATTTTGTTATTCAACTGAGTATTTATTTTTAATACCTATCAAAATTCCATACATACATGATACTGAAATTAATTCCTAGAAGGAATATTTTCATTGAATGCGTGTATGATTTGCACAGGTCAAATTTTTTGTACAAGATTATCTGGGTAAAACATGCAAGACGAAACATAAGTTTTGCGTGTGATAACAGTCCACCTCAGGCAGGTAGTGAGGCATAAAGTTGGAAGCTAGTTCCAGCATGCAGGAGTATGATTATCATCAAAACTGGAGTAGGGATATACATTGTAGAAGAAAATACTGGTAACTTCATAAGTGAGAAAAATGCCTTTGGAGAATAACACTGAACAGTATTATGTGACTTGAAATGTTAAGGAAAAAATAAATTTTACATGAAGGCACTGCATTTTTTTGTTCTAAATCCATTTTCTGGTAGAAATAAAATAGTCAGGAAACTAGTACAACTTATCAGTGCTATGC
Organism: Columba livia; assembly: GCF_036013475.1. Lineage (NCBI taxonomy): Eukaryota > Metazoa > Chordata > Aves > Columbiformes > Columbidae > Columba > Columba livia. The sequence goes on along the minus strand of NC_088606.1, from coordinate 31,425,182 downwards.
CTGACATAAACACTTAATCTTAAATTCATACTTCACAAAATCAAATGTTATTATTTAGTTATGAAATGTTTATGACAGGAGTACATGATGTCTGGATAAAAGTGTTTGCAGACAAAACAATCTTAATTTTCTCCAAGAAGGCATAGTGATATCTTTAGCATGGCTAGAGTATATTGATAAGGAGATTTTATGGGGTGCTTAAACTACCAGGAGTTCTTGGTTCAATAGGATCATTGAATAGCAGGCTGATGAAAGAGGAAATTAAATTTAAAGACTGCTAGTGTGAAGTCATCAAATCAACTTGTGCTTCTAGACTGCTCTTTTGCAACTGAAATCACTGTCATCCTTCCGGCACCTTGCAAGTATTGCATCAGGTCTACAATAGATCAAGATATCATCCTTTGGTGTGTCACAGGGGACAAGACATCACCTGTGTGGACAATTACACTTCATGGGTCACCCAAAATGAAATAATTTTAATATATTAAATAGCTAGCTTAAAAAACTACAAGTAAATAAACATGGTTGACAATATAAAGGGTGTACACTACAGAAAAACGACAAAGACTTTACAAAATTCAGTTTTTGTCTCCAGCATTTAGCATGTACCACAAAGCTTAACAAAGTTTCAGTCAGAAGTTTAAAAGACATTTTCAGGGCAACAGCTAAACAAAGCTTTCCACACAAGGTTGTATAGTAAGACTGAGGCCGGGCAGTCCCTTAGACTTCCTGTGGTTCTCTGACTGGGGTAACAGGTGCTTGGCTAGATTTTCAATAATATCCCCCTTCTTTTCCTTTTGTTTGGAAACAAATACAGAGGCCAGAATGCAACAGAGCAATAGACTGTCTTTGTTGTCCGATGTCATAACTGTTGTCCAATAAAGCAAACAAGGTAACAGCAGAAACATGTGTTTTTATGAGGCAGGACATAAGTTTCATAGAGCCTGTACAGCCCCACTATTGAATGGGGTCAAGATCTAATCTGAAGAAGGACTTGAACTTAATGCATTTCAAAGAGATTTTCAATATGCTCTTTTTTAATAAGAATTTATATTATACTACGAAGAATGATAAATGATATAAAATATCTCGCTTCATGATCCAAAACAATCACTGTCTAAGATTCCAAGAGGATTCCTTCATGGATATTGCCTTATTATAAGCTAGCTGCACCTTCCTGAAGACACTGGTTCTTCATTATCAGCAGCTGAATAATAGTTTTGGTGGACAGCTGCTCGGCTCTGCTATTTCAATATCTGCATATGTCACGAAGAGCCAGGAGAGACCAACTAAGGGAAAAGAGCAAAAGGTTCCCACATAAAAAGGTGCTTCTGCATTACTACTAGATTTCTATGTCACATCTATAGGTTTATTTCTTTGACATTTGAGAAACGGGTTTTCAGACTTTTTTTAAAAAATGTTTTTGTAGTTTACTTATGGATGTGCAGAAGTAATTATGTCACAACAGAGGAAAAGCTTATAAAAATATTTAAAAACCTTATCACTAAAAAGAGTGAAAAATATCTTGAGTAATATAATCTTAAAATATTTCTTCTTACCTTATTCAAACAAATCCATACATTCATATTTATTCCTAATTATGCAGATTTCTTATCGATTTTCTTTACATGATTTAACATGCTTCATGTATGCCAAAAGTGATAATTAGATCATTTAGCCTGGCATCACAGGTCATCAAATTTTGCACTCTGTTTTATCAGACAAAGACACAAGCCCTCATAGATGTATCCTGAGTAAAAAGTTAGAAAGCACCTAGATTCCTGAAGAAAAAAATATCAGTTATACTAGATATGACTAGGTGAACTGTATTGATTATTAAAAGGAAACTGAACTTTACAGTGATCTGCAAAGCAGGGAAGTAATTTTTGCAAGCTGAAATCAAAAGAACTATGTGCTTCACTTCTTTCTCACAGTATCATATCTGTGGTCCTTTCTGTAACCATCACCCATTCTGTGCCCTGGAGGAGAGGAAAAATCAGAAATCTGTAACAACAATGTATTAATGCAGATATGCATCAAGTGAAACACAAACATATTGACTTCACGGGCAATTATTTTAAGGTCTACATTATGAGATATTATTATACGTACTCCCATGCTCTGAGGTGCAAATATGAGATTGTGGAGAGTAATCAAGTCTTCTATAACTTTAAATTTCTCTACTTTTCCTCCCAAGACCAAAAATGTGAGGGGACTGAGTCTTATCCTCAAAGATCAGAAAGGACACCATAATTATTCAGTTTGGTCCTCTATATTTCCCACCAGTAGAATGTCTTCCGCAAATTAAATGAAAGTGCATCTAATTTTATTTTATGGAAAACAAGACCCTTTCAGGTCTCCCAATAATTTCATGTGTTATTTCTAGAAGTATTATCTTAATTTCAATTCCCACTAATTAACTTGTGTTCCATTTCTGACAGCAAGATCAAAAAGCTCTGTGCTCTCAGTTGTAATTCCAGTGTTTAAATACTTATTTATCAAGCCACTTCTTAAACTTCCCTTCAATACACCACATAAATTTAATTAATTACACCTCACACTATAATGCAAGACTCTCAGCCAAGTGATCTTGGTTTGGGGGGGGACTGGGTTTTGGTGTTTAGGTGTTTTTTTGGCACATCCTCTCCAGCATTTCCTGTCTCCATTCCCCTTTATTATCCAGTATTAGATTTTGCTGGCCCTCTTTTTGCAGAAGCATAGAAAGGATGACAACACTTAAAATCTAGTTTTAGTTTGTTTTGTTTTGTTTTGTTCTGTTTTGTTTTGTTTTGTTTAAGACAGCTTCTGCCGTTGTGTAGATATGAACTGCTTTTTTGAATTCAAAATGTATTCTTATTTATTAACATTTGGCTGTATTAAATATTTTTTTTTCTGGATTCTAACCATTTAAATAACTTGATTTAGATCACTATAATAGTAATCCATCCCTTATTTTTTAATAGCCTACCAGTCTTTGGATAATTCTCAGGTTGTATACAATATTCACTGATAAAGCTATGTACTTTTTAACAACTTTCACACCTTTCACACCCTAGTTGCCCGCTTTCTGGTGCAAATAATAATTAGCATGTAACAAAACAAACCAAGCTACAATAACTTTCTTTTTCAAGTTAGTTTTGCTTACAAATTATGCATAACCTTTTCCTTGTCCATCCCCTTCAAGAATCCATACTCCAAAGGCCATAAAATATATGCAGAGAAAGGTTAGAATTGGAACAAGAAAAAATATCCAAAAGTACCAGGATATCAATATCAAAAGAACACATTCTAGTCCCTCTATCTCATACCTGTGAATTTCATAAAATGAAAATGTTTTAATAAAAAAAAACAAACTTTGCTACATGTAGTAAGTGGATTAAGTCCAAGTGTGTGTCTGTACTTTGTTTACCATCCCCATACTTCAGCCAAAACCAAAACAAAACAGAAAGAGATGTCATGAAAAACAATATACAACTAGTAGTAATTATAACTGTAGTCTCTAGTTTATTAACAGCAAAGTTCCGAGGTAACAAATCCATTATTGTATCTCAAATGAAGGTCAGGCTAGCTAGTTTGTTATTCTGTGCTATATCCTTTTCTGGATAATGGCACAACGTTTGCAGATCTGTTTCCCAGTTTTCCAAGATAAGTTAAAAACTGGCAACGATTCACTAGTTCCTTTGAGACTTCTGAGCATAAATTACTTGGCTAGTTCATTTGAAACATTCTCTAGTGGGAATAAACGTTGCCTTATCGGTGCTTTGTTTCAGATAGGAAATGATAAGTTTCCATCAAAATTTGAATGTCTTGGCCCTAAACCAACCATTATCTCAGCTTCTCTTACACTGAATGAACTTATAACCTTTCTGAGAAAGATACACTACAGTGTAAAACTCTCCTGTTTTTCTAGTAGATAATTCTGCAAACATTATGGCTCAGATGAAATAGAAATACCCAGCAAGTTATATACATGTTTGCTTTCTGAAACATAGGAGTCCTTCTCTCTGCTCTGTCTTCTATAGGACTTTCCTTCCCACCTGAGTTTGATAAGACATCAGAATCCCTCTTCTGAAATAGAGAGTTACCTTACTTCTTGTTTCTATAGTTTTTCCCCAGATAATGCAGAAATATGCACTGAAAAAAAATCTGTATTATCTATTCTTCTTTGCAATTCTGGAGAATTCTTATAAGCTGTGACTTGATTAAACAAAAAAAAATATTTTGTTATACATTCAGGATAGGCTACTCAGAATGAGAGGACTCAGAGAAGCTGCTTTATTCATTGGAAGTGTTGTCCAGGGAGTAAAAACTGGAAGTAAAATATAATATTTTAGAGCAGTACTTTGGCAGGAAGACATTTTTAGTATGTGTTATTTCAAAATCTGGAAAACATTTCTTGGTGATTTTACATATTTTAGATACTCCCTGTGTTATTGACAGTGTTTTGCTCATACTTTTATATGTGGTTGGATGGTTTTGTCGGCATCTGTAAATTTCAGAATTATTTCTCCTGTCAACACCAGAATCACAATAGTAATACCTTAAGGCTTCTTTTCTTTTCTTTTCTTTTCTTTTCTTTTCTTTTCTTTTCTTTTCTTTTCTTTTCTTTTCTTTTCTTTTCTTTTCTTTTCTTTTCTTTTCTTTTCTTTTCTTTTCTTTTCTTTTCTTTTCTTTTCTTTTCTTTTCTTTTCTTTTCTTTTCTTTTCTTTTCTTTTCTTTTCTTTTCTTTTCTTTTCTTTTCTTTTCTTTTCTTTTCTTTTCTTTTCTTTTCTTTTCTTTTCTTTTCTTTTCTTTTCTTTTCTTTTCTTTTCTTTTCTTTTCTTTTCTTTTCTTTTCTTTTCTTTTCTTTTCTTTTCTTTTCTTTTCTTTTCTTTTCTTTTCTTTTCTTTTCTTTTCTTTTCTTTTCTTTTCTTTTCTTTTCTTTCTTTCCTTTCCTTTCCTTTCCTTTCCTTTCCTTTCCTTTCCTTTCCTTTCCTTTCCTTTCCTTTCCTTTCCTTTCCTTTCCTTTCCTTTCCTTTCCTTTCCTTTCCTTTCCTTTCCTTTCCTTTCCTTTCCTTTCCTTTCCTTCCCTTCCCTTCCCTTCCCTTCCCTTCCCTTCCCTTCCCTTCCCTTCCCTTCCCTTCCCTTCCCTTCCCTTCCCTTCCCTTCCCTTCCCTTCCCTTCCCTTCCCTTCCCTTCCCTTTCCTTTCCCTTTCTTTTCCTTTCTTTTCCTTTCTTTTCCTTTCTTTTCCTTTCTTTTCCTTTCTTTTCCTTTCTTCTCTTGTTCTTTTTCTTGTTCTTTTTTTCTTTTTTTCTTTTTTCTTTTTCTTCTAAAAATAGATATGAAAGCAGCAGATGACTTCCAGGCAAACAAACTAATTGATTTTTCCAGAAACTGCCCAGTTTCATAACAGGTCTTCTGTAACATTTACATATATTTCTTGTTACTCTTCCAGAAATGTGTTGCAGATTTGAATTTAAATCAAGTGGCTTCACTGGCTATAATCACTGATTCTCCAAGAAACATGAATTTACAAATAAAAGCTAAGTATTCTGGTGACTGAGTGTGGGAACTTGGAGGAGAAATGGGATCATATAGGGTAAGAAGTGTGAGATCATGTAAGAAGAAAAAGGAGTGATGGGGTGAGAGTGCCGTGTGATTGAAAGTGAAGCAGGAGAAGATAGAATGGATTAGCAAAATGACTGGTGTCAACAGACCTGCAAAATCCTGAAATCAGCAGGGACTGAATAAGCTGAATAGGAGGTAGGACAGGAAAGATTATGCAGAGGAGAGTGGCAACGTAAGACGAACTGGGATGAGCAAACTTTGGGAGGCTTCATAAAGAAGCTGGATCAAAGAGAAAGGACTACAAAGACCAGAGCAAGGACAAAAGAAACTGAGTTTGCATGGAGAAATTAAGTCAACACTGATATTACCAACCTAATATTTATTGTTACATTATTGTTTAAAACGACAAAATGTGGTTCTTTTCAAATCTTCATTCTTTCTAGTTTCAGGAAAATATATATATGATTTAAAAATAATTACATTATCAGGGCTACAAGCTCAAGCATCTAGATCTAGTGTGTCTTATGACTTTTATGTATCAAATTTATCGTGAGTTACCATTTCCCATTCCCCAAAACATTGTGATACCACCTTTGACTACATGGTGCAGTTCTGCTTTTTTTCCACAGAAAACAACTCAGCTAGCTGATCAAGGTATTGTATTTACGGATGAAATTAAACTTTAAAATATATAAAACAGCTTATCTCTTTAACATATAGTTTATCTGGGGCTACAATAGTGACATGAAATGTGAACTGTATATGTAATGCTTCTGTATTCTCTAATCTAAATGTATTTTCCTGATTATTTACACCTAAATTAAAAGATTAAGTTGAAATAAATTTAATATATCAGAGAATTCTAAATTCTACTTAGACTCCTGAAGACTCCAAATGAGACAAAAAGACAGTAATTTCTACTATTTTTTTTCCAACTTCTTATTTAAAGAGAATGCTTTCTAATCCCAATACAGTTATTTTATGTAAGAACTTCTAAAATTATTTCAAAGTATATGAGTGTTTTAAAGCTCTTTATACAAATTTCATACTGATTTACAGTGATTGCTACTTATGCGTTAAATACATTTAATCAACTTAGTTGTGACAAAACTTAAAAATCTTAAAATCATAATATGATTAAAAAAACTCAAAAAAAAAAAAAAAAGCACAAACCAAAAGAAAACTAAACCAACAAAACAACACTATTTGGAAGAATTGTTTCACCACTGTGCACTGGAATGAAATAATACATAACTACTATAACCATATACATGTATACTATATACCATAACTAATACATATATAACTATAACTGCATAACTACTCTGAAGTTAGTATTTTGAATGTCTAATAATGCATGAGATACATACGATGCACTAAGTATAATTGTAATATTCATTTTTAGGACTTAGTGCTTTTCCAAAAAGATTAATTTTAAGTTAGCCTAATTTTAAAAGTAGCCAAAAAGTCTAAAGTTAGACTTATGTAGGTAAGCTATTGCACTGGGTTCTTCACCTAACTCAGCTTTAAAAGTCTGCCTTTAAATATGATTTGGTTCATACATAAAGCGCTTTCATTCTGTGTCTTTGGGAAGATTTGTCTATGCACAGCATTAGAAGGAATTAAAAGGAAAAAGGCATGATAGTGTATGTGTAGAAGTGGAACAGCAGTGAATAAATAATAAAGACATTGTCTCAGGTACATAGAAAGAAATACTTGATGTAAGAAGTGAGGTTTAATTAGACTGTAACTTTTAACAGTTTGAGTCAGCTGGGAACTGCCCTGCAGTAACTCAGACCTCAAGTGTAATCATTACTTACATTTCCACTTACTGGCCAGCTGCTGCCAGTATTCACCACTTCACAGTTAGTCCGGCCAATTTCTAGGACCTCACAAATAAAAAAGGCTACTGAAAGCTGTAGCCCTGTTTTCGTCTTCTTTAGATACGGCCTTTCTTTTCAACTGCTTTAACTCTATTCAAACTGCCAAGATGTGACAATGTATGCAGCACTCTAACACACTCCACTAAGCTGTGGCTATAGGGATAGTAAAAATACCTACCCTGCATTCTGGAAGCGTGAGAAATATGCCATTCCACTTCCAAATAAATGAAGGTGCAGTGCCCATATAATAGTAATTTGCAATTAGTGTAATAACTATTAGAAAAAGTAACTGTATTAATAATTCTATAGTACTCATAGCAGAAAGAAGGGGCCCAGTCTGTGCTTGAGAGATTAAAAACTGAACGTTAAAGAACAGAAATTAAAGATGTGATATTTGGGCACCTATTCCTTGACAGTTTTTCTAAATATTCCATTCTTACTATTTGAGTGGGCAGGATAATGGCTGCACAGTGCCTACATAAGCTGCTATACTGATATGTGAAGTCTAGGAAGGCGATATTATTCATATGATCTCTATCTCCCTCTGTCTCTGCTGGTACAACAGCCTATGGGATGCTTGAAATGCAACATAGTAATGTAGTAGACTAAATATAAGAGAAGTTCTGTTAAGTTTCACATAATTAAACAAATCAAAATTATCTTTTATTGGGTTCTCACTACAATATATTAACCTATAGTATTTACTAAATAAAGGTTAACAATTTTTTAATAGTTCTATGCAAAGAATGCTTAGATGGAGTAGAGCAAATTTTATATACACCCTAAGATGAGAAATTCATCTGCAGGAGTGTTAAAAATAAATAAACAAATAAATAAATAAATCTTTAATCCCTAGTGTTTTAAAATGACAGTGAATTCTCTAAAATGGAATGAAGCAAAATAGTGGCCTGCGAAAAGTGAAATTATACAAAAAAGTATCTACACATTTCTCTCAGGGTAGAACATAAATACTGTAGCAGATTTACCTGCTACCTTCCTGAAAGCAGGACCAGATTATAAGTATCTGTAGAGAGCACGAAGTTTGTTATTTCAAAGCCTTCAATGGGTAAATCTCATAGTATTTTTCTTTGTCACTGTAGAGAATGGATCCTTTCTTGCTCCCAGGAGGGATTTCTCTCTCATTTTCTGTTAAAACATCTAAAACCTGAATCAGTGAAATTGTGAAAGTGGGAAAAGAAACAGAACTCAAGAAAAATAAAAAGTTTGAAGGCAACTGGAAATTGACAAATAAGTGTCAGAGCAGAAAATGATGGGAGTTTGCCAACCAGCTGCAAAAACTAATTCAGCTTTAGATAAAGAGATTTTAAAGGGGAAAAGGACAAGCAAATTTCAGAAAAAAAGGAAGAATAAAGGAGCAAAGAATAAATCCTTAGAGCTGTGCTAAAGAAGAAACATAGGCAGTGCTTTGTTGTTTTAACTGCAGAACTGAAAGAGGGGCTTTTCATTGAGACTTTGAATAGCACCAAAGAAATAGCCAGAATAACGTTGAAGCACTAAAGGTTTCCTTAATGTAGTAGCTTATAGATCAGCCCTCAAAAAGGGATTTAAAGATTAGCTTTTCTAGACAAATAGAAATTATTAATGGCATTGTTTTCTTCACCAGTCTACATATGGACACATTAAGTGTATGACACACGGTTCTGTGTACAAATTCATGGCAAGAAGTGGCTGAGATTGTTAGACAAAGAAACAACTGACAAAGAAAATGAAATAACTGAAAATTTCAGTGGAAGCCACCTTTCCCTAGAAAAGTATCTTAGTAAGCCAGTATGTAATCTTCAAGAACACAATCTTTTTTTCCCAGGTACATTATGTTTTTTATTTCATGGTCACAGAGCATGTAAAAGAATGAAGTGATGAGTGCCGTCTGGTCACAACAGTAGACCAAAATAGCAGCTGGTATATAAAATAACATGAAGAAAGGTGGTCACAGGCTTGTCCTCTCATCTGTCACTAGGGTTGTTAATCAGGCTGTGAATAACAAGTCAGCATGACGTAATGCTCCTGGTTATTATGTGGAAATCTAATGATTGCATGTACTCTACCCAATTACAGCATTCTCAGAAGTTCCCTTAGGACAACATCTGACCATTCAGACTATACTGAGCTTAGTGGTCCCCTCTGGGTGCCCTGAAAACCCCACCTCTGAGCTCACAAGAGGATTCTCTGAGAGTGCCAGGCTCTGACCTCACATATGCCCTCTGAATGAACCACATCTTTTCACCTCCATTATGCACGGTTTCACTCTGCTGCATGAAATTCCCAGAGCAGCATAGCACAACTCTCCAGCCTTCATCCTGTACAGGCAGGAGGCACAAACTCTCTCACATTACAGCATGCACCTTAGGTACGTGAAAGCTCTGGCATTAAGAAGACAGGAACAGTTCTGGCTTGCAGCAAGCAAAAAGCCTTGATGTGTGTAACTGCCATAAAACCCAGGGAAAATTCACCTAGAATGTTTAAAACATTTGTTAAATATTCTTTCATAGAGGGAATTATGAATAGGAAACATCACCCCAAAGTGATTTTGCAATGTGTTGAAAAATAGGAATATTCTACTTAACTGTGAAGTTAGAACTCAGAATTTCGATGGATCATTCAAACAGAAAAGAAGTACTTCTGCAAATAAATTATGTATTCATTGTGAGCTGTAGTATTGTTATCAGCACAGGTTAGTAAACTGTGAAATAAGGAAGCAACATGGAGACTCTGCAGTTAGTCTCAGACTATAGAAATGGTATCAGTAGTTGACATTTCAATTGTGAAAGTTTCTCATTTCCTGCAAGCTTAGGCAAATGAGGGAACTAAGCTATATTATATTTTTTATGACTACATTTTCTGGCAGTCAGCTGTTTCAGATTGACAATAAACTACCTAACGGTAGTTGTTTGTTCTCCTTTTGGGAAGTTTCTTTGGCAGTTTTTATCAGCTTAATAGTTGTTGTGCTGCTAATGACCAGTGCTGAAGGCTATACTTTCAGTGAGGTATTACAAAGAAAGATGTTGCTTTTGTGTCTTCCATGGTCTGTAAAACCCAAACTTTGACACCATCCTTATTTTTTATTCTCTTTTCCCATTCCTAATTACATATTCGTTGTGAGCTGTAGTATTGTTATCAACACAGGTTAGTAAACTGTGTTCCTAATTGTTCACTGTGTATTTGTGCTAATGTTTAATATTAGATATTCAAATATGGCTTTTCTGTATTGGAGGTGCTTTAATTTATTGTCTGCTTTTTTTTAACAATTTCTTCCATTGGATATGCATATCTTATGGTATGTATGTTCTTTGAATATGTCCCAGTTTTGTGAATGAGCCATACCCAATGACAAAATGTGAGAGAAGGAAAATTATTCAAAAAATGTATCATTTTTAATTCACATACTTCCTACAACATGGAATTTTCCTGAAATACAAAATCTGTGATGGGGAGTGCAAATTTCCTGGGGAACAGACAATGCATGTATAGCGTTGAGAGCATTGATAGTGCTTGATAGTGGAAAGGGGTTTTATTATCATATATTCTAGTTTTTAAATGCTGTTATTTGAAATTTTTATGGTAAAGGTGTTAGTAGCAACTGTTGTTAGTTGTGAAAAAATAACAGAAAGGCATCTCTTATGGCTTTACAGCTTCTTCTTCTAGACATATAATGATAACTGCTGAAAGGGACCAAGGAAGCCTGTCATTCCCCTTGCTCAATCAGACACTTAACTTCACTGACATTAAGGAAGTTACTAATATGAACAAGAGTTCGTGGACTGAAGACCTTAATCTGTCAATGACTGAACTGACAGTTCTTGAACCATGGGAAGAGGAACTGCTGGAGATGTTCCTGCCCTTGTGTGTGTCAAGTTCAAATCATACTACATAGATTCCAGGATATCAGGGCTGTTACCTGCAAGCCCATTATCTCTCAGATGCGTAAAAACCTCTATGGAATATACATTGGGGATTCTAAATTCCTTTTTTCATAGGGATGTCCATGCATGTACTGCTTCCAGACTAGACTGTTGATGGAAAAATAGCATGTAATGTTGCTATACTATTGTATCCTTATTGCTGATAAAATCAGGCAATGCTCAGAGGGTTGGTTTTTTGGTTTTATTTGCTGGACCATAAAACTGAAATGTTAATTTTGCCTTTAACAATATCTAACTAGTAACTGTTTCTATTCAAAACCTTTCTTTATTTTTATTGTCTGGAGTTACACTGCATTTTTTATAAACTGTTCTATAAAATTACAGTTTTTATACTCTTTTAAACTTCATTATCTCTTTGATGACACAGTAATTTTCATTTCTGTTTTTTAATCTCCTTCTGGCCAACTTTTTAATTTAGATTTTTCTCTACAACTTTTACCTATTTAGTTTGATAACTTCTAGTGGAAATTTATTTTTTCACAAGGACAACCTAGTACTTGTTGTGTTTACCTTCTTATAAGCTTTTTTAAAAGCTGGCCCTCTCGAACACCCACTAAAAATAATGAGACTGTCCCTCTGGCATATAAGTAAGATCCTAGGAGGTGAACAGTTTAATAATAAACTGAAACAAAAATATCTTGCAGACAGGTCAGATAGCTTTGATAATCTTTGCAATCCATGCTAGGGAGTGGTCCTCTCCATGACTCAAAGAGAGAGCTCAAGTAGTGAAAGGACTGACCTACTCTTGGAAGGACATTTTTCCTCCAGCTGAAAAACACAGGTGGAAGCTGAAGTAGTGTATAAGATGAACATCTTCATGAAACTCTTTTATAAATTTTTTTGTATCCCTGTGAAACAGTTTGTTAAGCTTTTACAATATTTTGCAAAACTCTTTGCTGAGTTTATATTCATGACCTGATGTCTTTCAAAATTGGAGAAAGAAATTATTATATGCTTTTTTTGATACTTGATGTCTAGCATTAGGGCTTAAAGTTTCTGTATCATGAAGAATATCTTATATAATCTCCCCTCATAATATTTTTCTTCTAGCATATTTAAGCTTTGAAAGCTTTGAAAAGGAGTGGGTGACAAGGGCCTTATAATCTTGTCTGATTATAAGCCAAAGATAGCAGAGGCACATGAATTATACAAATTTATTGGAAGTGCAGAACAGAAAAACTCCTATGGAAAAGTGTTTTTGTTTTTGTGTTTTTTGTTGTTGGTGGTGGTGGGAGGGTTTGTTTGTTTGTTTAAATTACTTCCTGTGAGGATAATAAGATTGGGTTTACTGGCTTTCCTTAGTAATATTACAGTTGTACAACAAGACCATTACATTTATTGAACGAATAATATTCATCTTTCTGTTTTACATGACAGCTTTCCAAATAATGGAAAATGTGATTCATTAGTTTAAGGAACTAAATCAAGTGTAAATCTCAATAATAAAATCACTACTTACGTTTAAGACTTAATCCATACCGGTATAGCACTGCAGTACTTAAACATTTTTTTTCCAGTCTGCATCATTATTTGCAAGTCACTAAGTGTGGAGAGCTGGAGCTAAAGCAGCTGTAGGAACAAATAATAGATTTTTGATTGCAGTTGTTTTTTGATAACATAGCTTACCTGCATTAGAGACATCAACTAATAAATATTTGTTTCATTTTTCTATGCAGCCTTGCTTGCTGGCATTTTGTTTGTTTTGTTTTGTTTTGTTTGTTCGTGGGTTTTGCTTGTTTTTGGTTTTGCCATTTTGTTTTCTTTCTTTTTTGTGCTTTATGGAAGGAAGAGTCCTGCCAATATTCTCCCATTCCAGCAATGTGTGCAATATCCTAATGTAAAAATACGTAATAATAATACTGCATGTCCAAGCTGAAGTTGTTGATTTGTTTCTTTCACACACTTAATACAGCTTAATATCTTTTTGTCTCCCAAGATTTTTCTTTACCACCCAAGCCATTAAAGTTATATGGCTTCTTAATGATTTTCAAATTTCTTTGGCCATCAATAGAATATAGTATTAGTTTTGTAAAACTACCTGAAGATCAGTTTTGTCAACTAAGTAGAAACTTTTTGATAAAATTAAGTCTTTCAGAGAACTATAATAGGTTTGTAACTGTACTAATTTAGAGTTGAACGTGCTAAAAATGTTTGTAAAATCCACATTGCTATTAGGAAGTGCTGGAAGAAGCAGCTGATCTTTTTTAATGTGTTTCGATTCAGTGGTACCCACAAATTGTCTTGTGTGCCAATTACTCTGGTACTGGATGTAGAGCCTAAAACATTATGCTTTGGAATCTTACAGGGCCTTATGATCTCTGCTTTTTACTCTCGTTGCTCAGTATCTTCTATGAATAGATTTAGATGCAAAATAATAGCAAACTCACGTCCAGAGTCTAATTATTTACCTACCAAATAATACATATTTTTTCCCAATATTTCAGTAAATTAATGATTCCAACAATTCCAACAATTCATGCTTTTTTTTTTTTTTTTTCCTCTTCTCCTTAAGGATGTATTTTATTTGGTAGCCGTAAGTTAGTAAAGAGATTTCTATGTAGATGTCAAGGTGCTATGAAGGCTTGGCTGCTGGCAGCACTGGGGCTCCTCATGGCAGTCTGTCAGGGAAGCCAGTGACCATTCCACCCCTCAAAGAGGAGCAGGGCAGTGAGGGGGCACCAGGGCAGTCCCAGCCCTGGGCATCAGGCACCTCTTTGGGGCTGGGGATAGGCTGAGGCTGGGCTGGGGTATGGGACTGTGGGTGGACCTGGCTCGGTGAGGCCCATGGCTGGGCAGGGCTGTGGGAAGCTGGAGACCAGCCCTGCTGCAGCATCACTGGGGCAGGGACTGATGGCCCCGAGGGTTGACATGGGCTCCTGGGCCATGAGCAGGTTGGGGAGAATCCTTCCGTGGGTCCCCCCATGGGTTCTGGGAGGTGTTCGGGGACAGGCAGGGTTCTGAGTGCCTTCAGGACCATGAGAGTAGAAATATTATGCTCCTTACTCTGTTTTTCCTCCTTCAAGTAAAATGGCAGCCGTAGTAATTGCATAAATACGCTTAACTGAAAATCTCATCTAAGCCTGTCCATGATACATCAGATGAATAAGTGAATTTGTATACAGTATATGAGTTAGTACACGTATTCATTGCTGTTATTGTGGACTTGTATTCAAAATCATTACCTCCACACATTTTTTAGTACAATTTAAAATAAATACTACATATTGTTTGATTATTTTTATGTGTGTCCTCATTATTAACTTCGAATTAATGAGTTTACAGATTTCATGTTAGAGATGAAAAAGCTAAGTCCTGATTTGTTTTCTGATCTGTAGATGCATTGCAAGTCTTATGTAGTCCTTAGATAGATAGAGGTCTTCACATGATTTTGCTCACTTCAGATTATTTACTAGCCAAGAACTGTTTGTTACATAGATGTTGTTTTATCCTTATTTGCTAAAGGAATCCCTTGTAATAAATAATCTCCAAACCTCATCACTAAAAAAATCAAAATATAACTTGTATTTCAAGTACCAGACAAAGAAAGAAGTATATTTGGGCAATAGGATTTGTCTGTGCAGAGTAAACAAACTATTTTTAATAGGTACATGCAGGTATTCAATTTGATAGCTTCTTCTGCCCGTCTTATTATTCACTGTGGTCTAAGAAATTGCTCCCAGAACATCTGATATACTGTTTTTATCCAATTAAGTCAATAATCACTAGGATTTGAGTTCTCCTTTAATATAGCATAGTTCAAAATTAGTTGATACTAACCTGTCGGCTTAAGGGGATTAATAGCAGTATGTCGTTAGCAGATTGTATGAACATTCCTAATCTATTTTAGGATGAAGCCAGACAGGTTAGTTTAAATCATCTTAGTGGAATTTCAATTAGCCTAAACCCAGGCTATGTACCAGTATGAAGATATACACATATGTCGTCTTCATCTATATTTGCTTCATCAGTTTCTCTCTCACATGTGTTAGTTAGCATCTCTCTTCTGAGCATAACTGCCCTCTTGGGTCTATCAGCTGAGCTTGTTCATGTGGTTACTCCTGCACCCACTGCAGTCAAAGTGAGACAAGTTATCAACGCTCCATTATTAAACTGTTCCTGAAAATACCTTAAAGGGAAGGTATAATAAAATTTATGGGAGAATTTATATTTCAAAATATTAATTCATTATTTCATATAATCATAGAATAGTTTGGGTTGGAAGGGACCTTCAAAGTTCATCTAGTTCAACCCCCTGAAATGAGCAGGGGCATCTTCAACTAGATCATGTTGCTCAGAACCTCATCCAGCCTGGCCGTGAATGTTTCCAGGGATGGGGCATCTGCCACCTCTCTGGGCAATCTGTTCCAGTATTTTACCACCCTCATCGTAAAAGATTTCTTCCTCAAGTCTAGCCTGAGTCTCCTCTCTTTTAGTTTAAAACCATTACCCCTTGTCTTATTGCAACAGGCCCTGCTAAAATGTCTGTCCCCACCTTTCTTATAGGCCCCTTTTAAGTACTGAAAGTCTGCAATAAGGTCTCCCCAGAGCCTTATTTGACCTCTGTTCTATATTTTACTGGCATCTAAATAATTATATTTGACAGAGTGAAACTGTATTAAAGTGTTATGAGCTATAGGGAAAGCTCTTTACCTGGAGTACTGCCTTGGGCCTCCTTAAATGTCAATGGACCTACAATGATATACAGCAACTGAAAATAGAGCAGGAATGTCATAATGGTGGAGAATGTATCAAATGCATGTTTCATGTTCTGAATATTTATTGGATAATATTAATTCTTCTGTCCCCTAATTATAACTACCCTAAAGTAATTATGGAAAAGAATTCATTTACTATTCAAGCAATTTACTGTTATCAGTGTGGGTAATGTTCTGTTATTCTCTTATTTACTGAGGAAAAATATATTAGACTTATTCTGATCCCCACCAACTCCATATGGCCCCCCTGTATTATAGTCATCTCATCATGTGGCCGCATAGTTAACACTCGTACACTCAGAAGGCAGCACGTTAGACAGCTGAGCCCTTTTGTTTGATAATGAATCTCCCCTTCAGGCTTGTCTCCTTTTGTGACCACCACCACTCTCACTCTACTTTTTCTCTGTTTTTGCACAATGGTTCACTCATTCATCCTCCTTGTCAGAATTCCCTGCTGCAGGTGGGCCTTGGGTGTAGCTGTTCTGCAACTTAACCCCGCGTGCCTGGAGACCCAGAAAGAAATATGGTCACTGAGGAGACATCTGAAGAAATAGCAATCTGTGGCTGAGGCCCAGCTATCTTCTACAGTGTTACATGTAAGCCAGGCATGAGAGGTTACTTTTTGCAAACCTTTCATCATTTGGGACCCAGTGTTGAAAGACACCTGCCTTTTAGTGTTTGATGGAGTACATCATAAGAGAGTTATGTCACTAAAAACCAGAAATCATTAATATAACACTTAGATGTCATACTATTTGATTGGTTTAGAGTAGCAGGGATATGTATTGAATGTGTTGAGGAGAGGGATGAAGAGAGGAGGAATGACATGGCAATGTCGGTCTATTTCACGGCCTTTCAATTACAAGTTGCTGCTGCTGACTTGACTGCAGTTGCTGTCCTACTGTATTACTGGAAGGTAATTCTTGGGCAATAAACTCTTTTGGATTGTACATACAGACATTGAAGCTTGGGACTATATCTGCCTTTGAGAAGGGGGAGAGTTTTTCTCACTGATTATGGTTCTGGAGGCCAGCCAGATACTGGTGGATGTGTGAAAGTGGATTAGGTGAGGTTCTATCTACCAATCCGTATGGAAATATATTTCCTCAGCATCCACTGTGGCCATCACCAGAAGATCCAAAATAAAATGGAAGTCTGTTTTGTCAGAAGGAATTCTGCGAGTGTCAGTCCTGCAAACATCATCCATCCCTTTTGGTTCTTTAGTGGGGAGGGGAAATTGGTGCAGCTTTAGTAGCTCAGCTTAGTTCCACTAAGATAGAATTCAAATCTCTTGCCCTCTAGCAAAAGATTCGTGCAACTGTGTCAAGGCTTTTCTGTTCCACCTCTTCAAGTCCCCTGTATCTTCCTCCCTCTTATTTTTTTTCTACTTGAAATAAAGAATCAATGCAAGAATCTTAATGATTTATTTTGATCTTGCATTATTTAAAATTTCAAATACAATTTTAATAATTTTTAGTTTAGCTTTCAGGTACAGGAAGGTTTGAATTATTTAAAAAAAAATGCAAAACCCTGCATATCAGTGACTGTCTTACTGCATAGTTCTGCAGTATCTTCTTTGACTGAGCAGATAGGATGAGTTACATCGTAGCTGCTGTTACAATACAAAATTTCAGAGTGCAAGGCCTTGACACAACACACATTGTTTGAGATGCTGTTCGTGTTTTGTTTTCTATATCTTTTTGAGTATTCTCCCTTGGAGCACTGAGGCAGTGCTTGGGGGATTTATAAAAGTCCTTGGAAGTGAAAGAAGGCAGTACATATAGTATTTTTAAGGTAAGGGTTGCTTTTTAGTTACTTCTGAGGAATATAACAAAGCCTAAGCAAAAACAATGCTTCATGCTTACTGAGACAGATAAAATCCAGAGTTAAGAGGCCAGATGTTTTTATTACAATAGCAATATTTCTGGATCTGTTAAATAATCCAAATGAAACTGCACTGAACATCACATTTACATTCACACGTTCTTCAAATGTGTTCTGTTCAAGTTTTCCAGTACATAAGAATACTAATGAAATTGTGAACAAGCCTGACACTAAAATGAATTTGCAGTTTATTTACTTACATGTTTTATATTTAACATAAAAAAAAAAGTAAGATGCTTGCAACATCTTGGCATATAGTTAAAATTTATGATAACATTACTGTGACTGAATTATTCAAGAATACAAGAAAAGAAAATGTTTGTTTTTTACTGTATCTTTTTAAGCAGTCCTCAAACAGTGCGATTTGTGTCAGTACTGAAGTATAATTATGTTCCAGAAAAGACACAGCATGGTTTGTAGCCCAGGTAATAATCTCTCAATCATTCCTAGTTCTGTGGTAGGCCATCTTGACTCACTCTGGACTATGTTTATTGGGAACCGTGAGCCCTAAGGAGCAAGGTGCTGAGACATCCCTCTAGCTTTAGACTAAACTGGCAGAATTCAACTTAGATTATTGGTTTGGGCATTTGGCCAACATTGCTGGAGCTGCTGGCAAGAGTGTGAGGCAAAGAAATAACAGGAGAAAGCAAGGAGGCAGTAATGAACCCTCGGGCTGGAGCAGAAGCTAGTGACAGCAAAGTATGATTGAAAAATGTGGAGAAACACTGCTATGCTACACATTTTATAAGTATTTTAAAAATTCCACATTTCATACAACAAAAATATACACATATTTTCAGACATTTTTAGATATGCACACAACTACACACAAACATATACACAAAAGATATGTTGTTGTATAAATATTAATATTCTATTTTTTGAGTGTCTAGAATATTAGGTGAAATTCCAGCAAAGTTTTTATATTTAATTCCCTGAATATTATGTTGGTAGATATTTTTAGAGGAAAACAAAATAAGATTCTGAGTTACTCCAGTTTGTCAAGCTGTTAAATTTTTATTCAGGGCTTCTTAGGAACATGTAAGTAAAGACAAAGTGGAAGAATAAACACATGCTTGTGGAAACAACACAAATTTCACCCCTTGGAAAGCAATTATTAAATTCAAGAATGGTTACTGACCTCAGTGTTGATTTTTCTGGTAGACAGTGAGTAAACAAGCTGTAATGTCATCCGCAATATAAAGTTATAAACTTAAAGTCTTAGCTTGCCACTGTCAAACTCAAGGGCAAAGCTCCAGCTGACTTCACTGGAGCAAGGATGAAGTGTGGGACTAAATAAAGTCTGAGCCAGCTTGAAATCTATTGCACACAGACTCATTTCTGTTGTCGTAAATGCGTCCTATATACCACTTTTCTCTACATAAAGAGAAAAGTTTCTGAGCGTCTGTTATTTTACTTTTGTACTTTACTGAGGGCAGGAGATTTTATTTCTAGCACTAGCTTAATTATTCAGAATTTCTTTCAGTAACTTTATTCTGTTTGGCTTCATATTATATTTTGGACTTTTAGCCCCGAACTACAGATATTTGCAATAGGTTATAATTAAGAAATTTTAAGAAATTTTAAGACTAGCATCTTCCTTTAGAATGCCTGCTAATCTACTTAACTGATTCCCTCTTTCTCTTATAATTTGCCTTAGCCATTCTTTTAGTTTTTCCAAAACAGCATTTGTTGCGGGGCTTATAAAATGTATTTTGCACCCTAGACAATTTACTCTGTTTGAACTAATGTTTTCTTTGGATTTCTTACATGTGTTAATTCCTGAATTGCTGTGTAACCAGGACTAGATTGTTTTTGCAGTTGTAGCTTTGACTGTATTAAAACACTTCTGAGTCTATTATCACCTACCTCAATTCTATTACTTTCCTTTAGCTGTACCTAAGAAGAGAGTTATTGTTATAGCTTTAAATCAAATTCAGAAATAAGAAAGTCCACGTGTAGCATAATCGTATGTCCGTGTCCTTAGGTGCCTACTCAATTCATATTTATTTTTATGTGTTCTGTTTTTCAGCTAATAACTGATCCTTTTCTTCTTTTAAATCTTCCCTTAGGAACTGTCTATTAAATTAAGAACTAATTTAAGAACAGCATTCGGTCCAATCACAGTGCTTTAGAAAAACAGTACGTATAAAAACCCTTACTTTCCATTTTGAAACTGCAGATTACCAGTCATCTGTTTTGCCTCAATGGGAACCTAAAATGGGAGTCTTACTATTATATAACCTTGAAGCACTCATGAAATAGCAGAAAAAGTGGTGCTTATTCCATTTACCTAAGAAACTAAATCCTTCACTTCTCACACATCCACAATGTGCATTAATATGCATGGAAATTTTTGATCTGTGAAAATTGCAGGACAATGCCTGTTGTGCACCATTATTTATACTACAAGATATGAGAGTTAACTGTATGCCTTAGAGAGTGCCTGACCCAGCATTTGTCACTCAAAACCAAAAATAAAACAGCTGTGTACAGTAAGTTATAACACAGAACAGATAGTTATGGGCATTGCTTAAGTTCCTTGAAAAGACCTAGAGTAAGTTGAACTAAAAGACTCTTCTAAATTTTTTTAAGTATTGTTTTTTAAGAAAGTACTGGAAAGGAAAGAAATGGAGTTTGGAAGCACCATCTTTCTGTCTTTTTTTTCCTATAAAACAAAATTGGATGCACTGGTAAACTAATATAACTGGCTAGTAGAGGATCTGGGGAGCAAGACATTATCTAGAATAAAGACAGCTAAGAGATGTGGGAGATCGGAGACAGAATGAGCAAATATGCAGAATGTGAAAGGACAGGAACAGGCTACTGGATCAGCCAGTTGACAAGGCCTTGAAGTATGACTTCACTCATACTTTCTTAACTTAAGCAATGACAAATGATATTTTTCTTCAGAAAAAAAGGACTGGAACAATATCTGGGAGGGCCTCAGTTATGAGCACACAATCTAGTCTGGGCAAAGATCAACACAATATATTGTTACTGGCAGGAAGATTGTTGCTCAGCAGGATACTCACAGCATCTGGCTCAGTGAGATACTGTAGTTCTGACTTAGATGCTCTGAATATCCCTCTGAAGGAACATATATTCCTCCATTGACTAAATAGGGAGCCCACGGAGACGAGCTTTAACTTGTAACAAAAAATATGGAAAAGGGAAAATAAGTTACAATATTTTTGCAAACTGTGTACCTCACTTGCCCCTCAGAGGTTCAGTTCTTCTCTTTCTTCCTTCACTGCAGCAGGGAGGCAGTGTGATACACCCTTATTTTTCATGGCACAGCAAGTTATTCTTCGTAAATCAGTAAGAATATACAGACTAGCACATTCAAAGGATGAGAGTCCAGTTAATGCCAGTTCACTTCCTTGACCAAGTTTGCAGTGGAAATATAATAGCTCTGCAGGATCTACTTTTCATCCTCCTACTAAAATTTGTGTAAGAACCTCTGCTGAAAGGAGATAGATATAATGTAGACTATATGATGGAAGCAGCAGTATTATAAAACATATTCTTTTTAGTTGTATTTGCTTTAGAATTTTGCCAGCATTGTTGACATATTAAATAATTTTCTCTATATTGGAATTTATTTTTCTTTTAGAATGTGATTGAAAATGAAAGGAGAAATTGAGTACCCCTTTACTTTGCTGGTGTTTAGATTATTCAGTGTTTTATGTATCTATTGTAATAGACTAAGATGTATTACAGCTTAACTCATTTTAGGAAATGCAAGGGTAGGCAGATTCTTATTTTTAATTTAATGAATAGCTCAACATTTGATATTGTTAAAAGTTCTTAAGTATTATATATACTCAAAAAGAGCTTAGGGTGAAATGACATTCAAATAAAGTCCAGCCATAGAAGTATTTTATAAGAGTTTTACATCTCAAAAACAAATGAAAAACTGTTAGAACACTTGGAGATGCCAAAAAATATTTTTCTGCTTTTATATAATCTTTTTCTGAGCTTGTACAGCCCTGGACATTTGTATTAGCTCTTGCTTGAAATTTGCAGAAATATGCGTTATTTCATGGTTACAGTAAATCTCAGCAATAACCCCCCACTTATAAGAGACAGAACACTGTGAAGAAGGATTTTACAATCCTTTAACAATTTATAGATTTTAATGATGTCAGATATATAATTTATGAGCTGAAATATAGTCTTACAGGCTCATTTGGCTATTCATGTTTGGTATCAGAGAAACAAATTTCGTAGAAACATGGATCTGGGGCCTAGTACATACATGGATCTGCTACCATAATCAGTGCTACTTAAAGTTACCATTCCTAGCCTGGGTACTGGTAATACAGAATGAATGAAGATTCTCCAGAGGCTTTTAGTAGTTTAGGAGTATTGTAGGTGAACTTCCTTGTTGATGTTGAGCTGTTCTACAGCAGCATCCACAAATCCACAATGCTTCACTCTGGAAGACAAAAATTTGGTCCTTTTTATTGATGTCTTCACCACCTCATGGCTGGCCTGGAGGGACACAGTGTATTTGGTAAATTTTATCCTCAGTGAGTACCCCAAGTGATATAAGTTTCCATACCCTCAATCTTATTTCCTACTTTATTTCAGGGCCTGACCATCCTGAATTTCCATACTGCACACACATTAGTTTGCTTCTGGGCCTCCTTCCTTCTTCACACAAAGATATTTAGATCACAGGGCACTACCTGAGATCCAAAGGAGATCAAAGCCAGCTGCCAAGTAGTGTGGCCATGGTGGTGAAAGCAGAGTGAATGCAAACAGTACTCACATTGTGACAGGAGGGACAAAGTCTTTTTTTTTTCCTAGGGAAGATCCACAAAGACAATATAAAGTCTACCTTCTTTCCCAGCACTGGCTTTGCATAGATTTAAAAAAAAAAAGGACCAATATATTAAAAACAGTGCTTGGAGTTTTCAACATTTATATTACCCTGTGACATACTTACTCTGTGGTAAGGGTAAAGCATATCTTTGTGGGACACTCTGGGATTAAGGTATTATTTATTTCCTCAGAGAGTTAAGGATTATCAACATAGGCCAGCTCAACTGCAAGGTGCACTGCAGTGAGTATTTTTCAACTAAGTTAAAGTAATAAAGAAAAGTTTAAAAGCTAAGAAAAGCACTCTTCCCATAGACAAGAGAATTAGAAAACAAACAGGAAACATGTTTAGTACTCTTTCTTAGTACCCCACTGGAGGACGCTCACAGTGATTACTTTGATATGCAAATAACTCTGTAAAATAGAATGGTCCTCCCATACTGTGCTCTTTGATAAATTACAAACTCATAGAAAATCACACAGCTTGAATAATACTTTGGAAACTTTTCTAAAAATCACTGTTTGCTTTTAAGAAACTATACATCCATGGCAAATATTCCTAAAGTCAAGATGGGAGATTCCAAAATGGCTTTCATATGGTCCAGGATCAAATATGAATTTTGGATTTGTCCTAAAGCATTACAGTTCTTCACAACTGTAAGCCTCATTTTATTTCTCACAAACACAAAAAAATGTACGAGAATGAAACAAAGCAAGGGTGAGATTAAGAAGGCAGTGGTAGGTAATTATACAGGAAACATCTTTTTCCCTTCAAACTACACAAATTACTTGTCATTTGGCATACACTTTTTCAAGTGTTATTTAATTAAAATAAATGAGAAACATTCAAGTTAAATTTAGCATAACAAATTATATTAGCTTCACGGTATGATAAGAACATATATTACTATTTCCAACACTTTTTCCAGTGGATTTATTCTGTTTTGTGAACATTATTCTTGTTCTTCATATTAGGAAAAGAACACTTCTCATTGCTATTTAAATCCTTTACAGATAAAAGAGAACATTTGGATAAACATATTAGGTTATGCTGTCTCTATAACTGTACTTTGCTATGCTGAGCTTTGTGAAGTGCATACGCACAAGGCATAGTAAGATTTCTTACTTTGGAGAGGTTTCACATATTTGTGTATATCTTCTGATTATGGGAAAGTGTGATTTATATTTGTCATAAGAATAAAGTAAGAAAAACATCCACTGGTTATTACAGGAGTAATTTATCTGGATTACAAATCAGATTTTATTCATAAATGTAGGACATGCTTTTGCAAAATAATTATAAATTATTCTCATAGCTGCAGGGTTTTTTTTTCCCACTTGTTTTTTTTTTATTCCAGTAGGTGAATATCAAAATTTTTTAGTATCCTTATGAAACTAACATGCTTAAAAAAATAAAAACTTGTTAGATGGAGAATTTAAAGTAACTTCAATAGACATTAGTTGTTTTTCATCTCTGGCATCCCAAATCAGTATTTGCTATTTACTTTTAATAAATGGATATTTCTAACTATAATTATAATAATTTCTAATTCCCCTTTTTAAGGCATTCTGTTGAAATTTGCTGTATGATGAATGCAGAAACTTAAGAGGAAAAAAGAAGTAATAGAATGATGTATTTTAACTTATCTGAGAAAAGTCAAAAGGAGGGAGGAAAAATATTGCTGAAAATTCATTGGAGTTTTTAAAAGTGAAAAGTGTGATTACTTGATAATGAGTATGAGAGAAATACATGTATTTTGGATTTAAATTTGACTTTTTAGGCCAATATGAATTATATAGTATGCAAACCCATGCCTAAAAACAATAAATTTATTGCATAATATTATATTCACAGAATCACAGAATGTTAGGGATTGGAAGGGACCTCAAAAGATCATCTAGTCCAAGCCCCCTGCCAGAGCCGCAACACTTAGATGAGGCTACACAGGAATGTGTCCAGGCAGGTTTTGAATGTCTCCAGAGTAGGAGACTCCACAACCCTCCTGGGCAGCCTGTTCCAGTGTTCTGTTACCCTTACTGAGAATAAGTTTCTTCTCAAATTTAAGTGGAACCTCTTGTGTTCCAGTTTGAACCCATTACCCCTTGTCCTACCATTGGTTGTCACCGAGAAGAGCCTGGCTCCATCCTCGTGACACTCACTCTTTATATATTTGTAAACATTAATGAGGTCACCCCTCAGTCTCCTCCAAGCTAAAGAGACCCAGCTCCCTCAGCCTTTCTTCATAAGGGAGATGCTCCACTCGCTTAATCATCTTCGTGGCGCTGCACTGGACTCTCTCCAGCGGTTCCCTGTCCTTCTTGAACTGAGGGGCCCAGAAATGGACACAATATTCCAGATATGGTCTCACCAGGGCAAAGTAGAGGGGAAGGAGAACCTCTCTGGACCTGCAAGTTGACGTTGTACAAGTTGACTTGCATTCACTAGTTATAACAAATCTTAACATCCTCAAATAGCTTAAGATTTCTCAGCGGCACACCAAGAGGTGGATGCTTTCACTGGCTAGGCTGCTAAGTTACGAGGGCTATTTATGAAGGCTTTAAAGATACCTTTCTTTTTCCACTGGCTATGTAGAGAATGTATATGTTTAGTCCAGAAGAGATAATTCAGCTGCTGCCTGAAATTTAGGCAAATGTAAGAAGCCTGAGTAATACAGAGTGACTGCTGATAAGTAGAAAAAGACACTTAGCAGCCCAATCCTTAAAAACAGAAAAAAACATCTTTGATATTGTAGAACAGTCAGGTAACTGTTGCCTGTACTGCGCCAGATGAGAACATGAATTAGGCAAAAATGTTTTGGCTACTCTGGAATCCAGAGCAACTGCTTTCCCTGAACCCTGAAAATATTAATAAAATTTGCATGTCCTCAGTAAAAAGTTGCTGAGAAAAAAACTGTTGCATGAAGCCTGTACATGCCTGCGATTCTTCTAGCATGTGACAACATGGGAAAAACAGACATCTTTAGGCACGATATGCCAAACTATACCTAATGGAAAAACAGAGAGAAATATAACGACAAAAATATAATGGCAAAGTTAACTAATGAATACCAAGAACAGCTATATCCTGTAGACCTACCAAAACTGCTATGACAAGATATTGAACTGTAGTGAGAAGGAAAAAGTGGGTGTCCCCAAGCAGCAGAGGCTTAGTTGGCATAAAGAGGAGAAAGCTGAACTATTTTTTTCTGTGTGTTTAGAAAGATAATGGGATGTTTACAAACACAAGAAAGACAAAGTGAAGTCTTAGTCTCAAAAATTTAATGCCTTTAAACCTCTAAATATCTGTTGAATAACATATATAAAATGGTAATTTGTTTGCTAATAAATATCTGGGAGTTCAGAAATCAACGTTTCAACTGTTTTCTTTATTTTTAAGAATGATTCTAAATATTGATGTTACACTCCTGTGAATGTCTTGTAAAAGAATTCACTTTTTTTGATCAGTTTGTCATCTGAGGAACCCACATATTTATAGATGTATTTTATTAAAGTTTTCTGAGTTGTATTTTCATTTCATTTCCAAGATGTCACAATCCAAATTTATAGCAAAGATCTTCAATTAAGAAGATAATCACTGCTTCTCTGGCTGACAGAAAACTTATGGTCATCCTCCTCAAAGATTCAATTTTCTCACAGTTATGTAAAGAACAGACAAAACAGGAAAACAAAGATTTGAAGTTGGAAATGTCCAAGTTCATACAGTAAGTGAAGCAATAAATAAGGAGGAGTCCGTAAGATTCCACAGGATATGCAAGCAAGCTTCATATTCATTAGGATCTGCTATTTTTGATATTGGATATGTCACAGGAATTTTCGAGCAACAGTATTGACCTTTTCTCTTTTTTTTTTGGAAGGAAATAAATTAGGGAACAAAATCTCCCCAGTGCAGCTGATCCTTTAGTGATCAGGAGAGTGATCAAACTGTGCACAGCAGGAAAACACAGCAACTTAAAGTTCTGGTATTAAAATTTCAGAATAAATGCTGAATATACGGAGATCATGGTCTTTTCTTTTGGCAATACTAATTTTCTAGAGAAATTAGCTCAATAGTTTCAATATCTTCTGAGTTTTTTACCTAGACCATTTGTGAATTTTGGAAATTCACAGTTTTGGAAACTATTCTCTTTCTGTGGCATTATTTTTACCTCTGAGACAAAACACAGCTGCACAAATCTTTACAGCCAGGAAAAGGAGAGAAATTAACATGATGTTTGCTCAGAAAGTGTTCAATAAACAGAAAAACTTTCTGCAGAAATCTCCAAATAATATAAATATGCCAATTTATTTTCATCAAAGACAAAACATATAGCAGTGGTATTTTCAGTTGTAGACTGTTATACTTAACATAGAGACTTACCTGAATTAATCAAAATCATATAAAGAGAATAAATATAAATATTAAAATACACTGCAGTAAGTTTCCTTAAAATTGTGTTGTAGTATCTTTTAAGCCTGAAAATATTAACAAAGCCTACATTACCACACTTGATGTTGCACCTAACACAATTATCACAAATAAGCCCGTGCTTCCCAGTCCTTTTCTTGGTTACGGGACAGGACTCCTAATCAGCAATCCATTTTCTGCAATAAAATTTTGCTCACAGTCACTATCCATGCCATCATAAGTAGGCAGTACACTTACATTAACAAAAGACAACTTACATTGTCTTTTGAAGGCTGCTCTAAAGATGCTCTGAAGACCAAATTTGCCCTCTGAACAGGACAGTAAACCCCAGTGAGACTCAAATATTGCTGAAGATGTTCCTTGCTGAGTGAAACTCATCTACTTAAGTATGCCTGTTGGCTCTGCATATACTGCTTAAGAGAGAGCTTTTTGGATGTGAAGTGAGCTATTCAGAAGACAAGCAACACTGAAGATACATGGCCTCTCTCAAACCTTCTGAAAGAACAGAGCCATTTTAGCCCTTTCTCACACAAACACAAGCCCCTGTCCTTATAATGATGACACTTTACCAGGCAAACTGATGGTATAAAAGCTCCTCTCCACACTTAAGCAGCCATGACTGTCTATGGTTTGTCTTACCCTATCACTATTATGGCTTAAATACTTGCTGTTCTAATCATAGTAGTTTAGATGGAAAACATTTTATGCTACACACAAGAAGAGGGATGATTTCGTGAGAGAGACTTTCTGAGGTCAGCACTCAGAAGAGGACCTTCTGCTCTGCACTCAGCTTCCTTATTGTCTTTAGCCTAGAACATTATGGTTTTGGTCATTTTGCTGCTGCTGCTATTTACAATATGCCCAGCCTTTCATACTTGTCTTTCCTGTCACAGCTGTTTATATTGTGCTCTGTAGATTCACTGATTCACTATGTCTTTCCCTGATGAGTATAATGCTGCATGCAGTTGTGATTATTACCTACACATACAAGTAATATAAACCTTTTCTTTTTTTTTTTTTTTTTTTTTTTTTTTTAATGCAGTAGTATTTGCACCAGCTTCCAATTTTGTGTACCACTTTCTCCTCCTTCAGAACCAAGCTGGCAATTCTCATCTTGAATAGCTTTAAAATTGCTCACAGCAATCAATGACAACTGAGGCATCACTAAAGAATTTCTTTTATCTCCAAGCTCCAATTTAGATCAGTCATTAAGCTTGAGTAAGCTTGAGCTGTCAGAACATTGTCCCTCATCACATGCTTTAAGCACAAAAAGTCGACTTCAAAATCAAATTTGTTCTATCTCTTACTACATTTTGTAATGGTCTAGTATGAACAATAAACTTTACTGAAATAGTACTGTCAATCTTTAGAACTCAGATAGCTATATGGGCTTTTTATCTAAGGAAGGCTGCTGTACCTCAAATATGATCCATACTGAATAATTTCCTTGTATTTCT
This sequence comes from Columba livia, assembly GCF_036013475.1. Taxonomy (NCBI): domain Eukaryota; kingdom Metazoa; phylum Chordata; class Aves; order Columbiformes; family Columbidae; genus Columba; species Columba livia. Next base: position 31,396,501 of record NC_088606.1, on the reverse strand, counting down.
TCTTTTCTGCTGTTTGATCTTGCTAGTGATGTATGCCACATTGTTGTATACTGCCTTTTTTTAATAAGCATCCATTTTAAAAACATGAAATGAAAGTATAAATTCAAATATGAGGAGGAAAACATCTAAGTATCTAAATATCTGACATATCAAATATATGAAGACAAATAGAAATTCTTCTGCAATATCTTTACATAAGCAGTCTTTGTTTCAGACAGAATTCAGTCTGAAAAGAGAGTGTGCTAATTTCAAACCTCTGCTTTGGCTGTATTTCTGAATTTATACTGGAACCCTTTTCAACTGTCTCTTAAAATAAACTGGTAATTTTTTAGTTCTTTAGATTCACCTGAAATCTGCTTTCATGAGCAAACTGAAGGTGAAAACAAAAATCTGGCCTGAACAGATTGTTTGACTTTCTGATAGTGATCTGAATTTTTGGTTAAGTTTGAAAAAAGTGCCGTAAAAATTCTGTGATTTACAGTATATAAATACTGCAATCTCTTCCAAATGAAACTATTTACAGGCTTTAAGTCATGTCAGTACTTTTAGGAGGCCCCAAAAGTAGAATGAACAAGGTGATACTGCCAAATGATGTTTTTTAACTGTGTCAAGTGAATGATAATCTCATTGGTAGGTTAATACAGACACCTACCCAGCTGCTCACTTACTACCCCTGTTGACCAGGTAGGAGGGAAAAAATAAGGTGAAAAATCTCAATAGTGAAATAAAGACAGAGAAATTACATGCCATTTGCCATCATAGACAAAAAAAGACTTAATTTGGAGAATATTTTTTGATTGCTAATTGAAATAGATTTCAATGGTGAGAAACAAAACCAGAAATTACAACAAAACCATTCCCTCCCACCCTCTTTTTTCCAGGCTCCACTTCATTCCTTCATTTCCAACTCCTATAACCAGCACCTTCTGAGCAGTGCAGAGGGGGTGGGAGTGGGGGCTGTAGTTAGTACTTAACAGTTCCTCTCTGCTGCTCCTTCCTCCTCACTCTTTTCCTGTGTTCCATTGTGGGTCCTTTCCATGCTTCTTCAGGAAAACGTCTAGTCCAGCGTGGTCTCCCCATGGGCTGAAGTTCCTCCAGGAAATACCTAACTGCTCCAGCGGGGAGTTTTCCATGGGCTGCACTGTGGATATCTGCTCCAGTGTGGTCCTCTCCATGGGCTGTAGCAGAACCATGCCCTCATTTTTCTTTGACTTGGATGTTTGTAGTAGTTTCTCACCTGTTTGTTTGTTTTATTTTTTTCTTTCTCACTTCTCTGACTCTCCAGTGATTTAATTCTTTCTTAAATATGTTTTAACAGAGGCACCACACACCCAGTGGTGTCCTGTGATTGGTCCATTGGAGCCAGGTGGAACTGATTGTGTCTGGTACAGGGCAGCCCCCGACCTCTTATCACAGAGGCCACTCTTGCAGGCCCCCTGCTACCAAAATCTCATCACAGACACCCAGTACATAACACCAAATCCCACATTTGTGACTGGAGCCTGTGCAGGTTCTCAATTCTACAGGGTAGAGCTGGTAGCAGGCTTGGGGGCAGCTCAACCAGGAGTCTCTGCCCATCAGGCTATCCTAATCCTAAAATTACAATGACCATAAATAAGAGTGCCAGAGATGCTCTTTTTGTATGTAACTTCTCATTGTAGTTCTAGGATTTTTTTTTGCAGGGCAGAGTTGTTCAAGGAACACTTGAGAAAGTTGACTTGAGTTTCTATTGAGTTTGCTATTTCTCAAGTCATTTTCCCAGTTTTAAATATTTACCAAATAACTTCAATATCTTGACAGAGTAGATATCTAGGACAAAATCCTATTTTAATTAAATGGACTTTTTGCCCATATATTCGGAATTAATAATTTCATGAATGCCTGTGGAGTAAGGTGCTTCTCAATGTAAGGGTAGAGTATGACATAATAAAGAATGCACTTCTCATTGAAGAGAGAGAGTGAAAAGGCTACTATGATATATTTTCTGAGATAGTTTCTCGCACTCTTCACTCTCCCACTAGAGGAACTGGTTAAAATACTTGGCTGTGATTTATAAATCATCTCAGAATGCTCAGTATTGCCACAGAAAGGAAGATAGAATCATGTAGAAATGGATGACAAAGATTTTTAGATTTCACCTTTGAACATATATAATTTAATTCATCCATTTATGGTTCCTTAAATTTCTTGAATTGTATCTCTCATTAGGCCAGATGGTGGAAGATCTTCCCATAATTTATTTTTTTAATGGAGCTACGGGTTGCAAAAGGTTTCATCCTTTCTTGACAAGCGAAAAGTACGTAGCATTAGATAACCAGACACAGAAATTTCTGATTAGCTGCTATTCAGCTACAGTTATATAAACATGCATAAATAAAAAGTGAGAGAACTGAAGAGTTTTCAGATGAATACACGATTATGTAACCATGTTGAATACAAAGTTGCAAAATAGGAGATTGGTTCTTAACTGTAATGTCTGCAGCCTAACCCCAGTGACCGAAGTGTCCATTCTTCAGCTCTCAGCCATCTGATTTTCAGTCATAAGGACATATCTACTTAGGAGATGTATGCAAATACTTTTTGAGTAAGGTACAGTGGTAGAATCAAACTTTACGATCAGAACAAAAAGGTGCTACTAAAAAGAAATATCACCAGACTTCTAAAGAAAATGCAGTAACAATAGCTAACCACTCTTTTTTCAGAACACAGAGTTTTTCTGAGGTGTGACACAACAGAAATTTTTGCTCTAGAAAGGTGAGAAAAAGTGATTATTTTCTTTTACTTAATATATATGCTAAGATAGATAAGGTAGAAAGTAAGGTGTTTATTTTTGGCTCAGAGAACAGAGAAAACCGCAGTTTGATCTAGACTTTGAAGACTTTTTGGAAATAAGCAAGAGGAACTGATAGGTTATGAACTGGAGAATTTGAGCTGCTGAGTGTATTGTGCTGTGAAAAGAGAAAATTAGATCAGGACTGATCTGGGAAGTCTTAGGAATGATGTCTAGGAACTGACTTGCTAGGACAGTCGCATAAATGATGGAGCGTAAGGAAAACAAACTTAAGAAACAGAAGTTGCTCATTGTTTACTGAAATAGTTTAATGAAATTTGCTTAGATGATAGATTTGGATTTAGTAGTAACTTTAGGAAATCTTGGTGCAGTTAAGTCATCCAAAATATTAAATGGATCCCTGTTACTGCTATTACTGCTGCCTCCTGTGCTTGGAACCTGTGAGTCCCTGTGGGCAACCTGTGGGCACCTCTTTCTCTCCCAGCAACTGATGCTGCTGCCTTCCAATCCTTCTCCTTACTCTCCACATCAGTCAAGTCAAACCAATGGTGCTGCATAAATATACATGGTGAAAATGAAATGAAAATGACAGAACTATGCCTAAAATTGCCTTGCAGATTTACCAGACTTCCTGTCATGAAAAGGTACTGGATTTTTTAAAATTCAGGCTTTTTATTTAAATTGTTATGGTGCTTGTCACGTAGTGGTAGATACTATATCATTGGTTATGAGTGGTGGAGATTGTGAATAGTATTTTAACTCACACAAACATTACAGACACTTTTTAAACATCCACAAAGTCTCAGAGCACTCTTTTGACAGAAAGGTTTACATTTGGTTTAGGGCAAATAATTTGCATCTGCTGTTTGCTTATTATCACAACTGATCAGAGAATGACAATAAAATTTCTATGTAAAACACCTTTAGAAAAAGCTAACTGTCATGCAGCAAGGCCTCAGTATAATATAGAGGAGTATATTACAGAGGAGGGAACCTAAATCTGTTAAAATCCCTCAGGGACAAAGGAACCAATGAATGTTCATTACAGAATGATCTGGCTATGTCTTTCTCCATTTATAAGGATTTGATATATTACAGGAATTTTCAGGTCGGTAAGATTATACTGCACTATTAGACACTTAGCTGGGACCATACTCTGTAAAACAAGATGCTCAAACATACAGGTGACTACGAGATGCAGGGCTCAAACACCAGAGCTATCATTCCAAACCTTCAGCACTAAGTCCTAATGGCCATACCCATCTCTTTCTACATATCAGAATATCACAAACATTTACTGTTTCTAGAAGTCACACTTAAGTTAGCAGTCCCATTCTGGCACATGATAAGCATATTGGTCTGACATCAAAAGAAAAATGTCCCACCTAATTAACAAAATGCCTGAAAGTGACTAAATCTTAAAATCATTTGCTTATTCAAAAATATAACTTGTTTTCTTGTCTGTCTCTTTCAAAACTGGTGGTAGCAGAATAGAAATGACTTAATGATCAAAATGCCTGTTCCTGTATACAAAGCAGCCTGGCTACAGGGAACTGGCATTAGCATATAAGCATACAGTAATTGTAGTTTAAACTACTAATTGTAATTTAAACTGTGATTTCTGCATATTGAAGTACTAAAAATGTCATGGGAACTGATGAATTTCTAAGACTGGATATTGAACACTAATTTGAATCTGATTATTTTACTGTTTTAATAACAAGTATTTAAGTATTTTAAAAAATACATTAATCTTAGGTTTTTATTGACAAAAATATTCAGTTACTGTAATGTTCCTTGAAAAAAAAAAATAGATCTGGTTGAGAAATATGTTTGTTGTGTTAAATCTACTCACTACATGGACATGAAATTACCACCTAGTGGATAAAAGTGAAATAGATTTCTGTTAACAGAATTCCTGCAAAAGCAGTGCTGCTAGCGTTACTAAACTGTATAAAAAACTATTCTAATCAATATTTTTAAATCTTCAAGTTTTTTTACTGAAGATAATTTTTAATACTTGTAGTCATCCCATCCCTATAGACTTGCCTCTGATTAATATCTTGATCTGGATTTCTAATAGTGCTTTGAAAATGGTTTCATAGACTGCACTGCATGATGATGTGATACAAATTTACAATTGGATGCACAAGTACTGTGAACAGTCATTCAGAAACAGAGAATTTGCTGCTTTTCTCCCTCCCTGCAGTTATTTAAATGTTTGATCACATCTTCTGTTAATACAAAACAGTATCTACAAACAGTACTCAATCTCATTTTCATAGTTCAGACTTATATGAAACAGAGAATATTGAATTTTCAAAAACATCCAATTTATTTGATTCTTCTGTGTAGTAGGGTTAGCTATTTTAGAATATGAAGCTGATAGAACATTTTCCTTTCTTTGTGCCTAAAAGCTTAGGAATCCATCTCAATCAAGAAAAAAAAAAAAAAAAAAGAAAAGAGTGAGGGAGCCTTTTTTCTTGTTTGCTTACTTACTCAAACTTACTGCTTACTGTCTCAAACACTTAAATTCTAGATAACAACATATTCATATATATTCTGTAATCTATTTTAGCACAGATGTGTAATTCAATGAACTAAACCACAGTGATTTTGAATAAGATATAGATATATATATATATATATATGCATATACATAACTCTAGTTCATATAGTGTAAGACAACCTGAAAGCATTCACTTTTTAAGCCCTTCTAATTTAGTCATGTACGGATTTGCTCCAGGTGGTGGGCGGAATCTTGCTGAATCAACATGTCTCTGAGTAATTCCAAGGTTTGGCTTGATCCCTTCACTATTAAGTACAGGAACAAGCTGTGAACAGTAAAGCCTGAACAAGAGAACTGCAAACTGCACGCACAGTTCGACTTCCATATCTCTGTACAATGCTCAAGCAAATATTCTAGCTGGTCACTTAGCAACATCCCCTATCACCTGATAAAGTCACTTTTACCTTGTGTACTTAGTTCGCAGAAACATCCGTGGAAAAATCCGGTTTGGTAGCAATTTGTATCCACTTTGCACAACAGTAAACAACTGCACAAATTGTAAGCAAAGATCACGCCTCAGACAGTCATGCTTCTCTTCTGTCTGGCATTCATTTCACAGTCTCAGATTCCCATACAGTATTCCATGAGGTCTGAAGGTCTGAATCTCGTAAAAGGTGCTTAACTGATATCCTCAGGAAGAGAAATTGAATGACCATGTCATTACAAATTCTTTCTGTAACAGATTTTGACTCTTGATTAGATGTAAGTCTCATTTAAATTTGAGAGCAAAGTAGGGATCATTAGCTCAAGCACTTAAAGAAAAATTCAATCTATTTTTGCAAAAATGTAGATCCCAAGTAATGGCAACATTGAAAATATATTAGTTTTCGGCTTCTTTTGGGCCATAGCCAAAAACAGTGGAGAAATAAATAGTTAATAGATAATTTTGGGCTTTTTTTTATGACTCCAGTATGTTTCAGGTTCACAGGCTATCAGTAATTAATAATGTATGAACCAGCAATAAAAAGTTGTAATGATATGACTCTGGATTATCAGACTCATAAAGAAGAAGTAGACCAATTTAACTATAAACTATAACGTTTTATGCTCTTAATTACTTATTTTATCGTGTATTGTTATTAATGATTAATCTTTAAACACTTTTAGTATATTCCAGCTAGCAGAAAGTGCAAAAATCATAATAATTATTTCTGATATCACTGGGGTGATTTAAAAACTTGTACCTTTGTATCACTGAGATTGAAAAGTGTGTCTACGATTATTACTTAAGCTAAAAAAAAAAAAAAGAAATAACTTCCTTCCACATGTGTATAATAGATATATATATGAACGATACAAGCTTAAATGCACAGGGTCAGATATGTTTTCTGACTACCTTAATTAAGTTACTTCTGTGAACTATTATTGACTGCATTCCTTCAAAGGAAAATTTAAACTATGAATAAAATAAGAAGTTTATATAATGACATTAATTTTCAATTAATTTTTATTTAAATAAATTCTCCAATATTCTCATTTTCATTCAAAAGCTATTCTTCAGTTCTGAAAGTACATGTGAATTAGATCCATGCCTAAATGAGGATTACTCACAGCTATTTGCAGATACTAAAAAAAGCCAACACATTACAGTTAATCTTACTGCCTAATACTTGCCAACATTTAGTAAAGGATTAAGAACAGATTCAGGAAGTTAAAGACAGAAAAACAAAACAAAACAACCAAACAACTTTTAAAACAATTCCTTAGAAGTATGAAAATGTTTATTATTTATATTAGTAAAAGAAGACCTAGAGCCTGCTAAATAAAACAAGGGACCGAGACTGAGACTTTAAAAAAAAAAAAAAAAAAAAAAAAGAAGGTGCTTAAAAGTCTTTTTATAAACACAGTTCCATGGTAGTCCAAGTACACAAATGACTGACAAATTTCTACACAGTGATCGATGCCCATCAATACTTTCAACACTGTGGCACAGATAACCACATCTGTTGTGTTTCAAATTGGTGGACTGGTCTTTTTAAGTGGCTTCAATGATAAAATGTAAATGAGCAACAAAGAAATGAGGGGGGAGAAATAGATTGTTCTTCCATTTTTCAATAAAAGGCAAAAAAGTCTTTTTATAGACATGCTCATGACACTCCTGCTCTTTACTTTGGCAATTCTTGTTGCTTGTTTGTCAAGGCAAAACTGATAAAGAAGAAATGCGAGTTCCTTCTTTATCATCATATTTGTTTTCATGCGCTTTCCCTGGGCTGGAAACCTTCTAAATTAGTGACCCTTTTGTTTACTCAGTGCTGACAGCTGCTGAAAACATTTCATCTCATACAGTACAAAGAACAGAGAAGGAAATAGTCACAAAGTATTGCTATTCTTTTTTCAGGTTTTCATGTACTTCTGCTCTCTTGGTACTATGCAACACTGCATTTTACATCACAGAGTGAAGTAAAATATACAGGAGATGGACTTCAAAGACAAAAAGACATTTTAGTTTGTTCTGCTTTCTCCCGTGTCTTTTGCTGCTAAGATTAGTGGGCCTGGTAATAACTGTCAGCTAAAATTTAGGTACATTTTCAAATTACAATCTGTGCTTTTGACTAAGAGGTTCCCATATGATCAGAATTTAGACTATTACATCCCAACTCAAAAAAATGTTGTTAACATCTAATATAAACAATTGATGGATACTGATCTGTTCACTGTAAAACAAGCTTATTGAGTGTTTTGTAAAGGCAATATATAAAATCTTAATCTTACTACAATAAGAACGATACTGGGAAAAACTAATGACTGCCTGCATGAAGCTGTTGCACTACATAAGGAATATTATCCTCTTAATTCAGACTATTATATTTACTCATAATTAATTATTTTACTAAAGCAGTTTAAAATGGATTTAATTTTTATATGAGAAAATTAAATTTAAAAACTTTTATACTCCCAATACAAAAAATAACATCCTGAAAACTGATGACTGCTGGCTTCTGTTATGTAACCAAAGAAAAAAAGTTTTCAGTTGTACAAGTTATAAGAACATTCATCTGACCACCCAGCCACACATGTACTTAGGTTCATTCTCTTTGTTTGTGTGTAAGGACGTACAATTATTTTGTATGACATTGCCTTTTATGCATTTTTCAATTAAGCTGAAATATATTTTTTTGCAAAACATGACATTTTTCAAGCAAACAGACGTAACTTCAAACAGATCATTCTATACAACACATTTCTATTCTATTCTATCGAACTTTTCAATAATCTTATTGATAACCTTCAAACTTATTTTGCTTATGTTCATCTCAAGTTGTATTGCTTATCTTATTCAGAGTTACTTAAGACTGAGGGAGTGGTTGTGACTTAAAAAACCCTCATCCAAGTCATTGATGAATATATTGAATAGTACTGGTCCCAGTACTGATGCTTGAGGCACTCCACTAGATACTCTGCCCCATTGACCACAACTCTCTGGCTTCTTTTCTTTAGCCGGTTAACAGTTCACCTCCCTACCTGATCATCCAGACCACACTTCCTCAGTTTAGCAGCAAGGATGCTGTGGGAGATTGTGCCAAATGCTTTACTGAAAGCAAGATAGACCGCATCTACTGCTTTGCCATCATCTATCCACCTTGTCATGTCCTCATAAAAGGCTATGAGGTTGGTTAAGAACGACTTCCTCTTGGTGAAGCCATGTTGACAACCCCTAATGACCCTCTTATCCTTAATATGCCTTGAGATGGCACCAAGAATAAGTTGTTCCACCACCTTTCCAGGGATGGAGGTGAGGTTGACTGGTCTATAATTACCCGAGTCCTCCTTCTTGCCCTTTTTGAAGACTGGAGTGACATTTGCTTTCCTCCAGTCCTCAGGCACCTCTTCCATTTCCCACGACTTAGCAAAGATGATGGAGAGTGGCCTAGCAATGACTTCAACCAGCTCCTTAAGCACCCGTGGGTGCATCCCGTCTGGACCCATAGATTTATGGATATCCAGATTGCTTACTTGCTCCCTAACCCACTCTTCATCAACCAAGGCATGATCCTCCATTGTCCTGTTGTTGGATGAGAATTACAAACTGAGAATTTGTGGTTCTCAATATTTTGGGAGTTGCAGGTGGGCAAGTGAACACCTAGTTCCAGTAAGCTGCAATAGACCTCAGAGCTCAGCGAATGAGCTCTGAGATAACAGGAGTAGCAGGGACTAGAAATCAACCATGTTGTTCTCCTTGACTATATTAAAAAAAAAAAAAAAAGTGCTTGAATAACCCTCAGTATTAATAAAAAGTGATAAAGAGGTTTTTTTTTAAAAAAAGGAAGGAAGGAAAAAAAAGACAATTTAATGTCAGTCAATCAGCAGCATGAAAAATATAAAATTATTATGAATTTATTATAATTTATGTCATTGTTACAGATTCAGTATTAAGTAGTCTTTTAGCTCATAGTGTTTTCTAAGCTGATGGTAAAGACTTGCAATACTAGCAGATATGTTAACGTCACTTGTGCGCATGCACACACACCTAGGAACACATCACTTTGTTTGCAGTCAGTAAATTTACATCAGTAAATTTCAGTCTAGAGGTCAGGGAAATAAAAAATAGTTACATTGCAGAAGTATATGGCATAGGAATGTGTTGTGCCTCCTTTGGAGATCATACTGAACTTTATTGTGTAATTCAAATTATGTATCCTTATAAGAAGATACTAAATAAACAAACCCAGTCATTATATTGGAATTAAAACACATAAAAAGGAAAAGGAGAAAAATTATCTTTTTCAATTTGGTTATCAAAGAAAATTTTGCTGAACCATTGGGGATTTTCTTATAATATCTGTCTAATGCAAAGGCTGCAGAATCATAGGAACAATAGCCATTCTTCCTGCATGAACACGCAGAAGATATTCATAGTAGGAGATTATCTTCTTGTTTGTAGTCAAAGCACTCCAAGATCTGTATTCAAAGTCATCTCTTTTCACTCCGACGATCCTGCTGTTGCACTGTATATACTTATCTTTTGTGTGAGTTGTGTGAGAAAAGACTCAAGCCTTTATTGGTAAAGAACTAAAATATCAGGCTAACTTCTACGGAGTTGTCTGTGTTATTAACCCTATCTGGGGGCAGGCCCCTTTCTGAAGCCAGACTATGGCTCCAAGGAAGAATATTGCTGAGGAACCTCCTATCCTGTGCACTTACAGACTAACTTAAGCAGGTTTTGTTCGGTGAGCTTTTGTCTGTGTAATTTTTGTGGGGGCCCTTCATAGGTACCTATGCCTCTCTCTGCCTTCATCCCTTATATTATTTATTGAATTTTCATATCCAGTTGTGGTGTATGGACTTCACTGAGTGGCTAACTGCTTTTAACTAAATGGTTTGAGTCCTTGGGATACTTTTTCTGTTTAGAGATGGGGCCTCTGGCACAGTATAGCTAGGTTGTGCCCAGTCATGGAACTGTTCCCTTCACCTGATTGAAGTAGTTTTCAATTAGCCCTTTTTCTTTTATTTTTTAATTTTTAACTTATTAGAAAGGATTAACAGCTCACTAGATGTTGCAAAAATTATCATGACATGTAAAAAGGTGGTACAAGAAAATTCTGGAAATTCATTTGTTCACAGGCAGCATAATGAAGTATAAAATATATGTTTTGGCCCTCTGCAGGCAGATACATAGTATTTCCATTTCTGCTGTTCCATTGAGGTTTTACTTAAGTAAGGACAATTTTATATTTGCTCCATAAGACTCTTATAATGGGAGACTAACCATGTACAGTTTCTGAGACACTGTCTCTGGTCAGTCAGCAAACATATTGTAAATGTCTAGTCACCAAATAAAGGATCAAGACAAATAAGTGACCACTGGAGAGTTTTGGAAAGTAAGAGGTGCCCAGAAGCAGGCACACACTGGACACTAATCCCTGCCCAAATTCTCAAAATATCTTTCAGTATTCCCAAACTGGCAACCTCTAAAGGAAGACAAATATTTGAAAATGATTCTTTTTGTCCTCTGCCCAAAAGACCTTGTGAGTACATAATTACCTTCCTTAGCTAGTCAGCTGGGATAACAATTTTTTCTCCACCTTCTTTTACAATATAACTTTGAAATATACATATTTTTTTTTTCTGCCCTGCATCCCTACTAAACTTCTAAGGCCTCCAGAGTAACAGAAGGTTAGAAATACTAACAGAATAAGAAAAATCTTTGGGCAAGTCATGCAGATCAAGCAAACACTCTCTGCAGGTAGCAGTAGGAGGAGAATGTGCTATACCTTTCCTAGTAATTAATATTACACTTGACCTCTTACAACTTTGGAAAACTACTATGTACTTTAGCTCTCGTAGATGTATGAAGATCAGTCATACTAATAAATAGCAGTAGTTTCAAGTTCTTGAGCCTATGTGTTTTTTTTCCTCATGGCAGATTAATGAGGCCATACTCATCTGCCTACCCTAGTATCTGAGGACTAATTATCAGTAGTGTTTAGATGGGGAAGACTCTAAAGACTGTATGTGGTAAGCATATGATGATATTCTCTTACTACTGCCTCTAAGTCTTCAATAGTCCGTGGTCTTGGTCTTCCTGAGCTGGAAGTGGTATTTTTCTGTTAAAAAATAGTATAAAATCTGTTCTTTTCAGGAAACTTCCATAGCTTGATAGTAGAAACAAAATGGATATACTTACCTGAGGCCTAAACCCTTGCAAATATAGTCACACTTGTTCTCCAGACACCTCACCAGCTTCATTGCCCTTCTCTGAACTCTCTCCAGCACCTCAGTGTCTTTCCTGTCATGAGAGACCCAAAACTGAACACAGTATTCAAAGTGTGGCCTCATCAGCACCAAGTACAGTAGGGTGATCACTTCTCTAGTCCTACTGGCTGCACTGTTCTTGATGCATGCCAGAAGATCCAAAGTTAACAGTGACACACTGAAGTGTCTTTCTATGGCTTTTGGAGCTGTATACACTATTTATTCTCACAAAAAAAATACTGTTTATTTCCTGGTATTGTAATCCTGTGCAGGTACATGGAGCAATCATTATCGCATAAGCATACAACTGGTAGAATTTGGTCCTTTAAGAAATTTTGTAGAAATACTAATTTTTGCCTAAAGATTTCATTCCTACCCCTTAAGTGAGAAAAAAGTTTTGAGCACTTTTCTTACAGAGCCATGTGAATCTTCTGTTTGTTTGTTTTAAAACTGACCTTTTTATTTTCTACATCCTCTTGACAGTGGTAAAGATGACAAAGCAGTGAAAAATAAGAGGTTAACCAGAAGCAGCTAAAGAAAATAAAATTCAGATTGCTGCCAGTTCTGTCTCAAATTCAACACAATGTTTGACATGCAAAACTAGGGTCAGCTGGCAGGTATAGCAAATCTGCACCTGTTTGGAGCTAGTGGAGATTGTCCAAACTGCTTTATTTTCCTATCTTTCTTGATTTTGTGAAAACTAAGAGGTTTAGTTTACACACATCATTGAATAAATGGAAGCTTTGTAATCTCTTCAGTGAACTAGCATAAAGGAGGATGCAGTACTTTTACTGCAATTTTACTGTTGTATTTTACCACTGCAAAGACCAGAATAGTATGCAGCACTCAATGTTTTTCTTCATCTTAAACAATGTAATTCTTTGATATAACAGTCATTCGTAACAGTCCTAGATGATCACAGACAAAAAAAAAAGTTTATTCTTTCAGTCACCACATTCATATAAGAGCTTCTGAGCAGAGTACTGAGTTCTGCAGCACAGTATAATCAAAACACTTTAACAGACATTTTGTTTGATACTGTGCATAGTATTTTAAATAACATGGATTCACGCGCAAAATTTCTGAAGTACATTCAAGCATATAGCTGCAAAGATGCTTTTTTTGCAAGCTGAAGAATCTCATCCTGACCACTTCGTAATTTTAGCAGGTGTTTTATCAGTTGCTCCATAAATGCCCTGGAATTGTTTTCCACAAAAGGTTTTCATTTCAGTGAAAATTCGTATCCTTCCTTTATTGATGAAGTGGAATTTGAATTAACATGCAAACAAAACTCCACATTTCATGGATACATTACCATTTTAATGAAAAAAATGAATTGATTTCCAGTGATGTAACATAATTTATCTGGAAAACTTAGACATAATTTTGATAGGAAACAGATTTTTTTAAATGGAAAAAATAAAGATGAAAGAAAAAAAGTCTGTATAAAGAACTCTCAGTCTATATAAAAATTCTTTCATAGTTTCAAAACTTTTTTCAAAATACAGAACAATCCACAATGCTATCCTAGTCAAAATACTGAAAAATAGCTCACTAATTTTCTAAAAGTGAGATTCAGTGATACCACTGTTGTCAAGACAGGTGTTAAAATATTACTGTGAACTAGTCTAATCCTTATCGTGCCACCCCTTGTCTGCACTATAACAGCTGCTAAGCAGTGTTCTGTAAGAATATATGGTGGCTTCACGTAAAACAGATGCTTTAATCAATAGAATCAATAGGTACATGTGAAAAAGTAGAGAAAAGACTCTAGGTCAAATGGATCCCAGTGGGATATGTCTAAAGCTAATTAAAGTGATGCTTTCATATCTCTATACAATGCTAAAGTGACTGAAAAATCAAAATACATGGCATAAAAATCTGTTGCCCTCTTTATTTGGGATATCCAAGGTGGACTGTTGTCTAGTAGGCTGGACACAAGATTAATTTCCTTGAGTTCCATCTTAGATTCAGTACCAGCTTGATAATAATCACTTATTATCTCTATGTGCTGGTTTTCCCTGTAGGCAAACATTTTTTCTCACTAGGGTTCATGAGAATTAATAGAAAATCATATAAAAATGACCATGAAATCACAGCAAAATGAGAGTCAAAGTGGCAGAAGCCTTAAATGACCATCTAGTCTTGAAGGTAGTCTCAGCTGCAGTTACATGATGAGAAATACATTTTTGTCTACTAAGAGGTTCTTAAAAACACATAATAATGGAGATACTGCAATGTCCCTGGGCAACCTACTCATTAGAACCATGTATGCAGAGCTCTGGTTAGGGACAGAAATGAAAACTGCTTCCAGAGGCAACAAAGCTTCTAAGCGGATATCATATCAAAGTTTCTCACTCCCTTCCAAGCCTTTTTACTGAAGCCAGCAGAGGGTATAGGATTGATGACATGTTTCGGTTGGAAAACTCGGGTCACCTACCTGCCAGCTTGTGAAACTCAGGACACCTATGGATCAGAAGTCAGTCAAGTATCTGCTAATGTGCTTGTGCTTTGATCTTCATGACAGCCCTCTGTCCTGTGCAATCACTTTCAGTAACAGGGGAAGACAGCAACCTTAAGAGCCATAAAAGATAACCCTTGCAAAAGTGTCTTTTGACAAATGCTCAATGTTTGAAGAATGAATGGGTGAAGTTCAACCTGCTTCTTTAAGCTTCTATTTTCTTTTTTCTTAAGTACACGCCCACCTATTTATATCTGTCTTTGTACAAATATAAATTTGTATATAGCATTTTTTTTGCACGTTGCCTTTAATGAATTTTCCAGTAATCCACTCAAAAAAAATATATTAGTTGTTCAGATTTCACCATGGAGTTTATAACCATAGACCTGTAAGTCTTTGATTTGAGAACCAGTTGCATATCCTATGCAGTAAAAGAATCAGTAATAGAGTTCATCCCAGGTAGTATTGAACAGAAAGATATACTAATCTGGTTTAATAATGCAGATAATATCTTGAATTTAAGAGGACCAAGTAACTCGACAAATGCATACATACATGAATAGAAAAACAAAACAAAACAAAACACAACATTTAAGGTACATTGGTATTAAAATAATTATTTAAAGAAAAAGGAAGTGTGAACAGCAAGTGAAAACAGCACTGTTCTGAGAAATTAGTTGTGCTTTATATATATGAGTGTGCACAGAAGACAGAGAAACAGAGCAAGAAAGAAAGAAGGCAAGAAATAGAAGACACTTGGGGCTTTTTGAATTCTGCAAGAAAAACTGGTCAAATTGCCTGTAAGTAACAAGCTAACTTTTCTAGTACAACTTTCAATTATTATTTTTGGTCAGTGTTAATGAGCACTGAAAAATAAATATTTCCAAGAAACTTAACACTTCCTTTGGAGCAGCTTAATGTTTCAACCGTCATTAACAATCACTAATGATATAAGGTGTTTGTGAATGTAATTGATATTGCACAAATGAAATGTATATGGTGAAAATCTCTCACAGAGTTAAATTTATCTTTGAATTAGACTTTGGAAGTTATGTGGTTGCTAGTAGCACTTCACATATATTAAAAAAATCACGTATTCAAGCATGACATGTGGTAAAAACTTAAGTTTCGTTTTAATAACAAATATAGTATCTTAGATAATTATTAGAAAAACAACCTCCAAAAAACTCCTCTCCCCCAAAACAAAAAAAAAAAAAACAAGCCCAAACTTGGATAGCTGAAAAACTAAGAGTTAAGCCTGTGATGAACTGGGAAAATGTCTTCATTCACAGGAATCCTCATCAAGTTTTAAATCAAGATGTTTTCCAGTCAGATTTGAATTAGTTTTCTGTACAGTATTAGTCTTTGCACCACTGTCTCATCTAAGCCTGTAGGATTTTGTGTTGTGCTTTGATTCTTAGTCAGATATTAAAGACCAAGAAAACTCATCAAAACTAAAAGATCTATTTTATATGGCTTTGGGCTTACACAAAAGTTAAGGAGAAACTTTTACATAATTTTTGCTTCATACTGTAAATTCCTTTTTGTTATAAATGTTTGTCTATTTTTTTTTTCCAGAATTTTTTATTCATAAATGGTTTGATATTGACTTAAGGGAAAGTACCACACTCACGATCAGAGACCACTATTCAGGATCAGATGAAAGATTTATAACTTAATTATTTTCTCTTTCCTATTCTTTCTTACCACAGGCAAGTAGGCATTAGTTCTCATTTCATTAGATGTTCTAATACTTTCCATGGCCTTAGATATGAACATGGATGAGCTACTACAATTTGCATTTTTTTATAGCCTTCTATATTGTGTTATGTATAATATCACTTTTTATTTACCTGCATTCCATTTTGATCACAGGTATAAAATGGAGTTCTTAAATGTCAGTAATAATTCATACTACAAAGAATAGGAAATGAAGGACAAAGCTTACACAGAAGTAAATTAACTGGATTTAAATCCTATCAGGGATATGTAGAGGAAATGTTCTGCTGTGAATATGATAGTAAGTTATCTCTCTTTTGCATTTACCCTTAAACTGCAAACTCAAATGGCATAAACTATGTTCCATAATATAGTGGACACAAAAAGAGACATTCTTTAATTGAGTTTGACTACATTTATAGGGAAGGCAAGTGCTTCAGTATCATTGTCTACAATGTCAGAGAGATAGTCCACTGCAGGTACACCAAAGCAGTCAACTCTGTTCCATAATTAAAATGCAGTAGGCTCTACACAAATTATTCTGGCATTCAGCATTGCCTGCTGTTTATGAGGACTGGGAGTTGGTTCAATGGCCTACTTTGGAGCTCAGGCAGAAAGTCATGTTGCTTCCTGCTGTGTTGCTGTTTGCAGCTACCACTTTCAGACATCACTGGCCAAAGTGCCTGGCTGTCCCCTGACAATTGTCTCCACGCATGTCCCCAGTGTTCAAGATTGTTCCCCACTTTCAGCATCTTTCCTACAGGCAGGAGACCACTTCATCTTTTTGGGAACCTTTATTTTCTATCCCCTCTTCTTTCAGGGTCCCCTAACACTCAAGTTTCCCAACTTAAACATTCTATGGGATGGAACACAGCAATTGTTGGTACAGTCTCATGTCTCTTTATTAATTGGAGCATTCAAGGCATGCCACTTTCCTTAGTGTGGATGTCATAAAAATTTACCACCTGTCTGTACCAGTTGCAGGTAGCAAGCAACAGGTAGTTCAAAAGTTAAATTCTGGACAGTCCCATCCTTCCATACTCCCCCACAGTTATGTGTCTTCTGCTAATATTTCACAGTTTAAGCTACTGTTCTTGTCATTTGCAAAATGGCAGATAGTTTTCTGCCATTTGCTTCTGCTGGCAGCTGTGTTTCTGTAGAAAAGTTACAGTGAGGGCAGAGTGTACAATGGAAATGCTGCAACCTCTGCAGGTAGAAATGGTTAAGCTTATCCTCTTGTTCAGAATAACATCTTTCTGATGGCGTACTAGTGCTTTTATTCCACTGGCTTATTCTCAGAGGTGACCAATCTGGGCCATTGTTTTTGTATTGTAAATTGGTCTCTTTTCAGAATGTGTTTAGATATATGAAGTAGTTTAATTTTAATACCAAAAACCTTGACTAAAACTCAATCAGCAATACCTTAATACTCATATTTCATACACTAAGCCAACCGTCTCAGCTTATTTTTTTGGCTAAGATTGCGTAAAAGGACATTATGGTGAGATCTCATTCAACTAAGATTTGACTCTTGCTGTATTGAACTCAGTATTGTAAAAAAAACCTGCTTGTTCTCTCTCTCTGAAAAATAAGATCTGAAGATTTTATAATGCCAAAGACTGAACTATTTGTGTTTTAAGTTATTTTCTATTTATTGGCTTACTTTCTACTGCAGTGACTCTCTAAGCCAGAGATCTCCTTAAAACATAACTCAATATAAAACAAGATTTTTATTTTTTTTTTAATTACAAAATAGATCAGATCATCTACTTTGAAAGAAAAAAGTACATGTAAAAAAATACCCTTTTGCTTTTTCCAGCTTATCTGATACAGTCTTGGGTAATATCTTAGCTCTGAGAAAGACTCTGTAAAAACCCATATCCATAAGCCACATATCCATGACATATCCTATATCACAATAGTACAAAGTAATGGTAATTGTTAGGTTTCTTGTACAGTTTTGTATTACAACAATAATGTTAAGCATTGAGATCTTACAAATATCTCAATATTTGTAATGCATCAACACAACAGGAAAAAATCAATGATACAACTTTTATCAACTCTATATACTCAATCCTAGATAGGTGTACAAGAATACAGAGAATATGCTCTTGTTTGTGTGTTTATACTTTAGTCAAAAATATGGAAAATCAGTTACCAGTACAAGTATAGCTTTAATACCTTCAATTTTATGGCAGACTAATTTCCTAAGTATTGATTTTTTTTTGCATGCCTATTTCATGGCTCATGCTGAGCTTCAGCCTCTTGCATGTTTACTGTTATTAACTTCATTCAGCTAGTTTAAAGCTAGCTCAGGCATTTCTACAGAGGTTTGAGTCATCTTTTTGGCTTTGGTAGGCATATTTTAGAGGCCTGACATAAAATTGCAACCTTAGGCACTGTGGTTTTATTCTGCCAGTGTATCTTTCCAAAATTTGTTTTAAAAAACCCTGTAAATTGAAAAGCAAAGCAGAATCAAACATTTGATCATAGGATTACTCTAACATCATGTGCTTCACTTCCAGACTCAAAGCACTGTTTTGGCCTCACTGTAGGACATAAAAATAATGGTTATCAGTCAATGCTACCATATTGATTGTTTGAGAAGAAACTACTCAACATATTACAGATAACATTAATGCCCTATATTAGTTGAATAGAGAATCCCAGGCCTGTGCATATAAACTCACAATGGACAAAGAAATACTAATAATGAATACTTACCTGAATTGTGCCTACTTTAATGTAATACGAAACTAGCCTGCACTCAGAAGTTATCTGATCTACTTTATCTTGACTGGTTTCCTGAAGATAACCAACTCCAGGTCATCTAATAAAATATAGCACCTATGCAGTTGACACACACTGTCTATTTTTTTTCTGTTAACCTTTTCTTCAACCAGGAATTTCACAGTAGAGTCAGTAAGCTGCATTTCAAACACTGCTCAGAAACATATTGCTTTAAGAAATTAAAGGCAGCTTCAATGAACTATTTTTAGATTTCTTTCTAAAAATGTTATTATGCTGGGGCAACAAATTACTTGGTGTTAGTTCTCCAAATTGAAGTGCTCATTTTGTTATCATGTCATTCTATTATCATGGATCAAAATTTACAGAGGGATGTTACTGCATGTGATCCATTTTTGATACAAAGAAAGCTGTAAATAGATTGCTCATATTTCTATTATACAATAACATAATCTGTAAATTGACTTTATTTTCATTTCTTTCAGGTTCTTCAGTGAGCAGTGGAAGAACCGGCAGTCACAATTCTTGCACAGATGAGCCCACCAAAATCAACAATCAATAGTCTTTGGTCTGATTTTGTATATTGGCCCTAAATGTGTAAATATACAAACCTGTAGTGCTAAATTGCAGATTTGCAGTACCTTTGTACATTTCTAATAGAAAAAAAATTCCATATGTACAATGTATACTTCTAAAATAAATTAATTTTCTTGTATTTTTCTCCACTAAATCCCCAGACATGTAACTAGGCTATTTGATTAAATCTTCCCAAGCTCACCTCTGCACACCTTGAATGAGTGCTTTAATACAGAAACTTGGAAAATCTCATCAGATTTTTTACATAATTTGTTTCACAATTTGTTGTTCATCTTTACATGAAAACATATTTCTGACAGACTGTGGCTCTTTAGCTGAACTCCTAGTTATAGGGAACACCTGCTTAGTAACCCTATGAAAGAAACAAAACAAATCATATTTACTTAAATCAGAAATATTCAGTGAAAGGAGAATTTAAGTACGTTAAGGAGTATTTTTCCCCTAGTATAATGGCAATTAGTAACATAATCCTTCCAATCAGTTTATTTTATGCTTCCTTTTTTTTTTTTTTCAAAGGTATTGTGTTTTATAAACCAAATCCTTGTCTTTCATGCAAAAACAATCAAGCTTGAATTAAAGAAATCATTAGAAATATGGCCAAGGTTGGGAACTTAGTCCTTAGAAGAGAATGTGTACAGGAATCATTTGAACTATAGCTCCCATGCAGTACAACTATTTGGACATGGACTAATATGCACCTAAAATTTGAACTAAATTGTTTTTCATTTAAAATAATGCTTGCATGAACTTCTGACAAAAAAAAGATTTTTCTATGCTGTTTTCCTCTATCAATGGTTATAGAACAGTTGCCTCTAGCTGCAAGCTAAACATTTAATGAAATACATCTAAAACAAATCTATGCAATTTTCAAATCAATACACCAGCTGTCTTATGCATGCATAATGTCTCCTAGGGAGTCTAAAAAAGGGAAATATTTTGCACTCTGTATGTCATTTTCCCTGTAAAAAAACAAATACTAAATAGGTCAGACTAAATTTAGGGCTGGATTAGCCTTCCTTAACTTTTCATCTCAACAGCTTCAACAGTTTGTAACTCAGCTGAAATTTTTTTAATATGGTAAAACTTCATGTATAAAATCTCAATCTAGCCATCTACAATGAGAGACTGCTCAATTTTAAAGTAATATATACATACAAATTTAAGACAATTTACCTTAAGTAAAATCCAAGACTTTAATTTACCCTGCTGTAGTTACAGCGATGATCCATTCTCATGTGGACTACATGTGGTCTGGGAGGTGGAGGGGTCTGTTCGATGTTGAGATGTAAGTCATATTTCCTGCCTGATTCAGACCTGAATTGTATCAGCAACGCTTATTTCTATGTTAACTAATACACTGGTCAGAAGCATTGGATCAATTTCTAATGGCCTTTTCCATTAACAACTAACTCATCACTCCTCTTCTTTCCTGGGACATGGATGAAATCTTTTGGACTTTCTTCACACCATGTCTCAACTGTCTTCTACACCCTTTGTGTCATCAGATTTCTCTTTCCTGAGTTTTTTATAGGCAACTTTCAAACCTACAGTTTATATTCTAAAACAACTATAAAGGAATTAATATCTAGAGAAGGTCATGAAAGTACTTCTCTGTCTTTACTTTTTTAAATGATCTCATACATCTCAAAATAAATGCTGACCACTATGAGTAGTATTTATTCATGCAATGAGGATACCATCCTAAAAGATATATAACCATATTTTTAGATTTAAAAAATAGTACTTTATTGTAATATATTAATTTTAGAACAGATGTTAAAACAATACCCCAGGTATTAATAATAATCAAGCCACACAGAATGCATTCTATTTTCTTAAAATGCTTGAGATTATAAGAAATCTGTTATTAATATTCCCGGGTCCTTGACTTTTAGGATTCTTATTATATTGTGGGTCTTGTTTTTTGGCTTTAATTTATAATCTTACCATACAAATTTACATTTTACTATGATGGATAGTATAATTAACATGATATTATGTTGGAAAACAAAAAAAAAAAAAAAAAAAAAAAAAGGAAAGATTCCTACCTGATTTCATGGTTATAGAGTCAGGGGCTTGAAGAAAAAGGACATGAAATTCAGTAAAATCCATAAGAATAGAGAGATAAACCAAAAATATAAAGAACTGAAGATATAAAATGAAGGAAAGAATTTATGAATGAACTGGATAAAATTCTGGTCATGCAACATACAAACATAATTTGCTAGTCATGTAATTTCAATATTTAATCTTTCTTCATAAAAAAAAAAAAAAAAAAAAAAAAGTCAGGTCCCAAACTTGTATTAGCCAGATTTGTGAACACTGTGAATGAAAACTGAGACCCCAGGTGTGCTACTACCATTGGTGTAAAAATCTCTGTATTAGATTAAAAATGAAATAATATGAAAATGCAGTTTCTTTTCTTACTGGACAACCAACTAGTTGTGTGTATGAGAAGCCAAAGATTTTTCTGGTTTGTGTGAAATCTTCTATACCAAGATTCTGAAGATGACTTCCAGGACCATGACTACGTGGGTGGGACACCCCAAAGTTTGCTTTTTGTAAACACTAGGAAAAAGAAACAGCACAAACAGAAACATATATCTGTGCATGTATAACATATTTGAAAGCAATCCTCAGAGCAAAGTGATTCTCAGGTGGTGCAAAGGCAGTGGTAAGAGGAACTGTGCTTAAATAAAACAAAATTTGAAGGAATTCTTTGACTAGCAATACTAAATTAAAAAATGGAATACATTAAATATTGCCAAAGCGAAATATCTCAGTAATTTTGTTTTATATGACAACTGTTTCCCTGCTGTTTTACCTACTTATAGATAAAGAAAATGTTCCTCTGATTTAATGTGAGCAGCTGTTGGATGGAAACATAAATTGAATTAATAAATAGAATGAATAGTTTTTCTTTCCTATGCTCTTCACATGTGCATTGGTTGCTGTAGGTTTTTGTTTGTTTGTGTTGTTTGTTTGGGTTTTTTTTGTGTGTTTTGTTGTTGTTGTTGTTTGTTTGTTTTTCTTGGTTTTGTTTTGTTTTAAATAAGTTTATCAATAATGATATTAAAGAAACTTTTATTTTAGTTCACTTAAGCTGTTTATGGGATTTCATTTAGCATGTTTATAGAGCAGAGTTTATTTAGCTTAGAAATATGGAAAAGCTCCAATCTTTTTCATAACCTCTCTTTTAAATGCATGTCTTTTTTTTTCTATGACAGTTGTTCACCCAGCTGTGTCACGATCAACTTTATTCTTACCACAAGACTCTTAATATAATATGTAGGAAAAATGAGCAGTAAGTATTCCTACAAGCAATGTGTCAAAATCTTTTGTCAGGTTATTTGTAAGCCATTGTTTTACCTTTTTCTTTTCCAGGCTTCCAATAAACATGGCATTGTGTTATTCATGCAAATTAACACCAGTGTTGGCAGGAAGTATGAATTTGTAAGGTAAGATCACTTGATGCATTGCAAAATGTGAGAGTGGAGAGATTATGACCAAATATTTCTTCAGAGACTGTTTACTCTCTGTTCTTGTTTCTTCAGTGTGTTAGGATGAGCTTAATTTTGGACTTGTAGCATACAGCTATGAACTAGGGACATAAACTTTCACTTGATACACCGCGTATACAAGGACGGTACACTAAAAAAAAAAAAGTGTAGTAAATGTAGAAAAATTATTGTTGAAAAAGTAGCTTGACTGTTGAAGTTATAGCACTTGCTATGCTGTAGAAAAATGAGTCCACTGTGCATAAAAAATAATTTTAAAAATAAATAGCTGGATTTCCCATGGGAGGTAAGTGAGAAGAATTTAGTTCATACTCAGAAGGGACTCTCTGAAGTTTACAAAGCTATATCTCCGGAAGACTGGGATTTGTTGGTATTGCCTAAGGTCTGAAGATCAAACATTTGCTGGATTTATATAAGTACTTTTTATCATTTTCAAACAGTTACTCCTGTCCTGAGCTTGAAGTCTTATGCTCAACTAAAAGATACACACTAGGAAAGTTTAAAGTTTGATTAAGAGATATCAGCAAATGGAGGATTCAAAAAAATGTGCTTTTAGCAACATATTTTAGTTTTAATTTGAACTTCACTGCAAATTCTAGTCATTGGTCGTCATTAGATGACCTTTGTAAGCAATCACCACTGAATTTTAATGCCAATTTGCACAGTGGAGGTAGCCTCAACAGACTGGAAACTCCATGCCAAGAACATTTGCAAGCATAAAACAGTAAAGTCAAACACAGGTTAACTACATTCACCTCAGTTCATTAATATTGAACATTATGATTAATGTTCAGCACAATATTAACCTAACATCCTTATGTCATTTAAACTAATAATCAGTTAGCAGGTAGCTATATGTTTCCTTTCTTACACTGAAAGAATCTGGGAGCATGGTGAAGGCTTTTGAAAAACAGTCCCCTGGTAAGTATTCAAAGTATGCTAAGGTTTTTGGAACAGCTGATATCAAAACTTCCTCAGCTGTACAGAAGGATGGAAGGGCAGACAAATGGCTTAGCAATAAAGAATGGACTATCAGCAGCAATTTTCTATGTTGAATGTAGGGATTTATTCCAGAAGCAGAAGGAGCTGAGTTTGGAAAGAGATAGTAATCGACTGGTTAGACTGAAATGATACCATTAAAGCTTGGGTAGGAGCAGCGTCCTTGTCCACTTAATGACAGTTGAATACTGAAATGATATTTTTTTGTACCAATCCATCTGTTGTTAGGCTTCATGTAGTAGTCCATTACTATTTCTTTCAACTTAGATGTATATTGTGTAGATCTTTTGCAAGGCTTTCATTGACAATGCCATGATATTTAAAATTCATGTCTCTTGAAAGAATTTGAAAGCTGGTGATAAAAATGGCTACTGCTATGGGCTTTTGTCTATGGCTGCTTTTCTACACTGATACACAGGGAATGTATTTTTTTCTGTTGTTGCCATGAAAACTAAAACCCTACCTTTTATTCAGTAAAAGCTAAGACCTTTTGTTCAAAAAAAGCTAAGTATTGCAAGCTTTCAATAAAATTTAACAGTTGTCAGGGATATATTCTACATGCATTTTTACATTCTTTGTAAAAAAATAAGAACCTTATTGTTTCAGGCTCAGCAGTATTTTAGGTTTGGTTCATATCTTAGTCATATTAATGTAAGCTTATAGTGGATGAGATCAAAGTTAATATACTACTTATTTCATACAGTAGTCTGGTAGTCATTGCCTTGTTTTGTTCCCCACTTTCAAACTAATTTACAGAAAAAAATGTCCACAAAGGTGAACTTGTTCTGCTTTTTTAAACAGATATATTTTTTAATGCAGTTGTCTTAAAGCTATTTGGAACAGTGCTAGTTAGTGGTCAGCTGTATTCAGTATAGATTGATATAATGTTAGTCATAGAAATCACTGCTCATTGTACACTTCTGCTAAAAGTTTAAGACTCTTGAAAATGAAGAATCAAAATATATCAAGAGAGAGCAGTGTAAGAGGATCAGAAGAGAGGGGAACAGTGGCAGCCTGCTGGAAGTGGCACAGTAAGAAAGGTTAAATATATATCAGAGGAAGACAACTAGAGAGTTCTGAGCAGAACAGGAAAATTATAGGAAATAGACACTGTCACAGATCTAATGTTAAATTTTAAACATATTGTGAAACTTACGTTATGTGTAACAGGTGCTTAAAACTCCTCAGGACTTTTATGCCAATGTTATGATTTCAGAGGATTAGAGTTATGATTTTTGATCTATTTGTATTAACAAAACTACAGATGACTCCTTTCACATGTTGGCTAGACCAAGGTGTTTTTTAGGAGTCAAATTTGTGAATAGATAACTATTTTTGCTTGGTTTCAGCAACTAGTGGAAGAAGGGCGTATTAAATACAATTACAATACTAATTAAAAATATGCAGTGTTCAAGAGCACACTACAGTACTTTTCATCGTGCAGGGAAGCTGAATTATGTCATAGTGGACAAAAAAGATGAGAGGAATTAGAGTTTAAAAATGAGAATGATACCTTCTAATTTTATTTATTGTGTTTCTACCATGGATATAACTTGGACTGCTGCTGTAACTCTTGCTCTGGAAGCACTTAAAATACTCCTAATATACTCCTAATTTTAGTGTGTGTTGATAAGTAAACCATAGTTACGCTGCTAGTACAGTTCAAAGCAAGTGGTGTCAGGACATGCTAGAAGTTACCTTCGTGGCCTGACTCCTATGGCCCATGTCAGGACTCAGAAGATCATGTGAAAGGCTAAAAGGAAAAATTCTTATCTTACAGTTTTGAAATCACTCTTCTGAGTGAAATTTCTTTCAGGGAAAGATGTTATGTGCTTATATGAGACACTAATGGTGACACACATTTCAAAGCTTCTCTCATTCCTCCTTCTTCCAAATTTCATTGAAATACATTCTGAAAAAAAATATGTACAGGATTTTAAGTTGAATAATTTTCACAGACCTGGTATCTCATGACTTTTGAAAGATTCACATTACTAGAGAAAATGTTTCAAATCTGTTGACATTTAATCAGTCACTGTCTAGAGAGGAAAAAATTAACCCAATTATTGTTACAAATGGGCCAATAACACTGGCAGTCTCCAGGTAATGTGTGATTAAGGCTTCTTCTGAGATATGCTGAAACATGTTAACATACAAAAGAGCCTTGTATCAGTAAAATGAGAGACCAAAAGGTATTAGTTTTCAGAAGATACATTTAAGAGATTTCTGAATCAATTTGTGCCACCACTGCACAGCAGGAGGCAATACTTATTATTGTCCACTTTATTTGCACTCCCAGGAGGTCGAAATTTGTCATGTATGTGTCATCTTTCTATTAAGATTGATAGCAGTTCTCCATTGGTAAAGAATACCACCTTTCCTTTTACTGGGTATATTTAGTGATAAAACTCTTCCATATTTAATGATAAAACTCTTCCAGAAAAAAGTTTATAACTTTTTTTCCTGTGTTTTCTATATAATGGATAAAAGCACAGAAATGCAGATAAGAGGAAGTCAAGTGTTATAGCAATGAAATGGTCAGATATAATAAAATGTAATTAAAACACATACATGTCTATAAAATTCTACTAGATGATTCATACATAAACCAGTATAAATCAATCTAAAAACTGTAAATTAAAGAGCAATTTAAGAAAAAATGTTTGCAGCAAAGATAGTATGTCAAGTGAATTTCATGCCTTCTATTAAATTTCTGCTTAACGGAAAAGAAGCCTTTGTGATAAGAAAATATCTTTAAATAGCTTCTAATGAAGGTGCTAGAGCCCAGCTAATGAGCTTCTGTCCTGAAAGTCCTCACTGCCAGTCAGTTTCCACTTTGCTGCTGACGTGCATCAGCCATAAAATGGGAATGAGATACTTTGAAATCAAGATCAGAGGACAAGCCAGATTTAACAGCTGTTCATCCTGTTTATTTGTAAGAAAACCATGAATATAGTAAGTAAAATATTTGGTGAATTTTAGCAGAGATCTCTGTGTGTCTGTAAATTCTAGATACAGAAAAAAAGCCATACAAATACTGAGCCTCTGTACAGAAATACATAACTACTGTTGACAGTGAAATAAAACGTGTAAAGTAGTAGATAGTGTAGGAATGCCTAGCAACCATAGACAGTGGAAGAAATGATATCACACGCAGATTATATGGTTGTTCTGAAGCTGCAGATGTTGAAAGTCAACCACAGAACTTTCAGCTCTTAAATCCCAAATCCGTTTCAGGACTACTACAGCAATGAGAATATCGGTTAAAAGCTGAAGCTGTAAGAGTCAAACCCTAAATGCAGCTCTGAAAGCAAAGGGAAACAGACAAAGAAACACTTCCTAAGCTATGCAAAAGTTTAAATACTTGGAGCATTAATTAAGTAATTAATATTCTTTTTCATTTTGGTCATTCTAAAATACTGACCTTTTTGATTATTTCTGTTATACCAGACTTATTTCTGGAGATAAACTGTAAAAATATAATTAGCAAAAAATCGTAGGAAAGCTACACCATTGCATCTCAAATGGGAAGTGTTTGTATCTTTTCAGAAGCATATAATTCTGACATTAAAAACTGGAAATACCTAGAAACATTGGAGTGTTTTTAGTATATATTCATTCTTATCTTAATTATGTTTAATAGCAAACATTACTTTCAGTGCAAGAGAACAGAGTTGCATCAGGCATCAGTACTTATGCATTTTCTATAAGAACATATGATTATAGCACACTGAAACACCAAAGGAAGAGGACAGTTCTCTCAGTTAAACACTGATTGATTTACACCAAGAATAGGCACAGTTTCAGTACTTCAAGCTGATCATTACGGCTTAATTGCTGAAGCGGAAGAGATGAGCCCACTATTCTTGCCAACATTCTCATGGTACCAAATTCAGAAATCAGAACAGAAAATCTTTTCAATTGGCTTCCAGTGGGCTTTCCATCAGTCCAGTTGGACAAAAGTTCATTTTTATAATTCTCTAAGAGGATCTTACAATGAGTCTCTCTACATCAACACACTGTTGATTGACCTTTTATTAAATACATTTGTAAAAATCAAAACCTTCAATGACAAATCATTTGCACTAAAATCCAACAGTTCTGCTGCTAATATGTGAAAGAATGGAATCCGGGTGGCATTCCCTTAATTTTGACTGTTAACAGTAAAAAAAAGGTTTTGACAGTGAAGCAGACGGATATAACACACAGCGATAAATGCTAGTAACATATATAACTAATAAGAGTCGCATTTTGCCCTTTTTACATTGGTTTTATTGACCACAGTGGTGAGACAAAATATAAGAATTATGAGGGGCCAGCTCATCTAGTGTAAGTCAACATCACAAATCAAAGCTCATATGAGGATTTTGTAAGTTTGTTTTGAAGAGCACTGATATTTACCTAGTGATTTTGGTTATTCTGGAATGCAAGAAGGAAAAATAGGAAAACAGGGACGTTGGGCTGAAGCCACTTTAAATGACTGGAAATATTTCAGTTTTCTATTTATACAGTAGAGCCAAATGAATTTTATTGTGCTTCATATATCAGCAAAGAGCTTGCCATTTCTTTATTCCCTGAGACAGGGTTAAGGCAATTTGACTTTTACAGAGTGGGTGGACTTTGCAAGAACAGGTACTGGAAAATCCTTAAGTAAATAACATCCTAAATCCTCTTTTACCCAGTCCTATATTACTTAGGCATGTGTAAGCCCTGAATGGATGTGTACCCTGATGACAAAATGAGTAAAATATGAAGAAGTACTGTAACTGTAAAAGTAAAAACAAAGGAAAACATCTATTTTGATTAAAAAACATAGCCTAATAGACAATTTTTTACATATTTTTTTATTTTCTTCCAAGTTTTATATTTTTGAAATCAAGCATGAGTAATTGTGAAGATGATTTGAAAACAATTTCTACAGCACTCAAACATTAAATTTAAGGAGAGTAAAAGAACCATTTTCTGTCAATCACTCTTAAAGTACTATATACATATATATTAATAGAGTTACTTGTTTCAGAAAAAGAAAAAGTACCATTTCATAAAAGACTATGGAGTAAACTGTGAAGGCATGTGAAAGAGAACCAATTTATTTGATCTGGTAATTTAATCAATCTAGTAATTCCATACATAGCTAGCCAAAACCACTGCATTTTAAAATTATTTATACTGAATAACTGATATAATCTTCATATTGAAGAATTATTTTAGTAAAAAAAAAAAGTAAAATAGATAAGGGAGTTAAAAAATCTTCACAATAAGCTCCTTTACAAATGTTTACCCCTTGAAATGACTTACTGTATTCCCTCAATTTAATTAAGAACAAGGAAAGAAAGGAGTGCAGCAGCAAGAAACAAACACTAGAAATAAGTATTATAAGAATCAATTATGTTTATAACATGACTAGAAAGGTGAAGAATGAAAAATATTTAGTACTTATGTTTCTCAGTAAAAGATAAAAAACTATAATCATGTGTGAGGTATGCCATTTCAGGAAAGAACTAATCATAAAAACATTCCTCCTCTGCTTTCCTTTTTTTTGTTTTACATTTGTATCAATTATTATGGATATCTCTTCAGTGAAAAGCAGTAACAATTTGCAATCTTCTTGATGAATGTTTGCTTCAAAAAACAGAAGAAAGCCAGTGGTGTTATGTATGTATGTATGTTTGTTTGGTTGGTTGGTTTGTTTTGTTTTCATTGTTTGTTTTGGTGTTCGTGTTTGTTTTGTTTTTTTCAGAGATCAAAATGGGAGACCAGTGTAACAGATTTTGATAAGTAATCATGAAAGCCACTTCTCATAATAATCAAGATCATTCCTTAAAGGTCTGATCCAAGTTTTCTTGAAGTCTGTGGGAAGATCTCTACTCAATCAGTGATTAGTTGCTGTCATGATTAATACTAATTTGATATCAGCGTTTCAAGGATTGCAGTTTGGACAAGGGACATCCTGAATACACTGAAAGCAGAAAGAAATATCTAATTCTGTTATAATAATGAAAAAAGGCATTCTGGAGGAGAACGTGCCCACCAGTCACTGGTAGAGACTGGACTTAATATTAAAGCTTAAGTATTATTAGAGACACAAACACCATATATCTTGCCTGAAATTCATTTCTGAAAAATGAAGTATTATTGCCTATGTATAATAATTAACTGTGTCCAGTAATATTTTTAGATCGTTTCATATAGACTTCAAGAACTGGAAAAATAATTGCAAGTAATATTTCCTTCAGACTATAACTCTATATGTCCTATTACTGCAATCCCATGCTGGCTGTTGTGGTTATGCAGAAAAGCATGACTAGGAACTATTAAATACTCCAGTTCTTTAGTACTGATTTTCTACTGTTTTTCACTTTATGTCCACCGTGACATTGGTTATGCCAAAATTCATGTATACGCCACCATCTTTGAAATATCGTGACATTTCTTAGAACAGTAAAAAACTTTAGGAAGGGAAAAGGAAGAATTTATCGTATTTTTTGTAAATTAAACCTTTGATTTTATAAAGTAAAGATTACCAAAAATGCAGCAATTAGAAAAGTATAAAAAGCATAAACATAAGAAGGCTGATACTGTTTGACAGCTGGCATTCTAGAAATTTGCACAAAGAAGCGGAAAACTGTGGGAACATAACAACGTACAACATTGAAAGTTCTGATCTAGAAAGACTCTTTCAGTATGTTCCAGAAAGAAAATATTCCACTGTATTTGAGGACAACTGTGTTAGCCATCTAAATGGAAAAAAATAATAAAAAAATAGATACTATGCCAAATAGTTTTCAGTGTGGAATCACTGAAAGAGAAAACAACTAAATGAGGAAAGTTTTCTAATACAGTAAAAGCTGCCGTATTAAAAGAGACAAAGAGAACAGTTTCAAGAATTACTGTGTAAAAATCATTGAAGTTGCAGTTTGATAGGATTTATTACAGAGAATAGGCAGAATTCAGGGGTTCCTGAAAGCCTAACAGATTATACTAAGAATTCAGATTTCTTCTAGAATAACTCTCCCTCCCTCCCTTCCTCTCTCTTTCCCTTTCCTTCTTCCTTTCTTTCCTTTCTCTTTTCATCCTATTCTCCATCTCCCTCTGTGTCTCTTATTGAAATAATAGTTTTGTACATTAATGGTCACTACGTAGTTAGAATACATAAAGAAGCACAAGTATACAGTGATTTATATTGGAAAATAACCTAACTAATCAAACTGTATTAGAAGTTTTGATTATTCTGAATGGAGTTCACAGAAGGATCCAAGAAAATACAGATATCAAAAAGTAGGAAAATTAGAACAGAGTCTGAAAAGTAAGAGTAATTTGAAGGAAGTTTGTCAAAGTGACATGGACTAGAAATCTATGAAATCTTAATATTCCAGCAAAAATGTATTAATTAGATTTATTAAATTATACTCTAATAAACTTCAGCAATAGTAAAAGTAGAATGAATACTGTATTTTTTCTTTTTCCTGTACTGTCTTTCTGGCTTCCAGTATCCTGGAACTCATCTGTGACAGTGGCCTGTGTCAGTTGCTCCGGGAAAAGTAGTAAAAAAAATCCATGTCAGAAAATAAATTAATAACCTGCATAATTATAAGCCTTTCTAACACTTTGGTTTAAGAGTGGAAAAAATATCTCATCTTATGGAAACCTTAGCATAAAAAAAATAAAATCATTTTAGCCAAAATTTTGTTATTCTCTGAGAGCATGTGAATAGCAGCATGCTTTTTCTGTACTTTTGTCAACTGCCTGATACTCATCTTTTCAATGCACTTTCCATGGACCCTCTTTGTGCTTATCCTTTTTGTCACTTTTCTCTGAACATTTCAGTTTTTATGTAGTTTATCAGAAGGGGGACCGGGAATCATCAGCATTCAAGGTGAATCTGTACTGTTTCCTTGCATAATATTACTATATATCTACTATTATTTTCAACCATGTTTTTTATGTAGATGTATACATTTTTCTTTTGTAGTTGATCTCTAAAATCATGCGGTTTTCTTTTTCTATCTCATTGTCTCCTGAATTCTACAGTTAAATTACAGTTGGTAGTTCAGACTCTACTTTTTAAGCTATGTGACCTTGTACTTATAGACAGTGAAGTTTAGTTTTCATAAACTCTTCATTTACTACGTTTACTTGAAATCATCACAGTCATATTGGTACAGAATAACATAAATAATTTTCAATCATCTGCAAATTTTGTTCCAGATCATTAGCAAATATCCCACAGCAGTCAGGAACTGTACTGTCCTACAGAATACTGGTAGTTGCCGCTTTTAACTTGTAAACTGACCAAACTGTCCATTTATTCATATATTTGGTTTCTATCTTGTGGGTAATTTCTTCTTAGTTTTGTTTTTGGTTTTTGTTTTGTTTTGTTTTGTTTTGTTTTGTTTTGTTTTGTTTTGTTTTGTTTTCTGCAAGATCTATGAAGTTCCCTAGGATTTCTTAGACTTATCTGAAGCTTTTTTTTTTTCTGACAAAAACACATGCCGTTCGCTCTTCATGTAAAAGCTCTTTCTCTCTTAGATCTCTTATGAATCTCTGTGATATATGTCTTCACTTCTAAAACCCATTCTTCCTGAAGCTATTAGTATATACTGATATCCATTTCCTTCTCTAAGCTATTAATTCCTTTTCCAGGATTCTGAATGATAGGACAGAACTGCTGAAAAAATAAATTGTATGTACTAAAAATAATTACACCATAGCAGAGGACATGATGCAGTTTTGTTTTATGATGAAGACATACATATGATGGAAGATCTCAAACCACAGAGTGATATATACTGACTTTGATGGTTAATAAGCTGTAACAGTCTCCTTTCATCTGGTATACTCGCCTCTCTTATTTTCCGTAAGAGTTCCCTTACCTAAATAATTTCACCCATCCTGATGGTCACATTCTCCAAAGCCAGGCCTGTGTCTTTACCACTCACCCTGTCTGCTGCTGATGTTTTGAACATTTTGGATGTCAATGACTGATTTGTATGTCTCCCCAAATTAAACTTACCAAAAAGAAAACAAATTACAAAAAAAAAAAAAAAAAAAAAGGTAAGTAAATAAAAAAATCTCCATCTTTCATTTCAATTTCACTCCCTGGCCACTAGTACTTCCCCTTTCATTGAAGGTGGTCTAAATCTACCTGCCCCATCCTTCCCAGTATTCACTGCTCTCATTGAAAAAAGTCCTACTGGTAGAAGTATATTCATGTCTCAGTCATTGCAGAAATCTATTCATTTCTGTCATTGCTATTTGTTTTCTCTTGTAGCCTCTTTAGCACTTGTATTGCACAAAACCAATGTTCAGCCTTGAGAAAAGAAGGCTTAGGGGAGACCTCATCATGATGTTCCAGTATTTAAAGGGTGGCTACAAAGAAGATGGAGACTCCCTTTATACAAGGAGACACATGGGCACAAGTTAGTCATTAGGAGATTCCGACCGGACACAAGAGGGAAATTTTTCACTATGACAACAATCAGCCATTGAAATAATCTCTCCAGGGAAGTGGTGGAGTCCCCAACATTGGACAATTTTATGATTCAGCTGGACAGGGTGCTGGGCCATCTCATCTAGACCATGCTTTTGCCAAGAAAGGTTGCACCAAATGATTCTTGTGGTCCATTCCTATCCAGTATTCTATGGTTCTTTGAAATTCATCTACTAGGTCTCTGCCACTATGACCTTTCTACCTGTTTCCCATCCCTCTCCTTACATCCTTGTGTTATACTGAGCTTTTTTTCTCATTAATTTCAGCTCTATTTCACTTTCAAAATCAAAGACCTACCTACATTCCAGGTACAATTTGCCTGATTGTGCTCTACCATCAAATCAAATGGTTCATTCTAAAAGTGAATAATTTCCGTGCTGTTAACAATTTGACTTCTTCCCTGGTCTTTTTTTTATGTCATGCAACTTGGGCATTGACCATGCAACTTGAGTGTTCTGTAGTACAGAGATACAGATGTTGAAGTGTACCAAGGCACAGTTCTTAAGACAGCGGCTTTGCCAGCTCTCTGCCTTTCTCTGTGGTGCACGTGTGTGACGGGGAGAAACAGTTTGTGTGCTACCTCAGGCAAAACCAGCAGGTTGCTACTCTCTGCATGTGACAGCAGAAAGGGCAGGAATCGCCTATAATGCAGAGAACCAATATGATATAGAGTAAACCACTAGCAAAGGGTCTACATGACTTCTTTTCTAGAAGATTTAAAATACCTGGGGCAACCTGCTCTAGCTTACCCTATTTCAGGAGGAGGTTTGGACTAGGTGATTTTAAGAGGTCCCTTCTGAACTGAATGAGGTGTTTTTTTTTTTTTTTTTTTTAAGAATCCTTTTTAAAAAGTCACTTCCAGTTAATTCTTATTTATTCTCTCCATTGTACTTTTTCTAATCTTTTACTGTATTTAACAAATAATATAATACATTAATTTAGAGCCTAATGAAAAAATAAAAAACCCTCTACAGTGCTGAGAATATGATATTAATGGATTGTGATGGCACAATGGCTGATTTCATTATTTCTCCTCACTTCAAGTCTCCATAATCATCTGTTCAATTCTTTTCTACTTATTTTTAGTGTAGAATAGGGAGCTATTTTTCCTGTTTGTGAAAGTGCCATGAGTACCTGTAGCTCTGAAGAAATAACGCATGCTATCTGTAAATATGTCACTTAGTCACTGTAGAGTGCTCAAAACGCTTCCTTTTTGACTTAAGAAGATTTTTGTATGGAATGAATATTGCTGGCTGATGCCCAAACACTAATCAAATACCTCTACATCAAATGCAGGCTAAGGTCATGATTCAAAGTCTGATTCTGCACTGTGATTCCACAAGAAACAGCCCAGAAAGTACATTTTTGTGAAACTAACTCACTCCTACAAAATTCTAGACTTCTTTGAATGTCTAGATGATGCTTTATTAAAGCAGTTCCTGACCACTAAAATGCAGAAAATCCCATCAGCTCTTCAAAGACTTCCAAAAAAAGTTACCCTAAAGCTGTGAATCATAGACAGTGATTCCAACCTTTCCATAAGAAAGTCTCAATAGAAAAATGGTCAATTCTGTGCATGCAGTTGTTTGGCTTTGCCACTTGTTCTTGGGGATTGCTGATGCTGCCTGTTCACCTCTGCCACTAACACATGTTCAGAAGGGTTTCACAGAATGGTTGGGATTGGAAGGGACCTCTGGGGATCATCTAGTCCAACACACCTGCTAAAGCAGGTTCACCTAGAGAAGATCTCACAGGAATGCATCCAGGAGGGTTTTGAATGTCTCCAGAGAAGGAGACTCCATAGCCTCTCTGGGCAGTCCGTTCCAGTGCTCTGGCACCCTCAAAGTAATGAAGTTTTTCCTCATATTCAGATGGTACCTCCTGCGCTTCAGTCTCTGCCTATTGACCCTCATCCTATTGTTGAGCACCACTGAACAGAGCCTGGTGCCATCCTCTTGACATCCACCCTGGAGATATTTATAAGCATTGATAAGATCCCCTCTCAGCTTTCTCTTCTCCAGGCTGAACAGACCCAGCACTGTCAGTCTTTCCTCATAAGAAAAATGCTTCAGACCCCTCATCATCTTTGGAGCCTGCCACTGGACTGTCTTTAGTAATTTCTTCTTCTTAAACTGGGGAGCCCAGAATGGGACACAGTACTCCAGATGTGGCCTCACCAGGGCAGAGTAGAGGAACAAGATAACTTCCCTTGACCTGCTAGTCACACTTTTCCTAATGCACCCCAGGATACCATTTGCTTTCTTGGCCACAGGGGCACACTGCAGACTCATGGTCAGCCCAATATCAATCAGAACTCCAAGGTCCCACTCTGCAATGCTGCTTTCCAGCAGTTCAACTCCTAACCTATACTGGTGCCTGGGGTTATTCCTCCCCAGGTGCAGGACCCTACACTTGCCCTTGTTGAACTTCATTAGGTTCTTCTCTGCCCAGTCCTCCAGCCTCTCCAGGTCTTGCTGAATGGCAGCACAGCCTTCTGGTTTGTCAGGCATTTCACCCAGTTTGGTATAATCAGCAAACTTGCCATTTAGCCAGTTCATGATCCATTTCAACATGCATTTGTCCATCCTGCACTTCCTGAGCTTACTTACGAGGATATTGTGAGAGACAGCATCAAAAGCTTTGCTGAAGTCAAGGCAGACAACATCCACTGTTCTCCCCTTGTCTACCCAGCCAGTCATACCATCAGAGAAGGCTATCAGGTTGGTCAAACATGATTTCCCCTTGGTGAATCCATGCTGACTACTCCTGATAACCTTATTTTCCTCCACATCCTTGGAGATGAAGTCCAGAATGAGTTGTTCCTTCACCTTTGCAGCAATGGAGGTGAGGGTGATTTGCCTGTAGTTTCCTGGGTCATCCTTCTTGTCCTTTTTGAAGACTGGAGTGACACTGGCTTTCTTCCAGTCCTCAGGAACTTCAGAGATCACAGAATCACAGAATAGTTAAGGTTGGAAGGGACTTCTTAAGATCATCTAGTCTAAACCACCTGCTAAAGCAGGTACACAGACGATGGAGAGTGGCTTAACAATAACATCTGACAGCTTTCTCAGCACTCATGGTTGCATCCCATTGGGGCCCATGAATTTGTGGATGTCCAGTTTAGCTAAACAATCTCTAACCTGATAATCCTCAACCAAGGGAAAGTCTGCCTTTCACTAGAGTTTCTTTCCTACCTCTGGGGTCTGGGATTTCTGAGGGCTCATCATAGCAGTAAAGGCAGAAGTAAAGAAGGCATTCAGTAACTCTGCCTTCTCTGTATCATCCATCACCAGGACACCCACCTCATTCAGCACTGGAAGCTACATTTTCCTTAACCTTCCTTTTGCTGCTGATATACTTGAAGAAGCCCTTCTTTTCTTTTACATGCCTGGTCAGATTTAATTTCAAGTGGAACTTGGCCTTCCTTACCACATCTCTGTATACTCTAACAGCCACTTTATGTTCCTCCCAGGTGGTCTATCCCTTTTTCCACATTACATAAAGATCCTTCTTCCACCTGAGTTTTGACATCTGAGTTACTCATCCATGCTGGCCTCCTACTTCCTTTACTGGATTTCCTGCTCATAGGGATGCATCTGTCTTGAGCTTGGAGGAAGGGATGTTTGAATACGAGCCAGGTCTCTTGGACCCCACTACCATCTAGAGCCCTAACCCATGGAATTCTTCCAAGCAGGACCTTGAAGAGGCCAAAGTTTGCCCTGCTGAAGCCCATGGTTTTAGTCTTGCTTATTGCCTTGCTTCCACCATGCAGGATCCTGAACTCCACCATGTCATGGTCACTGCAGCAGAGGGTTTATTGTTCTGTGTCCTGTGATATGTTTGTAGTGGACTTATGAAACTTAACTCGCAGGTGGGAAACATTATTATAAATCAATCTCCATGACTCTCATTGGGTTCCTTAGGTAATAGACAAAGTGAGCGTACTCATTTTGCTTTTAGCAAGTGAATAAACATTTTATCAAGTGTTTTGTATTACAGCACTAATGAGCATTTGGTTTTATATAGGGCAAAGATCTTTAGTATTTCATGTTAGATATTTTTAATTTTTTTGTTGTTTGTTTATCAGATTGTGCATCTTATCTAGACTAAAACCTCTAAGCAGTTTGATAATGTAGCCAGAACAGATTGCTGCTGGGTAACTCCCCAGTTGCAAAAGCAACTAGCAACTCCAGATGTGGCAACTAGCAACTAGCATCAAGGGAAATTCAGTTGCGAGGGGTACGAGACAAAGCTGACTAGTCTAGAGTTATGTGCTGATTCAGAAGGGTAAGACTTGCTTGTTCAGACTTGTCCTGGTTTTGTTAAAAACAAGTTTCTCTTTCAGCGAATTTTGCCTGTCAGCTAAAGCCTTCATATTAACTGCATTTTCCTGGAGAACCAGACACATGTTTCAGTAAACCTAGCAATGGAATGCAAACTGATTGATAAGCATGGATGGACATCTCGCGAGAGGGGTAACGAGAAACCGGTGACCAAGAAACTGACCAACTGTGTAAAACATCCCATTCACGTGAATACTTCATATAAAAGTGGGAGATCACAAGGATCTCGTCCCTTGTCCCTTTTCCCTTTTGCCTTTGCTTTTTCCCTTCTGCTTATGGCCGACATTAGGAGAGGACCTTGCTAGTTGTCCCTGCAAACTGAGGCCTAGTGACAGACTGAATCCAGCTCCGGTTGGCTGCAGAGTCCAATCCAGGACTTTGGTTGCCGGCTCTGCAGTTGCTGAGACTTTCAAGATTGGTTTTGTATATTTTGTATTATTTTCTCTATTCTTATCAGTAGCATTAGTAAAACATTGTTAATTTTTCCAACTCTCTTCTCTCTGTCCTTCTTTCCCTCCCGATCACCTGTCCTGAGTGGGAAGGGGGGAGAGGGAGGGGCAAAAAGGGGGAAGTGGGGGGGGAGAGGAGGTTAACAATACATCTGCCAGGGTTTTATTGTCACCCCGCAATCTTAACCCTCGACAAGACTACAGTGTTTTTCTGATTGGTCCAAGTTCTTACAGAAACTAAATTCTCACAGAAACTAAAATCCAGGGCAAACTTATGGCATTTCCTGCTTCAAACACCAGTGGCACTTCTCTGATATTTTTCCTTGCAATGTAAACAATTTGCAGCTTAAATTTAAAACAAACTGCTTCCATGGAACACTAATACACATACAGGTTGGTTTTTTTTTTTACCATTACAGAGAAAAAGAACAACTCAGATGACTAAATTTGAAACTATCATGAATAACCAGCTTAATCTCAGTGATCTGTAAGCACTTCACTGAGACATCAAAATTAGGAATTTTGAGTTATCTGACAGGGATGACAATGACAAAAAAAAAATTGTAATGATTCATCATCTCATGAGAAAGTCGGCATGGGAAGTGCCTTGCTTTTAGGGTAAGTCCCACAATGCACTAAACTCATTACTTTCATGAAACAACTAAAAGTTTAAGCTGGGCTCCAAGGAAGAGAATTCAGGTAGCACAGCTGTGAAGGCTTTCTAAGAAACCACATAACAGAGTAAATCAGAGAAGTTTATACCCTGAAATAACATCGGTTTAAAAGAACTACTGTACTCCTGGGACATTCTGGAGTACAGAACAGATAATGTCAATGTAGCATCCCAAGGGACCTGTTTAAGGCACATGCTGTCTGAAGATGAAGAAAGATTGTTTCTCTCTTTCTCTGTGCAGCAGTAGAAAGAGCGGGATTAACCTATCCTATAAGGCAACACTGTCATACAAAGAAAACTGTTAGCATGGGGTCTGGATCCATTTCTTTCTAAAGTATTTAAAAATAGAGCTTTATTTCATAACATCTTCATCTTTTGGGACCACAGCACACAT
Source organism: Columba livia (assembly GCF_036013475.1). Taxonomy (NCBI): domain Eukaryota; kingdom Metazoa; phylum Chordata; class Aves; order Columbiformes; family Columbidae; genus Columba; species Columba livia. Next base: position 31,357,054 of record NC_088606.1, on the reverse strand, counting down.
TTCTCTTCAAATTGCTGTAGTGATCTGACTTGTGTTTCTCTTCAGCCACTCCTTTTGGATGCAGTGTTCCACTTGTCTTTCCTCCTCAAGGTTTAAATATTCCTTTATTCTTCCACAGCCTTATGTTTAATAGTAGATATAGAGGATTAATTCAGGTTTACTAGACGATGAAGACTATTGAACAAGTGGCTGAAAACCTAAGGGACATGTTTGTCTGAACTAACTGGTGGAATGAAGTGTGCTGCTTCTCATGCAAGCAAACTCATTAAGGTTTAGTTATGGTTAAAAATCAAAACTCTCTACTATAAAATGCCTACATGCATTTACTATACACAGAATGAAACAGAAGGCTATATAGAGAGATTTGCTTCAGCTGTTGCAACAGAGTATATCAGTCACATGAAACAGAAAAATTGCCTGCGGCATAAGAACAGTAGAACTCTGTTCATATGTGTTTTGCTTTGTAGTACATCAAATTATTGTGATGACACAGACTAACATTAATCAAGAATATCTGTGTGCAGTGCTGTAGCCTTCTACTGTAGAGTTTTGAATCACCTGCAAATTGGTTTATCACTTTCATTTCAAGAAGTAAGAGAAGACATACCCTGCAATCACAAACACACTCTAAAATTGTTTTCAGAAGCACTCTAATGCAATAAATAGAATTCTAATGTCCTCCATTAAAAAAAAAAAAAAATTATCATTATGCACTGATACACTGTAGAGGCTGTAAAGGGGCTTAAAAAGGAATGGGATGTAAATATGTGTATATGGCATTCACTTTATGGACCTGTCTTTACAATACATAATTGATTTATCAGTGTAAAAAATATAATTTCTATAAAGACACTAACGCAAGAAAATAACTATATATTTGGAAATCTTGGTAATGTCTGTTATAGCCTCTATAATGGATGAAAAAGAAATGTAGTTTATGTACAAAGTACTTCCTGTGTCCATGGTAGGTTAATTTATCAGACAGTTCTGACTTGTTTTAAAAAGGACTTGCTTCTCTGTGTTCATGGAGATTATAACTGCATGAAAACCCTCTGTAACCAGTTCATTTATGATAAATCTGGGACTGAGGGTTCTGTATGTGAATTAACTTTGTGGTGATATGTTCTGGCCAGAAAGCCCCAGAGGTTGAAGTCTTTTCATTTATCAACAGTATAGATTTAAAACAGGTAACAGAAGTCCAAACTTCCATCCATGTAATTACTGGTGTGCATCAAACCCATCATGAAAGTCAAGTAAGTTCTGCTTACTTTTAATCTTGTGGACACTGTTAATATCATTAGTGTCCGTGTATTGTAGGTGCACTGCAGTAAAACTTGTTTCTTGCTTTCACATGGCTTTGACACAGCATTGAAATACTAAAGACTTTAGCTATGTATTGTCTTAGAATTTGAATATCTGCTTTAAAGAAGAGAGACTAGATCCTTTTCCTTATTTAAGCTATATAGATCCTCAGCCAATTTTTACACTGTGTGCTTTGGATACACTGGAAGTGTAGAAGTTCAGCTATTCTGTTATTGTGATGTGTGCTTGATACTCTGATAATTCCAACTGTAACACAAGTCAGATAGCGGTGAACTGTGGTGAACTTTCACTTACTGGCAACATGAGCAGTATTTTATTGATAATTTTATTGGGGAAAGTCCTTACTCATTTCCATGAACTAAAATTGCCTCAAACTATAATTTTTAAAGGAAGGTAGTCTTGAGAGAGATTTTTTTTAAACAAAACCCACCACTGAAGAGTTTCTTGCCTATTTCTTCAACACTGTTAACTTATAAATTGATAAAGTTATAGAATCATAGACTCATAGAATGGCTTTTCTTGGAAGTGGCCTTTAAAGATCATCTAGTTCAACTCCCCTACCATGGGCAGGGATATCTGTTAGTGTTTAAGAGGGATTTGGACAACGGCCTTAATAACATGATTTAACTTTTGGTCAGCCCTGAAGTGGTCAGGTAGTTGGAGTAGATGATCATTGTAGGTCACTTCCAAATGAATTGTTCTTCTTCTCTCTTCTCTTCTCTTCTCTTCTCTTCTCTTCTCTTCTCTTCTCTTCTCTTCTCTTCTCTTCTCTTCTCTTCTCTTCTCTTCTCTTCTCTTCTCTTCTCTTCTCTTCTCTTCTCTTCTCTTCTCTTCTCTTCTCTTCTCTTCTCTTCTCTTCTCTTCTCTTCTCTTCTCTTCTCTTCTCTTCTCTTCTCTTCTCTTCTCTTCTCTTCTCTTCTCTTCTCTTCTCTTCTCTTCTCTCCTCTCCTCTCCTCTCCTCTCCTCTCCTCTCCTCTCCTCTCCTCTCCTCTCCTCTCCTCTCCTCTCCTCTCCTCTCCTCTCCTCTCCTCTCTTCTCTTCTCCTCTCCTCTCTTCTCTCCTCTCCTCTCCTCTCCTCTCCTCTCCTCTCCTCTCCTCTCCTCTCCTCTCCTCTCCTCTCCTCTCCTCTCCTCTCCTCTCCTCTCCTCTCCTCTCCTCTCCTCTCCTCTCCTCTCCTCTCCTCTCCTCTCCTCTCCTCTCCTCTCCTCTCCTCTCCTCTCCTCTCCTCTCCTCTCCTCTCCTCTCCTCTCCTCTCCTCTCCTCTCCATTCCATTCCATTCCATTCCATTCCATTCCATTCCATGCCACTAGACCAGGTTGCTCAAAGCCCCATTCAACCTGATCTTGAACACTTCCAAGGAGGGAGCATCCACAGCTTCTCTGGGCAACTTCTTCCAGTGTCTCACCAAATTCATAGCGAAGAATTTCTTCCTTATATCTAATCTAAGTCTACTATCTTCTAGTTTAAAACCATTCCCCTTCTATTACCACTACAAGCCTTGGTAAGAATCTTCTCACCATCTTATAAGCTCCCTTTAAGAATTGAAAGTCCACAATAAGACTTTCCCAAAGCTGTCTCTTCTCCAGACTAAAGAATTGCTACTTTTCTTTCTTCATAGCAGAGGTGTTCCAGCTCTGAGATAATTTTCATGTCCCTCCTCTGGACCTACTTTAACAGGTCCATGTCTTTCTTGTGCTGGAGATTTTAGAACTGGATGCAGTATTCCAGGTAGGGTCTCATGAGAGCAGAGCAGAGGGAGAGAATCACCTTCTTTAAGAAGCTGGCCATGCTTCTTTTTATGCAAACTAGGATAAGAATGGGTATTTGAGCTGCAAGCACACATTACTAGCTCATATCTAATTTTTCATCTATCAATATTCCCAAGTCCTTCTCTGCAGAACTGCTCTAAATCTGCTCATCCCCCAGTCTATATTCATATTGAGGTTTGCTTGACCCAAGCACAGGACCTTGAGCTTGGCCTTGTTGAATTTCATAAAGTTCACATTGGCCCACCATTTAAGCCTGTCTGGGTCCCTTTGGATGGCATACCTTCCCTCAAGTGTATCAACAGCATCACTCTACTTGGTGTCATCTGGTGATTTTTTGAGAATGCACTCAATCCCACTGTCTAAATCATTAATAAGGATATTGAAAACTGACCATCCCAAAACAGATCCTTTTACTGATCTACATTTTACTGTTGACCACAACTCTTTGGATGCAGCCAACCAGTCAAATCCTTAACCATTGAATAGTCCATCCACCAAGCACATAGCTCTACAATTTAGTGTCAAGGATGTTGTGTGGTACAGTGTCAAAGGCCTTATAGAAGTCAAGATAGAAAACACTAACTGCTCTTCCCTTATCACCATCACACTCACTCCATTGTAGAAAGTCACCAGATTAGTCACGCATGATCTGCCCTTTGTGAGGTCATGTTGGCTGTCTATAATCATCCTGTCATCCATATGGATGAAAATATGGATGGACAAAACGTCCAGGAGGTTGTGTTCCATTATTTTACTGGCCACAGAGGTGATGCTGACTGGTCAGTTATGGTAGGTTGACCTTTACTGGATGCCAGATGCCCATCATGATGGTCTATCACTCCCCCTCCTCACCTGGACAGGAGGAGAAAAATAAGAGGAAAGACTCATGGGTCAAGATAAGGACAGGGAGATCACAGGCAAAGCATACTCAGCTTGATGAAATTAGTTTAATTTATTGCCAATCAAATCAGTGTAGGATAATGAGAAACAAAACCAAATCTTAAAACACTTTCCTCCCAACCCTCCCTTCTTCCTGGGCTCAACTTCATTCTAAATTTCTCTAATTCTTCCTCCTGAGTGGTGTAGGAGCACAGTTGTGGTCGGTTCATCACATGTTGTCTCTACTGATTCTTCCTCCTCACATTCTTCCCCTGCTCCAGCATCAGGTCCCACCCATGGGAGACAGTCCTCCATGAGATTCTTCAAAGTGGGTCCTTCTCATGGGCTGCAGTTCTTCATCAACTGCTGCAGCATGGATCCTCCACAGAGTCATATTTTCTTCCAGAAAACTGCCTCAGTGTGGGCTCTTCTCCACGGGTCCACAGGTCATGCCAAGAGCCTGCTCCTGTGTGGGCTTCCCATGGTGTCAAAGCCTGCTTTGGATGCATCTGCCTGTTCCTGTCACTATGTTCTGCACCATGGGCTGCAGGGGAATCTCTGCTCTGGTGCCTGGAGCACCTCCTGCCCCTCCTTCTTCACTGACCTTGATGTCTGCAAAGTTTTTTCCCTGTCACATTCTCACTCCTCTCTTCTGTCTGCTGTTTTTTTTCCTCCTTCTTAAATATGTTATCAGAGAGGATAGCATCAGTTGTCAGACAGAGCTAGCACTGTCATTGATTGGCTCTGCTTTGGTGAGCCACAGGTCTGTCTTGAAGGTGATGGGCATTGGCTCTATTGGACATGGGGAAAGCTTCGGGCATGTTCTCACAGAAGCCACTCCTGAAGCCCCTCTGCTACCAAAGCCTTGCCATACAAACCAAGTACATCAGTGTTTCCCAGTGTCGGCCTTTTTGCTTTTCTAAGAATGAGTGTGATGTTTCTTTTTTTCCAGTCACTGTGGACTATATCTGAATACCATGACTTTTCAGGTATGATGGAGAGTGGTTTAGCAACTATATCTGCCAGTTCCTTCAGGACCCTGGGATGCATCTCATTAAGTCTCATGGAGTTGTGTATGTTCATGTTCCTTGAGTGGTCTCAAATCTGATGTTCTCCTGTGATGTGTTGGACTTTATTCCTCCAGTGCTTGCCTTGAGATTTAGGGACTAGAGAGGTGTGTGAAGAACAACTGCCAGCAAACACTGAGGCAAAAATATTGTTGAGTTCCTGAGCCTTCTCCATGTGAATTATCACCAGATCTCCTGTCTCATTTACTGGTGTTGTTTTAAAGCATGCAATTTGGAACAGATCTCTCTCACCTTCCATCCTAAAAGGACCATTTGCAGAAATAAAAAAGAAATTGCCAATTTTTTTCTGAGCAAAAGTTTCTCTGCTTTGTAGTAGTAGCGCTACAGAGAATACAATTAATTTTCACACAGCCAAAAAGAAAAGCACAGCTAAGAAAAGGTGACGCACCATCCATTTCAGATCTAGTTCTTGTCATAGACTAATTCCTTGTGGACGTCTTATCCCCTTAGCAAAACCACCCTATAATTTACCAGAATTGAAAGGCTTTGTCTGAAACAGACACATATCTGAAATAGCTGGGATATTGCAGGTCAGATGTATATTACACTGGCAGAACTTAAATAACATACTTATCTTCAGCAAGGACCAAAAGCTGTCCTTGAATGTGTATAATGAAAAATCCTTTTAAGTTCTGTGGGAATTTCCTCATGTTTCTCTGGACTTTGGAAAATCACTTGATTTTATTACCACTACTAATAATTTAGAAAACGAGAAAACTCCTCCTAAGGAAAGAGTTATGCAAAAACCCTTCCTGAGGAAAACGTTGTCCGATGCAGGGACAGGAGTTGGACTCCATGATCTTCGTGGATCCCTTCCAACTCAGGACATTCTATGACTCTATGAAACTTTCTCTATCTAAGAAGGCTTAAATGAATGGACATTAATCCTATAGATACCCTAGCATGGATTTTGACTGCAATTTTTTAACATATCTGTAATACAACTGTGATACATAAAAATATTAATTTCATTAATGAATTTCATTAAATGAAAATTTATGGCAGGTACAAATACAGATACAATACATTAGTGTGTTTATGACTTTTGATTTGATAATAATGAGACTGGCTTAGAATGTCTACTAGTTTCTAGAGTACAGTTTTATTATTAGTCAGAAAACAAGGAAATAGTAAAATTTGAAATAACAGTGAGAGAACTGGAAAATAAACTGATATTTATTTAATGGTAACATATATTAATGGTAAGGGCATTTATCTAGGGTTGAGAACTCTACAGACTGAATTTCATCCCAGACAGAGAATCAATACACCATTAAAATCTGTTCCAAGAACTTACATGACATCTCAGAAGTACACTGATATTTTGCTGGTCCTCTGAATAAAATAAAATGCAGCTCACCAATGTCTGTGTCTATACACATTTCAATTTGGTCTTAAATTTATACATGAGAATCATCTTGTTGGAATTCATGGCCATAGTTATATCCTTTATAGAAGTACTGAAACTTCACATTAACCTGTTAGACACCTGACAGTTTCTATTGTTCAGTTCTTCCATCCACAAATAAAGAAAATGCTATTCATGTCCTTTGAAATCTATGTACAGAAAAGTGATAGAACAGCTAAGTATGCTATTAATGTAACAGTAATCCTTTGATTTTTTTTTTTTCCAGTCAAACACTCATTGTTAGGAATTAAGCCTTTTTACACAATAATATGTAACACAGGTTTTCAGAGATTTTAATTAATCTTAGTTTGGAATTCATTTTATCTCTTTTTGACACAATACAGCATGGAGATTACATGTAACTGCAGAATATTAACTAATTGGAAATAAAACATTGCAAATGTTATTAAAAGAGACTTATAAAATAAAGATTATTTTATTTTTTTTCATGGTTACAATGAAAACCACAAAGGAAAATACTTAAAAATATGCTTTAAATTGTTAAGAGAACCTCAGCTGAGTATTCTGGGTAGTATTATGAGAACAAGAAGGCATGATGGTTCAAATGGAGATTATGATCTGTTGGCAACTACAGAGACATGGTGAGACAGCTCACATGACTGGAATGTGGTCATGGATGGCTATGTCCTTTTCAGGGAAGACAGGCCAGCCAGCCAGGGTGGTGGAGTTACTCTTTATGTGAGAAAGTAACTACAATGTATTCAGTACTGTCCAGGGGTGAATGAGGAGCAAGTTGAGAGTCTGTGGGTGAGAATTAAGGGGCAGGCTGGAAGGTGATACTGTTGTGGATGTCTATTACAGGCCACCAGATCAGGATGAGGAAGTTGATGAGGCCTTCTAGAGGCAGCTGAGAGCAGCCTCACAGTCACAGGCTCTGATTGTTGTGGGGGATTTTAACTACCCTGATGTTTGCTGGAAGGACTACTCAGGCAGCCAGCCATGGTCCAGGAGGTTCCTCCAGTGCATTAATGATAACTGCCTTATGCAAATGGTGGATGAGCCAACTAGGAGAGGAGTGCTTCTGGAACTCATCCTCACTAAAAAGGAGGGTCCAGTTGAAGTAGTAAAGGTTGAGGGCTGCCTTGACTGCAGTGACCATGAGATGGTGGAGTTCAGGGTCTTATTTGGCAATAACAGAGCACCAAGCAGAATTACAACACTGGATTTCAGTAGAGCAAACTTTGGCCTTTTCAAGCAATTGCTCAGGGCAATCCTGTGGGAAAGGGTACCTGAAGGTAAAGTGGCCCAAGACAGTTGGTTAGCATTCAAGGTCTGCTTCTTCCAAGCTCAAGATCACAGTATCCCAACATGTAGGAAGTCAAGGAAGGGAGCCAGGAGACCTGCTTTGTTAAACACGGAACTGCTGGGTGAACTCAAATGGAAGAGGAGAGTTTACAGATGATGGAATGAGAGGCTGGTCACCTGGGAAAAATATAAGGGTGTTGTTGGAGGGTGTAGGGAGGCAACTAGGAAAGCTGAGGCCTCCTTAGAATTAAACCTGCTGAGAGAGGTCAAGGACAACAGAAAGAACTTTTTCAAATACATGGCAGATAAAGCTAACACTAGAGGCAATGTAGGCACACTAATGAATGAGGTGGGTGCCCTGGTGACAGAAAATACAGAAGAGGTAGAGTTACTGAATGCCTTTTTTGTCTCTGTCTACACTGCCAAAGGCTGTCCTTATGAGCCCTGTACCCTTGAGGCCCCAGAGGAGGGCAGGACAATGGAAGAGTTTGCCTCAGTTGATGAGGACTGGGTTAAGGACCAATTCAGCAATCTGGACATCCATAAAACCATGGGTCCTGATGGGATGAACTCACAGGTGCTTAAGGAGCTGGATGAGGTCATTGCTAGGCCATGCTCCATCATCTTTGCTAAGTCATGGGAAACGGGAGAGGTGCCTGAGGACTGGAGGAAAGCAAATGTCACTCCAGTCTTCAAAAAGGTCAAGAAGGAGGACTGGGGTGACTATAGACCTGGAAAAGACCTGGAAAGGTGATGCAATGACTTATCCTTGGTGCCATCTCAAGGCATGTCAAGGATAAGAGGGTGATTAGGCTCAATCAGCATAGCTTCACCAAGGGAAAGTCATGCTTAACCAACCTCATAGCCTCAAGGGTCAGTACTGGGATCAGTACTATTCAATACATTCATCAATGACTTGGATGAGGGAATAGAGTGCACTGTCAGCAAGTTTGCTGATGACACCAAACTGGGAGGAGTGGCTGACACACCAGAAGGCTGTGCTGCCATCCAGTGAGACCTGGACAGGCTGGAGGGTTGGGCAGGGAAAAAAGTAATGAAATATAACAAGGGCAAGTGTAGAGTCTTGCAGTGGGGCAGGAACAACCCCAGGTTCCAGTGTAGGTTGGGGGCAGTGTTGAAGAGCAGTGTAGGGGAAAGGGACGTTGGGGTCCTAGTGGACAGCAGGATGACCATGAGCCAGCACTGTGTCCTTGTGAACAAGAAAGCCAATGGCACCCCGGGGTGTATTAGAAGGGGTGTGATTGGTAGGTCGAGAGAGGTTCTCCTCATCTCCTCTGCCCTGGTGAGACCGCATCTGGAATATTGTATTCAGTTCTGGGCCCCTCAGTTCAAGAAGGACAGGGAACTGCTTGAGAGAGTCCAGTGCAGAGCCACAAAGATGATTAAGCGAGTGAAGCATCTCCTTTATGAGGAAAGGCTGAGGGATCTGGGTATCTTTAGCTTGGAGAAGAGGAGACTGAGGGGTGACCTCATTAATGTTTACAAATTTGTAAAGGGTGAGTGTCATGAGGATGGAGACAGGCTCTTCTCAGTGACAATCAACTGGAACATAGGAGGTTCCAGTTAAATATGAGAAGAAACTTCTTTACAGTGAGGGTGACAGAACACTGGAACAGGCTGCCCAGGGAGGTTGTGGAGCCTCCTTCTCTGGAGACATTCAAAACCCGCCTGGACACATTCCTGTGTAACCTCATCTAGGCATTCCTGCTCTGGCAGGGGGATCGGACTAGATGATTTTTTGAGGTCCCTTCCAATCCCTGACATTCTGTGATTCTGCAAAATGTTTTTAAATGAGAAATACAATAAGCTATACTGAAATAAAAAGTATAATGCTCAGTCAGCTGTTGATTTCCTATGAATGATATTTTGTGTAAATGACATGGAAAATCAAATTTCAGACCTGTTTATCCAGGTACTCAAGGATTCTGCAAGAGTAACAGGAAGGAAAATGGATGAACGCTCAGAGTACTGCTCAGCTCCAGCTCTAAAATTAGAGCAGTAATGAGGCTGCCATAAATTAAGCCTTGGATTTAGCTATATGCCAACAAACAGCAAAGTGTAAACGGAGTCCACAACTTTTAAATTCTTGAAACTATTAAACGCCAGTGTTTTACTGGCTGACAACTTTAATAGTGAAGGACTGATTTTTTGTCATAGCTGGTCCATAAAGGCCACCCTTACCCAAGTAATCAAAATGGACATTGAGAATATGGTGTAAATTTCACATGTTCTTACTTTTTTGTTACCTTACTGAGTAATGACTACGCTTTTGAAAATATGATCTATTATTCCTGAGAGAGATATTCTTCTACAAGTAGTTTAGACCTAGAAAAAAATATGCAAATTACTCTGAAGCCTGAATTATCCCTTTAAAATAGTCATGTGTTTGGAAAAGAAGACCATGGACTGTATTTCTCCTGCACAAGTCAGAGATAAAAGGAGTATTTCACTTAGTATGATCTGGTAATTTTGCAGAAGTTAAGAGTCTTACTCAGCCTGTTTGTTGGAATTCTCTAAAATATCTCTTTCTGGAAAAATGTATTTCCCTGAACTTTACTACACAGAAAAAATAGCAGGAGCACATAAAATGTCACAAAAAGAAATACCACACTTAAACATAGTGGACAAGAATTGTTTTCCTTTGTGAAGTAAATTGATGTATAGAACCAAACTTGAATGCAAAAAAAAAAATAGTTACTTAATATAAGATAAATGGATCTTGATCCATGCAAATGTGCTTGTTATTTAGTGGTATCAATCCAAATCCAAAGTTTAAGCATATTCTGATGTAGGGCTACATACAAACTGTTCTTGTAACCAGTTGTGCCCAGCCTATGTGGGTGGGCAGGTCATAAAGCTCATGCTGGTGCGGAGTGAAAAGGAATGCTATGGTCCCTCCCCTGTTGTAGAGCTAGTGTACATCTCACGTGTTTCCCGTCATGGTTTTTCCCAGGTGAACACAGATAAGCCCATTTCTACTCCTTGAAGACTAAGGCAGCTGAAAATACGCCGAGTTACTGTAAACAACATACTGGGGAAAAGTTGTGGGAACTCCATTTCCCTACCCATTCTGATCCGAAGGAGTCATTCAGGAGCAAACTGTAAGCCAGATGATTTATTCTGTAGGATCTGAGCATTGGTTGGGTGTTCAGGACAAAAAACCCTGTTGCTATTTACTTGGCTTGCACACCCCAATTTGTGTGCTGTGACTACTTAATACATCAAGTAGTATTCTTTCCAAGCGGTCCTCTTTCTATAACATTAAGAAAGTGAAACATCAGACTAGTGTCTATTTATAACTCAAGGGTTATTTGTTTTATTGGTCTACAAGGTGATCCATTGTCTTCTTTTAAAGTAGAAGGAAAGTCAAAGGAAGAAAGTGAAGAAGTTCAAACAGTGGCCATCTTTTGTGGTTTTGGATATATTTGGCATTGTATGTGAAAATGTACTTCAAGGCTGCGTGCTTCAAGACTATTCAAGGTGCATTATTACATGCTTTGTGTATTGTCACAGAAAAAATGAAAGGTGAAAAATAAACCTGATTTACAGAAGGCACAGAGCTAAACTCAATCTGCTTACACAGTTTTGCTAAAGTTAGTAAATTAAAGGATGTATCTTAATTTAATGACAAGATACTTCTACTAGAATGGTTTTTCTTCAGTTGACTTCAAAATCGTTCATCTCTTCCAGTTATGACACAGGAGAACAGATGTTTAAGAAATGCTGGCAGTTGAAGTAGCTCTTCTAAGCTTTGCCCTGAGTCAAATTCGTACTTGGTCACAGTTTTGTTGCTGATTTCACTGTCATCAAACACTATTGGACAAACACAATTTTTGCAGCTGGTAGAAGTGCAAGGGTAAAAAGAATGATTCCTAAGGCATTTTAAACTTTTATTTCTCTGTTCCTCTGTTTCTTCATGAGCAAAAGAAGTGTAAAAATGCATCCCTATCCTCTGAAGGCTTACTTGCACTGCACATTTCAATAGGATACAGAAATCTCTGGTTCCCACCAATATTGTATAGAGGTGCACACAATGGAGCTCTAACGTGGTGATAAAAGCTGAGATCAGAAAGCAACAGTTCAGTGCCAGAGTGATGTTGCATTTGCAGAAATATGTCAGGCCACTCATAAATGCTCTATGCATGTAATCATACTGATGCAATCAAACTACTTCTAATTTTAGAGCAGACTTGGTTAACACTTAATGCTAACTTCTCTGCATTATTCCATTTCACTGCATAGATGCATACACTAGCACAGGCATCGCCAGGAATGTGGGAATTAAAGATTTAATGCTTGAAAATGCCATACAAGTCCTGTATGACACCAAAGTATTCCAGGAAGCTGTGAGCCAAGAGTCTTCTTGGGCAATCATAGCCATAAAGAAGTAATATTTTTTTAAAAATGTCATATACAAAAATTTTGAGGACAACACATAGTATAGTAAAGCAAAAGTGTCAAAACAACAAATATGTTGCAGATTCCCTCATAAGTGTACTAAGTATCGTAAATTACCAGCATTGAAGTTCCAAAGCTTTTAAAAATATTTGCAAAGTTAAGTACTTTAAATGTAATACTTCAAACATAGAAGCTGAGAGCCTCAGAACTGTTGAATTCCCAGACGAGCAGAAAGCACCCTGGGAAAATAACTTCAGAGGAAAAGCAAAAAACACACCTTATACGTAGTGGAAGTGTAGAAAGGTTGCAGAAGAAAGGATATTTTATGTTGCCAGTTATATATACTGAAAATATGGATGAGGTGGCAAACAGAGAATATCTACATTGTGTATTGGCAGGAAGGAGTAGAATAGTAATGGCTTATAGCAGTGATTCAGTGCTAGGCTTGAAGCACTACTTTTCTGTCACTGAAATGTTTGAGTCTTTTTACTGAACCCATTCAGAAAGAGTTTAAACATACTTGCATGGTGTGCAAGAATGCATCTGTTGTGATATAGACACACCTTAAGCTGTGGTAAACATTAAATATTCACTGTTCCTTACATTTATGATGTAAATTTTTCTCATGCTGAAAATTTGTAAGGAAGTTTTTGAGGGTTTTCTGGGTTTGTTTGTTTGTTTTGTGCTTTGGTTGTGTTTTTGTTTGTTTGTGTTTTTTTTGTTTTTGTTTTGTTTTGTTTTGTGTTTTGTTTTTGTTGTTGAGTTTTGTTTGTTTTTTTCCTTGATTGGTGTCTTATATTTTTCTAGTTTGGATTGCTTTATTTTCAATTAACAAACCATTTTGATTGTTCTACACTGTTCTCAACTTTTAAAGTAGAAAAATAATTAATAACACATTTTTCCTGTGAAATTTCAGCTCTTAATGTTTGATTTTCCTATGTCATTATCTTCATATTTTTAAATAACATTAGTATGGTTAAAGCTCATTGCACGTATCTGCAAAATGCCATAAGCAAGCTTTATTTTCAAATAACATTTTTGACCTATTTTAGAGTTTTATTTTCCTTTCAAATCACAGAAAATTGGTTGGAATTTTAAAGATTTCAGATCCATTGAATCTTTGATCTAATGTCCCTAGAGAAAAGTGAAAGGAAGGATTAGAACTGATGTGAGGACTCTGACAATGGCCTGAAGATGGTGGAGAGTCATCTGCACATCATCAGTGACAATATTCCTGGCTAATGATATTTGAAGTATACTTACTACTAGTATTTTTATTACCTTTCCTTTGGTCTGTTATAGAAAAAAAATCTGAAATTCCATCAGAGTTGGGGTTCACAGATAAAATGCAAAAGAATCTACTCAGTAGTGATTAACAAAGAAGAATTACAGTAAATTTCATTTATTTAATAAGTTTTTGGCATTGTGACATGGCTCATAATATACCAATACATGGATTTTTATATGTTTCCTTAAAGCTGCTAGGGTAGCTGTTTGCTGACTGCAATAGGTCTTAATCCTGAAAAAATATCTTGAAATAGCATATGTAGGGTAAGTCCAGCTGACTGTTTTACAGAACATCCTATTCTGTGCTAGTAAAGCCCTAAATCACACTTGTTTTATTATATAAAATGATAGACATACTGGAGCTTAAAAATAACCAAGATAAAATATGACTTGGAAATCCAAACCAGATTTGTTTATTTTACTGTCATCTTTAATCAAAAACAGAATTATACTTTCCTCACAAATATAGTAAAACTAAGCTTTTAGCTGAGCATTTAGTGGAACATCTACCCAGTAAGCTTTTCTTATGCTGCAGACAGCTACCCTGAGGAGTGATTTGAATTTAAATGTGATTCCCTTATTAGTTTCTGCTAGCCGCAAATATCCCAGCCTCTTAATTAAGTGACTGAGTAATGTATGAATGCTCACTTCTGCTTGTCATGCAGAACAAAGTGATGTATTTAAATTCTATGCACAATATGAAATTTAATGACACAGGCAACAGTAATTTAGAAAACCTTTTGTTCTTTATTACCTTTGTTTTTGCTTAGGCAATCTCTTTTTTTTTTTTTTTTCTTTCTTTGGTAAGTGTTCGGCTGCTGCAATGTTATAAAAGTTTGCTAAAGCACTTGCTTTTAAGTAGTTAATTTTTATATTAAAAGGTAATGTGTTACTAAATGCATGGTTACCAAATGCATAATATGTCATTTATATCTTTGCCTCCATTTTAAAGAAAGAACATACAAAAACCCCCAAACTAACCTTGATGAAATGTTCTTACTTGGTTTGGCACAGAATCTAGTGTTAGATTGTGAGGTTCTGAATGGACTAAATAGTGCACTGTAAGAGGTTTTACAAAGAGGAAGGAAAGAAGAAACAAATCAAGCTTTTCTTCTGGTGCTGATGGTTCCCAAAAGCTCCAGTGACTTTCTGTAGTCCTCCTGATCTCTTTATAGTTTTGTAGCTTATATTCAGTCATCAAACCTCTCTGCTTCTGCTCTTGTATTCAGTAGTTTGCATGTATGTTTTTCCCTAGGGGTATGAGGCTAATTTTTCCCTATCCTGAAATTTTTCTTTTTTCCTGATATTTTATTGTACTTACAGAATCCTCTGCAGACTCATTATCTGAATGTATGTGTGTGATTTTGCAAAAATCAGAGTAGCACATATGTACAGCAATTTCGGCAGCTGTTTGAGTTGTCAGATTTTCATGTCATTGTCATGTATAACTAAATAAATTGTCCTACTGCTTTTGCTACTTCAGTTCACGCTCTAGAACTGGGTTATCCTTTTAATTAGAGCTCTAACCGTCTCTCATGTCTTGAAATTCTCATTTAAATTGCCTGAGTACTTTGAACAGAAACGTACAGCTATATTCTTGGCAAACTGGTGTTCCTGAATGATATCAGATTTTAAAATGCCTGTGTCCCCAGTCAGTCTCTAGTATCTATTTTTTTGCCAAAGGAATCTCATTTAAATATGTCAGTCTCCATCAAGTGTAGAGATAGATTTAAATAGTAATAATTTTTTTTCTTTTTAAGGATTAGTAGTTGATACTATTATTTGTATTACAGTGCTTCCTACCAGTCCTGAGTAGGCTCAGGACAGTCTGTGCTAGGTGTTATATTCAGATTTCTATATGCCTTAGGCAGTAATACCCACTTGGACAGTAGTCCCCAAACTCATATTCTTACAACTCTAAGGCTCCCATTCATATTTTACAGAAGGGTCCTATATACAGAAAGATGAATTGGGAACATGATTTATCTCATTTGTCTTTAGCCATTTCATAAATTAGACTTGCATTCTAATCTAGTCATATGAGCATTTCTTAAGCCAAAGGAAAAAAATAAGATATTCCAATATATGATTCATCTCAGCAAATTTGACACATATTTTAGGATGGCAGGAATTGCCCTCTGGAAGTGTCTACCTCTTCACAGGCTGCAGAGACAGCTTGATTAATTAATTGAGACTAAATACTTCTAATATCAAACTACTTTGGCATCGCTTGTATATCATTGTTGCTACCAAGTATTTGAAGATGATAAAAAATAGATGAAATGCACCTTACCCTTCCTAATGAGCTGAGGTCAAACAGGAGATAGGTAACTGAGGTAGAAATTTTATGTAGAACACTGTCAGTGGACTGCATCCTGTCAGTTAGAAGAAAATTGGCTGCCTCAAGACTTTGTACTATGACATAGCTGTTCTTAATTCTTGTCCACATAAATAGCCTTTGGCCATAATCAAGCTCCTTAGAAGAACACAGAGGAATGATTTTCTTTCACCATATTTTCTAAAAATAGATTAAGAGTGCCTAAATATACCAGTCAAATGAAGAGTGGGAGAACAGAGATTTCATTATGTATGGTATGCAAACAGCTATAAAATATTATTAAGAACTGTAAGCTAAATACTATTACATTTATTAAATAGGTTCATGAGAAGTGAAGTGTTCGAGGTTTTAGTTTTTTTCATGTTATTCAGCCTGTTCTAAATCTTGACATAATTTTGGAGAGAGTTATAAATCATGATCTATTTGCTTCTTTCTAAAAAAGCAATAGTTAAATATCCAACCCACATATTTACATATTTTCTTTGCTTTGGTTTCCACCACAAATTGCTGATAATTATTTAAAAAAAAATAAAATAAAAAAAAAATGTGAAGACTACATTGCTGTAAAATTCCATCTAGTGACAATGTGTTACATAATTTTTCTCAGCTCTATTTACATAAATAATCTCAGTTCTTGTGTATCTCAACTGTCATTACAAGCTACATCCATATCATGGTGCTTGTAGGATGATTTTCTGCACATATTTATTCCCGCAGTCTACTGTTTCATAATAGAACAAAAGAAAAGTGTTCCATCTCTCCTGTCCTTTCTCACTGCAAGGAATTAAGGCAAGTAACACAAGTTACTTTTCAAGCTGAGACAAAATTATGTCTGCAAAAAGTAAGGGCTTATTTTGATCAGAAAACATTGATCACTGATCACACAATTCCTACAGAACTTGGTTTATTCAAACATTTATATTCTTTCTGGTTTCAGACATACCCTATCATCTGTGGACTTCTCTAATTGACTATGAAATTCCTAACACAGTTGACTCAACAGAAGAATTGCACGGAACAGGGCTTCAGAGGCTGCCTGACAGCACTCTTTGTATACTTTTTTTTTTTTTTTTTTTTAACTGGTCTTCTTTTCATTAGATTCATTAGATTCATTTGACTGCAGCTAACTTGCATTGTGGCACCTTGAAGTCACAGCTAGGATGGATCAAAACTGTTGAAAAGAACCTGGCTTCACCCAAAAGGAACATACAGCTGTGGCACAATTTCTGTAGAGTTTTCCATCTACTTCTGACAATCTTCAATTCTGAAATACTGTCCAGCTTAAGCACAGCCTCACTATAGGTTGAATGTCTTGTTACTGTTACATTTTCCTCTACAATGTCCAATCCTTGAAGTTTTTTCAGTTATTGCTCCTTTAGTCACAGTATATTCTAATGTGGTACAATGAACAGTTGCATAGAGCTAACTGACCCCAAAGGTGCTATTTCAGATATTAAACCGGTAACGGTATGTTAGCCATGTGCCACAGAGTAATAATTTGTTCTGTTGGAAGAAACAACATGAGATAAAGGAGTGTGCTAATAAGACTATATTTGGTAGTTAATTTAATAATGTTAACTTGAGTATCTCTGCATTGGACTTTACTGTGTGTCCAGGTAAATCTCTTCAGACTGCCTGGGAAGTGCTGATGGGAGAGAAAATCACTAAAGAATATCAGTTCTTTGTGCAGTCAAGTGTTATGTACTGCAGGTGCTTTGAAGGTTCATGCTTCTAAAATTACTTCAAGCTGTTATGCCTTTGAATTCAGGTAGTCTACTCAGAAAGTCAGCTATATCATTGTCCATAAATTTGTCTTTTTCTTCCATCCTGTGTGCTACTAACAATTTCAACTTCTTCCTTACATTTCTCCTACAAAACTAAAGGTCTTCCTGGCTAACTAGAAGATGTAAATACAATGTCGATCATTTTTCTATGGTTCAGTCGTGTGAGGTTTTGTTTTGTGAAAAGAATGCCATTACTGAGGGTACAGGAATGGCATCAGGAATGGTGTAGCTACAGACAGACATAACTGTGGCATTCATTAACAAATCTCTGCAATCTAAACCATGCCAAAATCAACTGCTGTTGTATTTGACTGTCACAAATCAAGTTGGATACAACAAATACTACTTAAAACCATCAGTCCATGACTATCCTAACCATATTTCTTTATGCAGACACGTAGAAAGTCTAATGTCTGTAGAATTAATACACACAAATAGTGATGAAAAGTCTTTCATGAGTGAAGAGAGCCAGCTCTAATGTGATGTAATTTGTGTGAGGGTGACAATGTATCTGTTGTATAATTTGGTAGTGTCTTAGTTTTGTTTTAAAAAAGACCAGATCTCTTTTAGTGATTTTTCTTTCAGGTAAGTTCTTCTAGGTGGCTGTAGTCTTCTGAGTTTTAGCCTGCATATTTTTCCTAGGATGCTGTACTCGGTGCTGATAAGAAGACCAATGGAATGCTGAAGAAGCTCATGTTTAGATTTTTTACTATGATAACCAAGAAAGACTGACAAGTTTTCCCACTTTCCGTTGTGAGAGGGGCGTGTTTAAGGAGGGGTGGATGGAACAGGTGACTGAAACTGACCAACTGAAGTTTTCCATCCCATAATCATCATACCCCCCATTTAAGAGGGTGATCACGAGGATCACACACTCATTGACCATGGCCGGCATCTAGAGAGGACTCTGTCTGTCTGCCTGAGCTCTACAGGCCTCAGGTCCTGCATCCCTGCAACCAGTTTCCGGTTTGCTGTGAAGTCCCACCCATGACTTCCAGGGGCCTGGCCTGCACCTGCTGGAGCCGCCAGCTCCACCCACCCAGCTCCACTGCTGCTGGAGTGACGCCAACTCCACATTGAGCTCTCAAGGTTGGTTTTGTATATTTTGTATATATATTTCTATTTATTAGTAGCATTAGTAAAACCCTTTAAAATTCTCCAACTTGAAGTCTCTCTTCCTTTCCCCTTATCTTTCCTATCATCTTTCCTATCTAAAGGAAAGGGGTGGCGGGAAGTGAGGGGTTAACAGGGAGCGTCTGCCACGGTATTATTGCCGCCTTGCCTTAAACCTTGACAGATAGATATTTACTTGGAGAGTATGTAGCTGTTCTTTTAACTACATATAGTCTTGACACACAGAAAGTTAATGGCTATTCATACTTATCCTATACCAATACAATAATTATGGTTATATTTTGTTATCTATTTCATATATTAGTGTATGCTTTATAATTATCTATCTATATAATTTCTAAAAGAAATATACAGACACATACTGATGGAACTGTGGCTGTTTTGCCTTGAGAAAAGGAGGCTGAGGGGAGACCTTATTGCTGTCTACAACTACCTTTAAGGGGGTTGTAGTATGGAGCGTGTTGGTCTCTTATCCCAAGTAGAAAGTCATAGGACAAGAAGAAATGGCCTCAAGTTGTGCCAGGGGAGATTTAGATTGGATATTAGGAAAAAAATTCTTCATGGAAAGGATTATCAGGCATTGGAACAGACTGCCCAGGGCAGCGGTTAAGTCACCATCCCTGGAGGTGTTTAAAAGGCATTTAGATGAGGTTCTTAGGGACATGGTTTAGTGCTAGAGTTACGTTATGGTTGGACTTAATGATCCTGAGGGTCTCTTCCAACCCCAATGATTCTATGATTCTATACGACTAGCAACTCTTTCTAGGCTGAAATAAGCAGATGTGACTTCAGGACATATATTCTACTTGTAAACAGGGTTTGAATATCCATCTAAGTAAATCTGCAGCTAGGGAAATAATTATTTTAGTTAGGATTGTTAACTAAATGCATCAACATATCCTACAGTTCCAACTGGAATTGCAATGTAAACATATCTTGTGCTGGTACAGGCAAACCTGTTTAACAAAACCTGTCAGAAAAAGCAATATCTTCTACAACTTACTTCTAACTCAATTTTTATTTTGCAACACTGAAATATTTTGTTTTATATGTGTCCAATAATTTTGTTTTAATAGAAAATAACATTAAATGTACATGAAAATTTCTCAAGATCTCTTCCAGCCCCCTCTTACTTGATTCTGTGAAATGCATTAAAAAGTTGGACTTGAATTTATTTGCTTGGATTTTTCCCCACGAAATAGAAAGGCCAGAGGGGTATGCTTCAGTAAGACATCCTGAATGTGATGACTGCCACTCTTATAATTCCTTACAGACCTCCATAGTGTGCACCACAGAACCCAACCACAGAATATATAGGCCCATATATAATATATTCATAAATGTTTTAAGATAGCATATTATATATCTGCTTAGACGCTTAAAACAGTCATTGAATGTGTGGTCTGAATAACAGCTGTAGCTGAAAGAAAATAACAAAAAAATAAAGGAGCAAGGTGCAGAGTTCTGCATTTTAAAGCATGTGCTTGTCTATAACTGCACTTTTCTGGGCAAGAGACTTGATGAACTGAAACTTTCTTCCTTCAGGTAAAAAAGAAAAATAAAACCCCAGGCACAACTTTAATCCTTAGCTTGCAATTATCTTGTAAGAAAAGTGACCAGAGTCACAATACTACCCTGTATCCTCCTTAGAGTCTTAGGATTTCCTAATTGTGGTATTATAACCGAACAAAAACTATTAATAAGAAAGAATTTTTTTCCTCTTCTGATGAGTTCTTTCCTAGAGATCTGAGATATGCGTGAAGTATTTATATTATGCATTTTTGCATGTATTATATATGTTATGTGCGTGTGTAGTAACGTGTTATAATCAGCACATTAACCCAAGGCCAATCAAACACAAAAACATAGGTTGTTATTTTCCAATATGTTTGACTTAGGAAACAAGCTTGTTTTGTGTCAGTAAGTTTTTTTCCTGCTGCTAATCTTAGTAAGGATGGAAAACATTGCAAAGACAAAAGGAGGATGATCCTGAATACTGCCCTAAAGGAAGAGTTTAAGAGTACACGTGTAGTTATTTACACAAACAGTAAAGCTAGTCTGCTCCAGCCGTATGATCCAGGACAGGTGTAAAGTCATGGTTAAAACTCTGCAGTGCAGTACCACTTGCTGCAAGAACTGAGAAGGTAAAATAGGTGCTTACTTCATTTAATCTCTACTGTCCTTCATTTTCTGCTTGTTCTTTGTGCTGAAAACTTAATTCAAAATATGAATGATTCACAGTCAATAATGCCATTGGAAACAGAAATCTGGTGACAGAGGAACCACAAATATTCTGATTTTCTTGTATTTTAGATTAATATGTAAGTATAGAATTCATTCTGCTAGTATCTAAAACAGGCGAGCTGAAGTCAGATATTTAATTGGTTCAGCTTCTGCAGTTATGTGCATGAAGCCATAGAAACATTTATGTATGCATTGCTTTATTCACATTGGGAAACCCATTTTACCTAGACTGAAATGGCACGTTTGTTTGCAGGATCAAAATAAAGGTGTAGTTTTATTGTCTCTCTCCTGAACATGTTGAGAAGATTACACTTTGTGCTCTTTTTACTCTCCAAGAAAACTCATTTTGTACTTCTGTCATCAAAGGACTAGTATATGGACATCTGCAGACATAAACACACACACCATTCTATGGAAAGGATTCTCCCAGGGCTGTGACACAAAAAAAATATATTTGATTTTGTGGATAGTAAATAAAATCTGCAAGCTTAATCCTGCTCTAAAGAATGTCCAACACTCTCCTTAGTAGTAAGGCTGGTTACAATGTTGTTTAGCTTTTTTTCTGGTAAATTAAAAATAAAAAAAATATGTCATTACATAACATTTTAAAATTATTATATTAATATAACATAATAACATATTACATGATATAAATATATTGAAAATACACTTCTGGTAATTAACTCATCAGCACAAAATTTTTCATATTATGTGAAATAAGCGAGGTTTTCCAAAGGTCTCATCTTTTTTCCACTAGTAAATCACAAGCATATCTGTACAAAGGTATTTTAAAGACTGTGGTGAAGAGGAGAAAAAAAAATATTACATATATATGTATATGGAAGGATGCATTTAGCTGTACTAACCACCATTTGAGTTATTCAATAAAGACCATGGTAAATATGAAAAAATATGTGCCAAATATTTTTTTCTAAAAATGCACGTGGATTTTGTGAACTCTATTAAGTATTTTAATCCTAAGTCAACTAGCTAATATGTTTAAAACTGGATTTTATTTAATGTGTTAGTGCAAGAAGAAGACACTTGAAATCTTTCTCACACAAGTTGGAGACAAATACGTTTTTCACCTTCTTTGAGAGATATAATAATAAACCAATATGTGGTTACTCACAGGAAATTACTTTCCTTTCTCAATTTTGTAGTGGACAAAACAATCTATTTCCAAGTAATACAGAGACTTTGACCTCAACTGAGATTGAGAATATAGTTTAGCGAAGAGTTTTGTTTATGTCTTAAATGGCTATATAGACTTAGGTCTCTCAGCTGGACTTTGGTTCTCTACTGACTTTTGAAAACACAGTTCTGCTATGCATGTTGCTATCAAGAAGGACAGGAATTTCACCCAATATTCTGGTTTCACAAATTCATTCCAGGAACTATTTACATAAGGAGATAATTAACCTGACTTCCAGAATATTTCATACATATATAAGAAAATCCTGTGAGAAAAAACATACCCCATTTACTTGAAGATAAGTCCTATCCTGTAAACAAGCCCTAACATAAAATTTCGGGATTTCTGAAGATGCTCAAAATATAAGCCTTACTCCAAAAATAAGCCCTAGTTACAGTTCATTAAAAAGTCAATTTAAATAGTGTCCAGGCACCTATACATGTAGAAGAGTAATAAGTTTTGGAGCAAAAATTAATCTAAGACCCTGTCTTATTTTCAGGAAAACACGGTAGTAACACAGGCTTAAGAAATATCCACGCTGATACAGAGGCCACCTGCTCCAGGGTCTATTCCACTAATTTATCTGGGTTACATATTAACACCTACCATCACTGAAGCTGAATCAGGAGGAGTAATGTCCAATTCTTTTTGTATTAAACTCACTTCAGGTGAGAGTCTTCAGGGCAGATTTGAAATATGGTCCTGGGACGAATGTAGTTCTTAGAACTGTCACTAGTGTCACCCTCAGCACTAAGACTTTATTACCTAACCTTTAGTCCTGTTGTGGGTTGTGGCAAAGTTGAATGTCAGTTGAACTCCCAAACACTGTCAGAGAACATAAAACAGGGACCTTAAATTTTATCTTAGTTAAGAGAAGGACACATTTAAAATCACTTTTTAAATGATTAGTTAGCTACTATTGTTCAAATTGTTCTGATATTTTATTCTGTGGTCTCCTTGATCACACCAGCATAAGAAGAAATTTCACACAACTGTCTTATTTTCATGTTTCATTTTATGTATGTGGCAAAGTGTATTGGAGAAGAACAATAACAACAGGACACCTGCTCAGTTAGAGGAGAGAGAAGAGGAGGTGAGCGATAAGATTAACGCTAAAGTTGTAGCTACCTAGACTTCCTGAAATAGCATCTGGTAAAGAAGAGAATAAAAGTATCTAGGACTCATAAACAAAAGACTAATTGAGAGCATTTTTTATGGAGCAAGATGCATACATTTCACAGTTCAGCAAGTCTTTCTGCAGAGTTATTGCTATTAAATAAAAGTAGATATTATGTGTGTAAATATTTAGGTTTTACCACAGTAGCTGTTTTAAAAAAGTAGCTAACACATGAATTAGCTTGTATTCTCCTGTACCGATAAATAATGCAGTGGCTGATCCAAGTTGTTGATTACATTGGACCCTTAGGTGATTCTAAATGTTGTAAATATGAATTTTCTTAATCACATATGTGTTTAAAGAAAATATAATAAAAGTTGTGTCTCAGTTCTCATCTGCTACTGAGTCAGCTGTTGCCTTTTGCCTTAGGTTGCATCATTTTTTAAATATATGTCGGTCTGCCACAAAGTCATATGTTGACAAGTTGTGTTTGATACACTACATGGAACAGTGGTAAACATATTTTAATATGTCGTTGTGCTCACATATTACTCCTGACTACAACTAAAGTTAGCTCGTTAACTTAAAAATGCCAGTTTGCATTAAGCTCAGCGGTAGTTGTTTTTCATAGTTTTTAAGACAGAAAACTCTAACTACTTTCAGAATTAATTCTTTGATTTATACAACTAGAGTCATGACACTCTGATATAAATGGAGCTTCCTTTTTATAAGGGATGATTAGAAAATATTAAATTTATGAGTGATCCTTGAATATATATTGATATATACTTCTAAAAAAAGAAATAATAAGAAACTTCAGTGAAGTAAATAATACTAATGAGCCCTCCACAATACAGGTTAGTCTTGTTGTACACTACCACAAAATAATAATTATTAATGTAAGAATGTTAATAGCAAAATATAGTATTCTTGAACACTATACACTGAAGTTCCTTGTCACAAGAAATATACAGAAACAATTTGAAGTAGAAGTGTGTACCTGTAAAACTAAAATTACAGAATAGATTATCTCAAAGAGCCACCTTTCAAAGAGCTTGGTTATTGCACTTTATTTGATAGCTTATCTATTATCGTTATAGGTTATATGTATGCACGTGCATATTTACATGTGTCTACATGCACATATTTTTGTGCATATATACATGTTTAGATATGTGTATGTAACATCTTTACTTTCCCACTTGTACATAAAATCTGAGTATCCTCTCAGAATGAACACAATATTATCAGGGAAGACAAGATTCTCACGAATCTTCTAATTTCAGATTATTGTAAATAATTATAAATTCAAAGCCTTTAGGAAGGTTCCTTCGTGCTCTTTGCTTCTTGCTATCTAGAGTTCTACCTGAGAGTACTAACACAAGAAAGTGATGTCTGGGGAGTCTACTTAAAGTAAACACTGACATAAAGTTGACAAGAAAATAAATTTTGAATTTGACTTCTACTTAGGGTGTCACTTAGACACATGTAACATTGTAGCTGTCAACGCAACTTGGAACAAAAAATATACATGAATTGGTAGTAGGTAGATTGATATCAAGGAGGTAGAGACTAGAAAAATACTGGAGAGTCATTTGAAGGAATTAAGTTGCAGGCAAGCAATTCCCCCATCCCCACTTCCCCACCAAAAAAAAAAATTATATATACGACAAATATGAGCAGTTTAACTAAAAAAAAAATAGCTCAAGCAGAATCACAGAAACACTGAATCATGGAATCACAGAATCACAGAATGGTTAGAGTTAGAAGGGACCTCTGGAGATCACCTAGTCCAACACACCTGCTAAAGCAGTTACACTGAGAGTAGATTGCACAGGAATGTGTCCAGGAGGGTTTTGAATATCTCCAGAGAAGGAGACTCCACAGCCTCCCTGGGCAGCCCATTCCAGTGCTCTGGCACCCTCAAAGTAATGAAGTTTTTCTTCATATTCAGATGGAACCTCCTATGCTTCAGTTTCTGCCCATTGCACCTCATCCTATTGTTGAGCACCACTGAAAGAAGCCTGGTGCCATCCTCTTGACATCCACCCTTGAGATATTTATAAGCATTGATAAGATCCCCATTCAGCTTTCTCTTCTCCAGGCGGAACAGACTCAGCTTTTTCAGTCTTTCCTCATAAGAAAGATGCTTTAGACCTCTCATCACCTTTGTAGCTCTCCACTGGACTCCCTCCAGTAATTCCTTGTCCTTCTTATTCTGGGGAGCCCAGAACATCTAACTTGTATAATGCATACATACTGACTGAATATTACTGGATGAAAATTACTAGCAAAGGTAAGAGTACAGCATCTCACTTTACAGGAGGAAGCTTTTTTTCAACAAATGCTGGGTTGGGCAAGAAATGACTTCTTTATTCTAGTCCTGACTCAAGCTTACCACAGAGATTATTGAGGGAAAAACATTTAATATTTCCCTTCCCATCAGTATTCATCAGGTATCAAGAATTAATGGAGATCCACTGACAGAAAAAATAAAGAAACTAAGAAACAAAAATGCATCAGGGCATAATAAGGTGTATTTATAAGTTTAGAGGAAGTTTCAAAGGACATGATCAAGTGCTTTGCAAAACATCTGAACTCTTCCATTAAAGTGACTGATAGTGAAACACACAGGAAGTCATCTCAGGAACTTTATGGTTAATACATAGAAGATACAGAACCGGTTTCTTCATATAAAATAACAGTATTTCATGCTTCTGTGGTGAGAACTTATTTGCTCTTGAAAATTTCCTTTTATTAATATGCTCACTAGGTCAAATTTCCCATACATAAATGTGTTGCTCTCTCAAGTTTCCAAAACAGTGTTTCCCATTGAAGTTGCTCCACATATTGTGATAGATTCCCACATATCTAAACCTAGCACAGTAAAGAGAAGAGTCTGAACTAGAGCTTCCTCTTCCACAGTACCCTCGTTACTAAGCCTTAATGACAAGCTCTTTCACTGTCCTCCCCAGTTTGGCTTGGGCTCCTCAGAATGCTAAGGACGTGTGAGGCCAGCATACCAGACTGTCTTACAGTCTGGGAATCAGCATTCTTAGCTAAGAGGTAGGATGAAAAATGATTGAATTCCTTCAAGTAAATGGTGAATCTCCCTCAGCTGTCATTCTGAAGAAAATGCTTAATTTAATGCTGTCATTTCCACTGGTAGCAAGATGCCTCAAGCCAAGAACTGTAATATAAAACATTGCAGCATAAAAGTACTTTTGTGATTTTATTCCTGAGTGTGATTATTCGGAAAATGTTATTTGTTCCTGCTGGTGGCAAAATTAAAAAAAATGAAACAAAACCAAAACCAAAAACCAACCAACCAACCAACCAAAAACCAGAAAAAATTTTAAGTTTTTCTATTAACTTGTTTATAAGATTTAATTTCTAGAAAACTGTTCATAAAATATTAACTGCTGAAATTATTTTTCCTGGGAATGTATTAACTCATAAGCACACGGAGCTATTGATGCAAATGTTTTGGAATGTGCTACAGCACTTATTCTTAGGAGACTTCTGAAGCAGAGTAGGAAGCTATTTTCTTGTGAATTATGACAGAAACTAAAGAAAAGAGTAAGCAACAAAATTCCTAGTGTTTACTATTAGGTGCCTAAATAAACACATTATTCAACATATATGTTTTATAAACAAAATCATTATACAATAATAAAATAATTATTAGCCAAGTATATTATCCTGGCTTTTCTAACTAATAAAAATTTTATTGAAAAATATGACTAGTAGGGGAATTATAATTTAATGGGAGAAGAAAGTTTCAATATAAGATTGAAATTAAGCATTAACTTCAACTATCCATTTTTGTGAAGATATTGGACACAGTATGGGTTTCAGTAATATATTTCCTAGCTTCTATTTTGTCATATCTATTTTTTTTCTATATAGAATCACTAGATCCAACACTTGATTATCTTAAAAATTAAACTTCTAAAGTTCATGCACAGTATTTGGCACAAGGCATTAGTTACTCATGTGTCCAATAAAGGAGTTTCTCTGATAATGAAACGGAAAAACACATGGAAAGATGTGAAATCCCATGGATCGATTAAGCTCTGTTATAATCAGTCAGAGTGAATGTTCAAATTGAACATCTCTGTCTATAATGTTTCTGAATCAAGTTAATAGGGTTTCTCTAGAAATAAATAAATAAAAATATATTTTTTGTTACTATTACCTAATGGATATTTGCATTTGTTTCTGTTCATTCATTTCCCAGCAGGTGTCTCTATACTGCAGCTTTACTGAAAAGGAATGAGGAAGCAGGCAAATTTCATAAAAATGTTTTTATTAAAAAAAGATTTCTTTAAAAAATAGATTAAACCTTATGATGACACCAGACTACACCAAAGGCCAGAGGCCATGGTGGGAGAAAGGCTGTAAAGACTGTAAAGAGAGTCCTCCTCCAAGCTTTTGGGTACAATTGCACACACACACATATACAGAACCAAAATGGGTTTATTAGCTATTGATTCCAACAAAAAGAGATGTTCAAAACAGTGCACTGAAAAATAAAACAATGGTACCAAAACTAAAGCCTGAGTCTTTTGTAGATTCTAGAAGGAACAGCAACATCTTCTATTTCCACATATATAAATATATAACCCTGTCTAACAGTTGATGGAATTCAACTTCATCAGCAGCTAAAGTGAAAACACCAAAGTCCCACAATTAAAATGTTGTGTCCTTTGCTGGTAACATAAATGTGGAGTTTAATAAAGACTGCAGGTGTCTGGAAGAGTTTAGGGGAGAAAAGCACAAGTAGTAAAATA
This sequence comes from Columba livia, assembly GCF_036013475.1. Taxonomy (NCBI): domain Eukaryota; kingdom Metazoa; phylum Chordata; class Aves; order Columbiformes; family Columbidae; genus Columba; species Columba livia. Next base: position 31,329,009 of record NC_088606.1, on the reverse strand, counting down.
AAAATATTGGTACAAGTAAAAATTTCAGTTTGTCTTGGCACAGGGCAGACCAAAGCAACTCCATTTTATTTGCAACAAGATGCAAAAAAAAAGAAAAAAAAAATAAACCCACAACATTTTATCACTTAATTGGCAACATGTAATCTTCTTAGCCAAATAAAATTTATGCTTTGATGGATCCCAGCTGTATTTCTGCACTGATCTAAGTAGAATGAAAAATCCTGACTTACCATATAAAAGGACTAGAATTCTTTTTAGCATTTGATTTTAATTGCAGATTTCATGGACCAGAACACTCTGAGATGAATAACTGATGATGCTGAGAAACATCTGAAATTCCATGTGTGATTCACAATCTAGAATTAAACCTCTGCAAAGTTGTATTTTAAAACCTTACTGTTCACAGAAAGAGTGTTTCAAGGTGAGTAAAAGCTGATACTCCCCAGATTGTCCATTAATCAATAGTTCACTGAGTATTTGATAACGGCTCAATGAGCCATAAAAAGGAACAACATGACAAGTTTTATTGATTGTCTCATAAAAAAGTGTAAAGAAGTGACAGATGACAGGCCCAGGTAGACCTTTACAGCAAGCAGTTACAGTATTCATGGTACATTAGTTACAACAGTTTCTATTTCTGGCACAGGAACAGGAAGTGATATAATACCACACGTGTCAATTATATCAAATTTATTTCTCACACAAAAATCTAGAAATTGATTATGGTTTCAAGAAAGTAATGGGATTACATAGGATTATAGCATTGCACCTGAAATAAAACTCTAATGTATAATTCTGTTTAAAGAATGTTATTTTTCTGTATAGCCTCACATACAAGGCATTGCATGGTATTTATGTTTTTTATTTATGGACTCTCACTGTTCTTCAATATTATTTATAAGGATTGTCTGAAATCCCAATGGATACTCAAATGGGTACTCAAATTCAATAGTCTTTCACCATAAATCATGGTGCTGTTATTAGGACTTCGCTGCTACATTAAGTCTTAAACTTTAAACATAAGAACAGAAAGTGGAACATGGGAATTTAATGAGTCAGAGAAGACCTTTACCTTATAGTGCTGTCTAAAAGTGTCTAAAAGTTAGATTGGGGAAACAACATTCTGTAATAAGAAGAAAGCCAAGAAGAAGTTTAAGTGATTAATCCTAAAGCAGTCACACATAATTTGGTTACTTGTCTCTGTTATTTTTTCTGTATTATTTCTGTTATTAACTTTTACTGTGCCTTCTAAGTCTGCACTAAATTACATCTCTCCTTCATACTTCATTCCTCTTCTGCACTTTTCTACACGGTCCTGCCCCACCAAGGAATATTGCCTTGTTCACTGTTGCCTGTTCAAATTTACAGAACACAAAGAAGGGACATAAAACTAGTTAGACCTGCAGAGTTAGCAGATATTTATTTTGTTGATTCTGCAGTGAGAAGTCCTTCCTTTCTTCAAGATTCCTAAACTCAAGTGAATGAACACTGAGCTTATTTTCACTTCAGTTAGGGAAAAGAACTAAATGAATTTTCCTCCTCCAAAAACACAGCCAGTACGTACTTTGCTGTAGAAATTTTACTCTATTCTTAACGGAGAAGGAAGAAGAAGGGAAAAATCCTTGAGCTTTCTCTTGTTCCTTCTCTGGATTGCATTTCTTGCAGGACTGAACATTGGCAGTGGGAAGAAGCCAAAGACAATCTGTTTTTTTTAGTGGCCTAGATGGGTAATGATGAAGCTGGATAATCTGTGCCTTAAGAGCAAAGGTGGGAAATATTGAAAGGGTCCTCATTCCAGATATTGCTGTAGGGATTTTTTTTTCTAAAAGTATTGATAGGTCTTCTGGATTTTAAATAAATATTTATTTGCTAGCTGCTTAGCTGGGCTGGTCTAAATGTTTTAGAGTTCATATGTGATTAAAATTTCAGTCTTTCACACAATCGTCTATCCTGGCCATATTATGTTGTTCTGGGTCAATTTTCTTCTCAAAAAATATACCCCCTTGGGTAAGGGTGGTGGTTTAAGATTGAAATGTCTTATTTCATGAGATAAATGGATTGATTTTTTTTTTTTCAAGGACACCTGTAATAGCTAGTGTTCATTTGATAAACCAGTTAGAATTCATCAGTGCAACAGGGCTATCTCAAGATAAGTAAAAGAAAAGCTGGGAAAAACAGTGTTGTGAACTCAGTTGCACAGCAGATTTTACTTTTGCTGTGTACTAAACAAAAGGTGTAGAGTTTCTTCAGTTACAGCAGTATCACCATAAGCCAGCACTCAGGAGTATGCATGCCAAGTTCATGCTTAAGTTAAATATGTGCTGAAGTGCTTTTCTGAATCAGAGCCATAATTATAGTAATTTATTAGATCATAATGTAGTTCCTTAAAGGAAAACAAATCCCAGAAGGAACTGTATTTTTAAAAGCTTACGTTTCTTTCTTAGAATTTTGTATCTATGATAGAGTTCACTTCTGTTCTTTTTTTGTATTCTGGCATGATCAAGCACATACAAGTGAACACAACATAAATGATACTAGGTTATACTCTATTAAAATGGCAGTGGTTTTGCTGTCATTCCTTCTTTAAATGTCCCATGCTGTTACTCAGTGAAGATACCACAGTCTTTGGATGTGTGACCTGGAGCTTAGCCAGTGAGCAGTGGAAATTAACACTTTCCAGCACTACTATTCCGAGTCCAGCCAAGTTTTCAAGTATATCACTGTAGGAGCACAGAAAGCCAAACACAGGCACTGAGTATCATGACTCCATAGGTGGAGTAGAGAGGGGATGTGGGATGGAATGACAGCTGCAGGGGATCTTCGATCTGGGATGCTTTCTCATGAGTATTTGTTCCCTTTTGCCTAGCTTACTGCGTCAGTGATTTAGCTGCTGGACATTTGTTTGCCAGAACACATCATCTTCTTGTGTCCTGCCAGTGGATGAGCAGGTGGCAGCGATGACACAGTGCCAATTTTGAGTGCATGCTAAGGAGCAGGCTAGGAGCAACATGACCTATTTGTTTTGCGTAATACCAATTATTTACAGAAGCTAACACACCTAAGCAGACACTTTTCAGAACAGCTTATCAGCCGATACAAATCCTGACACAAATCCTGCATCAAATATCATCCAAGTAGAAATGCACTTGAATTGTTTAGAAAACCAAGGGAAAATAAAAAAGGCCAAAGGTGAAGAACAATTTTTTGTCATTGCATCATTTTTTGGCCAGAACGCTTGGTAACTGTGGTTGTGAGGAAGGTTGTTTCTGTTACTGACATGTTGGGTTTTTTCTTTTGTTGCTGTTGTGTGTTTTTGTTGGTGATGGTGTTTTGTATTGCTTTTTGCTTTGTTTTGTTCTTCTTTTTCTAAGATAAAACAAATACATGAATTCTGAAAATAGTGTTGAATGTAGAACTGCAAGGCACTCAACCTGAGCTGATGGAATTTGCATTTCATATGAGACTTTCTATAATGTATATTACACTTGGACAGAGGTATACTACATTATATTAGTGGACTATTTTTGCACTATTTGTGTAGTTTGTAGCTTGACCACCTCACATATTTATCACAAAGAACCTTTTTAACCCAGGGAAAGGGCAAGACAATCTGTGTTGCACATGCACAGAACAGAAAATTACAGATCAGACGGAAGACAAACAGGGATAGCTACAAAGATAAGTGACATTTCCTAGACCCAGAATATTTCTTGATATTTCTCACCCTTTACTTCCTTCTGAAACTCAGCTGGAACTGGTCATTGAAGTATTTTGAAAAATTTGTTACTTATTGTATGGGTCATGCATAATAGCAGTGCATTTTTAATGTTGAATCCTCTTGTTCTATCTGCTTGGCCACTGGATGTGACAGCAGCAAATTGGAGAAGAGAAAGCTGAATGTAAATGTTCTTAAGATGGGAAATATGAGGAGAGGGTCAGATTGGAGGGGAGTTTATCTTAAGCATGACATCTTTGAAAAACAATACTTTGAAGTGTTTTCATTAAACCGTTCAAAGGGGTAGAGACTAAAAAAAGAGCAAGAGCTAAGTATTGGAAGGATAAGCCCAGCTGGAAGATAAAACTCTCTCTATTTGTAGCAACTGTGTGTGAGCCCTTTAAAATCTATCCGATTAGATACGAGGCATAATAACTGAAGTGTTAAACATACAGCATATACCACTGTCCAAGTGACAGTCCTGTGTGCTGGTAATGTGAAATGATGCCTGCTATGTGCTCTGTATATGTGGAATTATTAACAAAACATTTGAGAATAGTTATTAATAAAATGGTTTTCTGAGTTGTTTTTTTTTTTTTTTAAATTGTATGAACAAAGATCAATTTATCAACAACTGAAATGTAGTCATTAAAATGAAACTTAGTAACTCTTCTGTAATGCACAGCCTAGAGAAAGAAATGGTATAACCAATTGGAAGTGCAGGGGAATTTTGTCAAAGGGAATGCAGTTCCTTACATGACTAAGCCAAAGAACTAAGACAAACAACCATGAAAACCTAAGGCCCTGCTCGGCAGAACTAAACTCAATAGCCATCATCATGATAGTTTTTAATGCAAAGTTGTTAGAACTAGAAAAAAAAATATTGACTTAAACCAAGAAACACCTGGAAAGTTTCCAAGTGTAAAGTTTCAGCATGTGTTAACAGCTGAAGTATGAAACCTGATTTCCTAGATGTAATTTATTTAGCCATTTTCCAAACTACACATTTGCATTTTCTGTCCTGAACAGAAGGGAAAAAAAAAGAAAAAAAAAAATAGACCTGGAGTCTGATCCTTTTTCACTCATGTCTGAGTTTGAGAAGTGACACAATCTCGAAGGACATACATTAAGAGAATATTAGTTGGGTAACTGTCCTTTGGAATCAGTCATCTCCTTTCCTCTTTTCAAGTTAATAGAGATTTTCTGTGTCACCTGTAATTGGAATCAATGGATCTCATTAATTTATCCTAATTTTTCTCTGAAAAAAAATCTGATTTTTTTTTTCAAAAACTTGAGTTAAATTTTCTGCCTGTGCTTTAATACACATAAACTCCTTCACCTGCTCCCTGTGTTTCAACCCCGGCTCATCCTCTGGGAAGTACAGGTTGCCTGTGCATTAAGAACTAATTTATTTGAAACTCTCTTAAAGATCTGATTTATAAGATGAGCCTAGTGTTTGTATGAAGTGAAGTATCAAGTCTCTGTGTAAATGAATAAAAATTTTCAGTTAAGTTATTAATTTTCTGCTTGTATACATGTGTGTTTCAAATAGTGCTTTGACATCTTTGTGGAGGAGGAAGAGCTTGGGCAAACTGTGAAAGATAATCAGATGTACTTACTGTGAGCAGGTTGCAACAATACCAACAATCAGGAAAGGATAAGAGGAAAGCTCAGCATGGGGCTTGGTGGGATAATAAGTTTTTTGATCTTTGTGGAAATAGAAGAGACTATCAAACAACAAGGAATTGGTATAGAAAAAAAATATAGTAAAATATGTGCTTTTCAGTTTTCTATGCCTAAAATGGAACAAACAGTTTTGCCAGAATCAGTTAATGTACTTCTCACTTGTACTATCTCTATTTTGCAAACAGCAGAGTGAACAGTTTGTTTCTGCAATCTGATAAACTCTATCTATGGTGGTTTTGACTGCTAGCTGGGGTTAAACCATGACAACTATACAGTCCACACAATGCAAAGAAAATAAAATAGAGACACGTAGATGACACCTTCTGACCTGATTAGCAGTAATGGATATTAGTGATTTCAGTGCATTACAGTTCTTGGATTAGTACCACTATGATATTACGTTAGTGACAGAAAGACAAGTCCCAGTAATAACAACAATCAAGATACTGATAACATTAGGTAATTACTTGGATGTTCATGTCTGTTAATTAATTTTGAGCTGGTCAATCAAATATTTTCATGATCTTCAACAAGTGGTACCTAAAAAAACAGTATCCAAAGATAACAGTCCAATATCATTCTAAAAGATCTGAAAAGTCTTTATGATGATCAGAAGGTCAGTATTCCAAAGATGGAGAAAAAGACTTTGCCTGTCTTTCCTTTAACTGACTTGACTTTTTGCCTGATTTTTGTTGCTATTTAGTTTATTGTCTTTATGTTCAGCTATGCTTTTGTCCTGGGAACATTAACAACTGTTGAGATTTCATATGACAACAAGATATTCCAAAACGTGGGTCTACTCTATCAAGCACCTTGGTCTATCATATCAAAGCTCTACCAAATATCTGTGGCCTATGGATTGCTTTTGAAATGTAGTCCTCCTATTGACTAGGAATTAATTTGAAGCAGTTCAGAATAAGTGTTCTATGTAGAATCTAATGGCCATAAATCCAGCTTGTGTTCTTCTTTAAGATTTATACACATTGCTTATTAGAGTAGTATGATTTCTTTTGAGCTTTTGAAATCAACGGAAAATTTCAAGATTATTCCACTTTTCCACCTATCACCGCACTTGCTTTTCAGTGTTTTATCTGCTTTCTTATTCTTTGCCTCTCCCTATTTTTAATTTTTCTTAGTATTTTTTCTATTGCTCTTCTTTGGCTAGCTTCCTTGTCTGTGGCTTGAAGTACAGAAGTTTGAATTGCATTGTGCAGCTCATTTTTCTTCCATTCCAGTCTTTGCCTCTGTCTGTCATAGACAGTTCATCTTGAGATTTCTATCTTGGATTTATTTACAGTTTGGCAAAGTTAAGATTCCGGCTGTTCTTGATGTGACTGTTCAATGTGCTTTTACATTTGTTTGAATATAATCTATTTTATTTTCTGATTCACCATCTGGTGAATTTGTGTTTGTTAGGTAACATGAACTTGGAAAGAACTAGACTGTTCACTAAACACAAATCAATGAGTTTCTTATCATTTTGTTGATGATTTCTTTCCAATGTTTTCCCACTGTTTTATCTACTTATTTTTAGCATCCCAAACTGAGATTTATAAGAGGTAAATAATGTTTTGGTATTCTTGCAAACAAGCAATGAGGGAAAATGTGGAAGACACCTTTGTTCCTTCTAGTTATGTTTCACTGTAAGGGAATAGCATGGCTCAATTGATATGCTTCACAACCTGTTGTTGATTCTGGAATATGTATTGTATTGGTTGAACAAAATTGATGAGAGGCTAGCTGAATCATATTTTGAATACAATTGTCTTGAAGACATTTTTGTCACTGAAGCATATGTAGATAAAATGAAGATGCCTGAAATATATTCTGTCTACACTGCTCTGTCATTGGATCTGTGGCCTGGATCCCTGTGTATAAGTGTTCAATGCACTTTGTTACTGATGATATCAATATTTTGAGAAATCTGCCTTTAAGACCTTTTTTGTTTTGTTGGTTTGGAGTTTGGTTGGTTGGCTTGTTTGGTTTTTTTTTAGTCTAGGGTAGGGATCAATTATGTTGTCGTGAGTGGTCATATTACTAGCATGGTAATTTATTCCCTCATGTGTAACTAGCAAAACTTTTACAAGTGAAACCCTCACTTCACATTTACATGCATTTACATCTATCTAAGCTTAGGAAAGCAGCTATACAAAGTAATCCCATCAGCAGAGCATTTATTTTGCAATATTGTTGTACATTGTTGTAACTTAGTTACATATTTAAAATATTTTAAAACAAGTTTAAACATTATTGGTCATGAACTCATTCAAAATAAAATGAAATTTTATACCACTTGCACTTATTTCTGTTTCAGAAAAAGACACTTGAACGACCACTGACATTTCTTTCATAGCATGGTAATAGTTTTCTCACAATTGTCATTGCTTGCATTTTAAGCTGTATGTCAGTGAGATTATGGGCAAAAAGTCTACTATTGAATTCTAATGGATACTATTTGAGACTGCTATGTACTTCCCTCAAGAAAGTGTGCTTAATGCAGTGGCCTTGTCTTTCCTGGCCCTGCCTTATTGTAGCATAGTCTCTTCAGTCAAAGATCTGTGCCACCAGGAATGCCTGCAAAGCAAGTTCCACTGCGGCAAATGCCAACATAAAACTTGGTAAATTTCTTTTAAGCAGCTTCGGAATCTGAGCAAAAGTGAAGTCATTGTCTGTTGCGTCCATCAAGACACAGAAAACCTCTTTGAACTATGACAGCCTCTAGTTCAAGTGAATTAAGGGTGAGAGAAGTAGATTTTTATACCCTTTCCTACAGGATGTTCATTTTGTGTTTCTTCAGTTTTAAGACCTCTTAAATTAGGGTATAAAACATTCATCACATAATATCACATGCTTTTCATTGAATTCATGAAGTTGCTAATGAGCATGAGCAAAGAAATAATTAAGAGGATGTTATCACACAAAACAAAATAGAGGGAAGACGTAAACTGATCAGGAATTGTAAGTGTAACACCAACAGCCACAAGAAGTAAAAACTAAATGGTGAAAGGATCACTGAACAAATATTTTTAATAAGGCTTTATTAGAAATTCTATCAGTTACACATTATTAGCTGTGCTATGCTGCAGAAACACAGGAGGGATAATATGAACGTACTTATTTATAACAGAGCAAACCCCACTATCTCCAGGGTATATATCATCCAAACAACTTTATTGTGCCACACATTGCTACATTTTCTGAATGTCAGCACATTGTTGCCTTACCAGCTGGATTGGTACAAAAGATCTTGCTGTTCATAGAAGTCAGTCATCCTCAGGGTTGTTGACCTGGCTCCATGTGATCCTCATATCTGCTGAAGGAGGCCAATCCTGCATAAGCCAAAGCTAGTAACTTCAACAGGGATAGGATAGCACTTTAAAAAAATAACCCACTCCACAAGTCATTAACTCTTTCACAATGCTAAACATCACAAAATTGCCTTTAACAGGCATAACAAAAATTATTAATTATTAATTATTAATTAATAATTATTAATTGTTAATTAATAATTGTTAATTAATAATTAATAATTAATAATAATTAATAAATGCAATACATGCTTAAAGGTATGTACCTTTTTTTCAAAAGTTACTTCTTTATGAATTTGGCTATACTAATTTTGTGTGAAAACTCTTCAGTTTCCTCAAAATACTGTTGAAATAAAATTATAATTCCAACGCCTATGAAAAAATTCCTCCTTGCATTTTATGACAGCTCCATCCATTGCAACCCTAAAGGGGACATAATGAAATAATTATAGTCATAATAATGAAGGAGTTATATTTCCTTCTGGGAACACTACTTGTCCCACAATCACTAAAAAGTGAAAATCTAAAGATTATATATCAAACATATTTTCAAGTTCTGTTTTTCAGGCTTCCACTTAAATGATAAAAAATACAGAATACTTTCTATACATAATGAAGCAAAACAATATTCTTAATGGGAACTCTATGTTTAAATATTTTTTCTCTCTTGTTAGTAACCTTACCAGACATTTTCCATTTCTTTGGCCTTTTGTGGATGTTAGACATGTGCTAACACATTCGCACCTCTATATAGAGAAGCACTTTATCCTTTGCTATTTACAGGGAAAATAAACCCTTCCCAAACAATAACAAGTGCAAAATAAAAAAAATACAGCTAGGAAAATTTGTTTTAAAAAATGCGGTATAGCTAGATGAATAAGTAAAAAAGACAATGTTAAATATTTTGTGAAACTGAACAAATTTGAAGTACTTATTTTAAATATATATGCATCCTATTTGATCATCTCTGTCAGCTGAGTATATACAGAACAAACATTAAATTTTAAATATAAAACTGATCAAAAGAATTTGAGATAGACACAGCCTCTTAGATCACATAATTCTAAAAATGTGTCCAAGGAAGCAAATAGTTATTTATTTCTCATTTAGGCTCAGCAGGCTCATTCTTTTACTCTTATTTAGTTCACCCACAAAAACTTGTACACTCATACAGTCAATATCTCCAATTAATAATTATGTTTAGAGCTTGTTTTTCACTTTTATTCTTATTAGTTACTATTGTTTTCAGTAATTGCATGCTTTTATTCTAGTATAGCTTGACAAAACTACCTGCTACAGTTAGGTGGAACTGATGATCCTACTGAGAACTAAATTTCTCAGAAAGTGAAAGTGACTCATGACAACACCTCAGGTAAACATGACATGAGAATTTTAGAACACTCTGGATTTTTTTGGACTACAAGTCCCTGTAGAGGGAAAAAAAAAAAAAAAAAGTGGCTTATCTAGGATTTACTAACAGGGTGATGACTTTTAAGGATTTTCCTTCAGTCACAGAAAGAAGTACATATGCATCATTGAGCCAAGCTCTAAAGAGTAAAGCCAGAAAGCCAGAGCCCTATCTGACTCATTTAATTGCCTCTGTGTCAAAGTTCCAGTGAAGGACATGAGAATACTGTCTGTCTCCTGTCTTAATAATTAAGTTCTATGCCACATATAGTATAAAGAACCTTCCATGTGTAAAATTTGCCATCTAGAGTATCTGAAAGTCCATTCCTAAAAGAGATTTTTGAGCATTAGTGCAGGTAAGACTTGACATCTGGAATGATCTAAGATAGATGACACAAGAAAAGGGGGAAAAAGTTTTTTTGTATTTAAATGAAATTGTACTTGTACATCTCTGTTATTGAGTAAATTTTGTTCCAAAACAGAAGTGTCCGAATTTGTACATTAGCATTCTTTAAATAATAAGCTGTAAAACAAAGACCAAAGATTCTTTGTAAATCAGAACTGAATGACTGTGCTATAGCTGCAGAAAACAAGACACTATATAAGAGTATAAGAGGCATTGGAGAATACAGGAAAAACCTCTGAAGCCATCTCTGCAGAAATGTTAACTAGATACAGGGAAAATCCCTATGTGGATTTAATTAGTATTAAGGACTACAACTACCATTACCTTACTCTTTTGTTGAAGCTATATATTTACTTTTATTGTGGGAAGTCACTTCTCTGAACATACAACATGCTAATGTGTTTACTGACCTATAGCTAAATGAAAAAATATAACAGCTGAAGTCATACTGAAGATATGCAAGGTGGAGTCTGAGAGAGTCTGTACAAAGTACATTCAATAACATGAAGGGCTTATTAAAACTTTTCTAAAGTGATTGTGCATAAAGCCTGTCTGGACTTATGCAAAGCATTTGACACTGTCCTGCACAACAGCCTTATCTCTAAATTAGAGAGACATGGATACAACAGATGGAGCACTCAGTGGCTGGAGGGTAGCACTCAAAGAGTTGCGGTAAACAGTTCAAAGTCCAAGCAAAGACCAGTGATGAGCAGCTTTCCTCAAGGTTAGGTATTGGGACCAATGCTGTTTAACAACTTGTCAGCAACATGGACAGTGGGATGGAGTACACCCTCAGCAAGTTTGCTGACCACACTAAGTCGTGTGGTGCAGTCAGTCAACAGGCTGGAGAGAAGACATGTCATCCAGTGAGATCCTGACAAGCTTGAGAGGTGGGCCCATGCGAACCTCATGAAGTCCAACAAGGCCAAGTGCAAGGTCCTGCTTATGGCCTGGGGCAAACCCAAGCACAAACATAAGCTGGGTAGAGAATGGATTGAGAGAAGCCCTGAGGAAAATGACTGGCGGGATGTTGGTTGATGGGAAGCTCAACATGACCCAGCAATGTGAACTTGCAGGCCAGAAAGCCATCCACATCCTGGGCTGCATCAAAAGAAGTGTGGCCAGCAGGCCAAGGGAGGTGATTCTCCCCCTCTACTCTGCTCTCAAGACCCCAGCTGGAGTACTGTGTTCAGCTCTAGTGCCCACAACATAAGAAGGATATGGACCTGTTGGAGTGAGTCCAGAGGAGGTCATGAGTATGATGGTGGAACAACCCGAACTTCTCAGCCTGTCTTCACACAAGAAATTCTCCAGCCCCCTGGTGAATGGCCCATTCCTTGGAAGTGTTAAATCCAAGTTGGACGTGGCTTTGAGCAACCTGGTCTAGTGGAATGTGTCCCTGTCCATGACAGAAGGTTGGAACTAGATGACCTTTAAGCTCTTTTCCAACCCAAACCATTCTATGATTCTATGATATCATATTATTACATAATGATTTCCACATTTAAATCAAATTACAGATTTAAAAAACTAATTCCTGAAGTACAGTGGATCAATAGTCTCACTACATTACCTATTAGTATCTAATACTGGAAAACTTATACAGACCACCAAACTAAAGGCAAAACTTTTTTATCGATGACCTTGTATCTATCTATACATAAACACTTTTTCAAGCAAATGACACTTGCTCCCACAGCCAGCCAAGGTAATTTAGTGATACGAATGCTACTATAAATGTTGACATAAACAATTTAGTTGACTGGTATCTAGAATTAAATTTAATGAAGGTTTTGACAAAAGCAGTCCTTATCTGTGCTGTGGCCCTTCTACTAAGGATCTGAACATGGTGCTGAGCAGACAGTAACACGTTTTATGGATTAGACTTCGACTTTTCATTAATATATAAAAAAAAATTGTCAAAGTCAGACACACAAAATACGTCTGTTTAAATAAGATACTTAAGCTTATTACGTTTATTTAAACTGATTAGAAATAAAGTGACAGTTTGGACATCCTTCTAATGTCTTCACTTGTCCTCTGCTGTCCATGCACAGTACATTACATTAATTATTATATAACTTCATTTGGTCACACATTTATGAGGAACTTTGTGATCCAAAATCTACAAGACAGAATTTCCATGGAGAATGTAAAATTTTGTCTTTTTGGTGAACATTGCCAATTTTTAGCAGAATATCCCTTTTTGATTGCTACAAATACTCGCAACTAAGATTGAGCATGGAATTACATGACCAGACTCTGTTACATAAGGGTGTCTTTAACTTAGAAATGTCTTTAACATGACATGTTCTATAGTGTAAATATTCTCTTTGATCTTAATATTTTCTTTTTATCTTAAAAAAACAAACAAACAAACAAAAAACAACAACAAACCCCTCAAGGAAATCTTAAGACATATGATAGGTGATATGCATTAACAAATTGCCATAAATTCCATGATTCTACCATAGTTTTCCTTGAATTTTGAGCCTACTGCACTTTGTACCATGCAGCTGAAGAAGTTGTGAACCAGCTAAAGTTGATACTCTGCTAAACTTTACCAAGAAAACAGTGTGAACACCCAGATAGCAAAAGCTACACATTTCTGAGAGAGGGTTTTCCATAGCCAAAAGTGATCTATGGAGATTCAATATAGCAAACCCCCAAAGTATTGCTTGCTTAGAAATAGATGTATTTTCTGAAACTGTAGCAAACTGCTATTCAAAACAGCTAATATTTCTTGCAACGCTAGTTATTCACAGGTGTATCTAACATCCCATGGGGACAATAGGTTAAATATTAATAAATTTGAACTAAACCTAATCTGTATATGTTCTGTCTGATGCTTCTGTCTATTCAATAGGTGAAAAGAAGACATCAGATGTTATTGAATAGTGACGATGTGATTAGTGTCAAAGACAAATTTTCTGAGAGGGCAGAATGAAACAGGAGCTGAAATATCTTTCTGAAGTCAGTGATGCCTAAAAGCATGAGTCACTTAAAAAAAACCTGTCATCTCAAACCATGTGAGAATTTTATTGCTAGTCAGACTAAGATAGAATTATAGACACAGAAGTGACTTTAAAAGGTCACTTTTCTCATTCTTCCACCTTAAGGTCAACTGTGCTTATGACATTTCTAATGTCTTTGGCCTAATATTCAGCATCCAGTGACAGAAATTCCATCATAACTGATACATTACAATAACTTATGGTAATATTCTCCTCAACATTTCTCCCTTATTGGGATACCTTACCAGGGTGGGTGTATTCTATAAATTCATATTCCTCTTAACAGGTTTTAAAGCAAACATATTCCCTGAGATTAAATCTTACCCTAGGTCTTTTTCAGTTCATATCTAGGTACTACCTTAACATTATGTTCTTAGTAATAACAGAGCCATCCATTTTTATTTTTATCCACTTTCTGAAAAGCTGAAAATATCTGTGCTTTATTGTCTTTACCTTCTTGAGGAATGTTGAAACTGTAAATGAGATGTACAAATAAGGAATATATATGATAAATAGTTTGCTAAGTCATGAAAAGAAGTTTCTGTAAAAGAGTATTTATTGAGGGTATTGTTTTGAAGGTCATTCATTGTCTTTATCCTTGCAAATAAAGCTACAGCTCTACAACAATGCTACACAATAGATTGTTATTGCAACTATAGAGTTAAAGATAAAATTACAAAGATTTTTGTACACTTGACAGTTTTCTTATAACTTACGTATATATACTTTACTAAGCTAATAGGTTATTAATAACATCATAGCACTCCTCCTAGGCAGGCAACATATTTACGCTCTATGATACTTAACTTTCTGACATATTTCTAACTGTGGTGGGCAGTCCCAAGTCTCCTGCAACAGTTAGAAAGAAAATACCAGCTGAAAGAAAATACGAGTGAAAATCATACCCTTGTTTAAAACATTTTGTTCAAGAATATAATCACAGATTAATTCCAACAATCTTTTAGTTACATTTTTAAGGCAGAGTAACATATTAGAAATATTCCCAAAAGATCAGTCTATTGGGATCTTGCCACAGAACTTGGCATATTTTCATATTGTGCCAGCCGAAAAGCTTTTACTTTAGTCTGTAGCATTTTTTTTCCTAATTTTCAAGCTTTTTACAAGATATAAGGTTGGCAAGTTAACATTATACTTGTGGTTTATTAATGAGATTTAACATACTGAAAACTAGGGGGAGGGGAATTATTGAATGGAAAAGACTGAAGTGAAACAGCTGCATGCTGAAAATACTTTCTTTTTAATATTTAATTTTTTGTTATTTTGACCATATGTCTACAGTAAGGTCATATGGAGTTCATGTTATAAAGTTACATTACTATTTTAAACTGGTCAATAATAATTGGCCTTTGGAAAAGCAAAATAACACCTTGATGCTGACCTAGGTTAAATCAGCTGTTTAACAACGAGGTTAATTTGAACCGTAATGTAAATACTAGGACAGCTCTAACTTACAAAATGCAATATGCCATTTCCCCATTTTAGGTCTGATAGGCCTGAAGCTGATTTTCGTTTATGATTAGTTACAGAGTTAGTCCCTAAAATCATCACTTTGTATTAATTCTTTTATCACATATGGCAAAAAAAATCATGAATGGAATATCGTAAGCACATTGAACTAAACATAGGGACGTTGCTGTTATTATTTTCTAAAGTACTGTTAATTTTCATAAAACAGAACCTGGCCCATTGTCATTGTTTGACCTGAGCTAGCAATACAACCACGATAACTGCCCACTCACCCCCCACCCCACCAGCCCCCCAGTATGGGAGAGAATCAAAAGGGAAGGGTAAAACTTGGATTGAGATAAACAGAGTTTAATAAAATAACAAAATACTAATACCCTACTAGTAAATATATATATAAAATAGAAATAAAAGATGCTCAAGGCAATTCCAAATGAACTCCATCCAGAACTGAGCAGCCAGTCCCAGGAAGCCACACCCCATTCCTGAAAAGAGGAAAAAAAGAAAAAGGCAGAAAGCCTCTGCAAAACAGCAAAAAGCTAAATTAAATGTCCTGATCTCCCGATCTTCCCCGTCTGGATAGCAAGAGCAAGCAAGAGTGGGGATGCCCAAGAGAGCGAGAGAGAGAGAAACCAGAAGGCCCTGACTCCTTAAATATGAAGGACGATGTTAATGGGATGGAATACTCTTATTGGTCAGTGTGGATGTCAGTCAACCTCTGCCCCATCCACTCCCCCCTTCCTCCATGCCTCTCATCTGTGGGCAGGGCACTCAGAATGTCCTTGATTCTCAGACCAGAGCAACTAAAAACATTAACTATCTGCTGGGTTGCTATCTCTTGCTCTCAAAGTACAAATAATGTCCATGCTAGCTATGAAAAAGAAAGGTTTCTAACTGCACAAAGAAAATTAACCCATTTTCAGTCAAATCAGCACACCCATGAAATCAGTTTCAGTCAGACTCGTCCAGTATTTTTGTGATTGACGCAACATAAAAAAGACAGTAATTTTTTATCTAATAGTTTTGCTTCTAATCTGCGTATGAAGCAAGCATGTATAAATTAAGAAAACATAGGAAAACTCTGTTCTTTCTGTGCAGAGAATAATTAAACTATAGGGGTTCACCTGGTTCTTGTCTAACAAGTCAATAAAAATGTAATTTCTAATATACAGAATTTCACAGTGCATATTAATGGACATCTGTTTAGGGTAAATATTAGGGGTTTAGTATACTGTTTTCCTAAAACGTGTGAAATACCAAGCTGAATAAAGATGTAGATCTAATAAAAAGACCAAAAATGTGTTTGATGAGAAAGAATTCATTGTGTCCAGCTGCAGATGATGACGGCACAACTGCAGAAGCTGAGACTGAAGAAATCATGAAAGTGAATGTTCTCTTGTAGTAGGCTGGACTGAATCACTC
The DNA here is from genome assembly GCF_036013475.1 of Columba livia. NCBI lineage: Eukaryota > Metazoa > Chordata > Aves > Columbiformes > Columbidae > Columba > Columba livia. The sequence goes on along the minus strand of NC_088606.1, from coordinate 31,312,566 downwards.
AGAAACATAACAGGTGCCAAATGCTGAAGCACTTGCTGTATTCACGAAGGTGTTGAGAACTACAAGACACTGAATCTGAAGCAGCTTTACGAGGGGAGAATCACAGCTGGAATAAAATCTATAAAATCAAGATGAAGCACAATTGCATATATTTTAGAAAACTGATATAAAATGTGAAGAAAAGGGAATATATTAGAGAATAGTTTAAAAGCACCTCATCTGATTTAGGAACCTAAACACTATTTTTAAAACAATGACATGATCTTTCATTGTGCACCAAAGTTATACCAGAATAACAACATTACTTCAGTTATTTTCCCCCATCCTATTTATAGTGTTAAAAATATTCTTACATTAGGATAGAATATAAAATGTGAAAGTTACCACACTAAGAGAAACTTACTTATATAATCAGTTACAACAATGTAACTCATTCTGCTTGGAAGAGTACCATAGATCAATCAAAATATTCAAAGTTCTCCAGAATTAGTGTATTTGCCGTGCTTCAGAATGGAGGGCTTTGGCAGGTGCAGAGACAAACAATCTGGTTCTTCAGAGTCTCCTAGGAACAGAAACTCTGCTGAATGTGGTAGAGGAGTATGCACTGCAAGTTTGACTGAAGTGTCTTGTCAAACAGATCAATTTTACTTGAAGAAACAAGTACAATGCTTTTCCTACTGCCTTCATTTCCGGGCTTGGAAAGGTATGAATCTTGATTTACTGAACCTTACTTAATTTGCTTGCATATAGAAAAAAAACCCCAACCAAGCAAAAAAAAAAAATCATATAGAAATACTCCTATGATATGCAAAATATTCAAAAGATGTGCAAAACTTTGGCAGGGAAGTGTGCCAATTCTTACTAGACATAACCATTTAGAATATCGATTATTCTGAAGTACATACCAGCTCCCAAACATTATGTTGAGATCTTCTAAGCTTATGTGAAAACTGTGGATTCCACCATAGGAATCTACGTTTAGAAACTGGCAATCTGTAGTTTTTCCATCAAGTCCTTAATTAAAAAATGGAAATAAATACCTAAATATATTCATGCTTCATTGCTCAGTTTATAAATGTGGTGATCAGTCTCCTAAGTCTAGAACTGCCTTTGATAAAGAAGGATGAACTAAATGCCTTGGCATTCAAGTTCTCAGTTTCTCCATAATTCTTGACAGATGAAGCATATTCCAAAGGTACTTCTGAATGCTTTACATTATACCATATTAGCAAGGCACAATGATGAAAAAAAAAAAATGTTTTTTATAACCTAGTTCTGTACTTTGTAACAATTCAAGACTTATCAGTTAGCAAGCTCAGAAATGGCTTCATCTGCCTGACAAGCCTTTTATTCTAGAGTGTCCTGTGATGAACTAACTGAGACTTTGTGGGGAGTGTGGCTGCAGGTGTGGTTCCTATGCCTTTCTGCTCCTCTATGAAGTCTACTTAGAACAGGATCAGAATTATCATAATTCCATATCTATACCTTCAGGATTTCTGGGAATTCCAGTGAAAAAGGGAAATAAAGGAAAGCTCAAAGGTTTATTTGAAACTTCTTGAATTTTCTATTTACTAACCAGCAGAATAGAGATGCTTCATCTTTGCTCACGCAAAACTTCAGTTATTTCACCAGTGATGCTTAACTATAATCCTTAGTTACAAAATCTTAGAAATTGTGTGTCTCAGAAATTGTGATTGCAGGAATCATTCAACAGCATCATCAAACTTTCCTTGTTAAGTTGTTGCATCTACCTCTTAAAAGGTAGGCTACCTTTGCAGTTCCTGTGCCAGGAGTGTGAAAGACTCAGTCCTTTAAGTGGAACAGTTAATTGCACACCTGCACTCTAAGGAGTTAAATCTGCTGGACATTGTGTCCTGAACTTGAATATTCTCTGTTGTACCAGCAACTAAACCTTATTAAGGATGCTAACTAGTAAGACTTGTAACTTTTGAAGAACTACTAAAATGCTGAGTATTGTATTGGAAATCGTGTTAGCTCTTGCAAACAATCAAAATTAGTTTCTTAGTGGCTCTGAATTACATTTCGCTTAACTATCTTAATTTGGGCAGGGTGTATAACATTCAATATTTCTTTTGCAGCTGTTAATTTGAGACGGTAAATGTGAGTACTAAATTACTACGTGAAGGAAGTGAGGAACTAACTCCAAGGCTATGCAAATATATTGTATATAAATTTTGTTACAAAGCTTTGCTTTATTGTCACTCTACTATATTCATAAATTTAAACATAAAAAAGCAGGGTTCTTTAATGTTGAATTTGTTATCTTCATCAACAGCAACATTTGCATTTGTATCTGATGTCCTAATACATACATATTTGACTTCAGTAATTACATACTCATTTATCCATCTGTTTTAGGCTGTATCAGGATCTATAGAAACATCACCAGTTTGTGATGACAACAGATGGCACAGGAACTGACCATCAAAGGCCACATATCTAGAAATATCTACCTCCTGCTAATGACTAGATTCAGAAGATAGTATCTTATTGATGACTGAGATATGGCAATAATGCTGTTTTATTCACTAGCATTTGTAGAACTAAAAATGTGTCTTACGTTTTGCTCCAGCGTGTGACTGACAAATGCTTAAAATGGAAGAAAGCTCAGAGGAGATGGGCAAGGATGATGTGCCTGCGAAGCTCAGGAAATAATGCAGTGTGTCTGACCACAGCCATTGCAAAGAATCTGACTTTATCTTACCACGAAGGTGACCAGATGGTGGCCTACACATTAAACAGCTATTAACAGTTGCATGGATCAATTGGTGGTGTAAATGTTTCTCCCTGAGTCCATTCAGAGAACATGAGTGTCTCCCTGAGGTAGTTAGACCAGTATGCGGGGCGTGAATTGGTGGTTCCATCACAAATTCTAAAATGTCACGATTAGACAACTGTATCAATTTAAAAAATGCAGTTGCTTCTCTATTCCTAAACACTGCCAAGTCCTTGTTTGGGCTTCTAGTCTAAGAAAAACAACTAAGTTTGACAGTTTGACTATGTTATCAGTACCTTCTGGACCCACTGGGAGGCAGGTCGATTATTTCCTACAGCAAGGCTTTCATTTAATGTTGCTTAGACAGCTTGTTCAATTCAAGAAGGTCATAGATGTCCTCACAATAGCCTGATAAGACACATGTCTTCCTGGGTTTCTAGGATGCCAGCCTCCCATTCCCACCTCTCACTGTACACCAGTTCCACCAGTTCTGAAGGACTGTGACGTGGCTTTGACTGGATCTCAGCCTTGATCGGTTACCACTATAACTCCTTTGTCATTTTTTGTGACTGTTCCATTTACATTCACAACCACCAAAGCTGAGATGATATGTCCCGCTTACCAGTGCAAGATTTTCTCTCATGCATGGAAGAGGTTGAGAGTACAGGTGAGTGAGGTTGAGAGTACAGGTGGCACTAGATGTAGACTGCTGGGCACATCTAGCCCAATTCTGAAGTCAATGCCTCTAACTCTACATATGTTGCTAACAGCTGAAAAATATCTCACTAAGTGCTCTTGATTTGTTTTGTTTTTTTCCCCTCTCTCATCAACTGTACCTGAGCTGCCTTTCTCTACCCTTCTGTCTCTCTTGCTCAAGTGTTACTGCACCTGCTTCTATACATTAGATAGTACTTTCCACCTGGTTCTGTTGCACCACAGCTGCTGAATGTGGGATATCTGCAAGGGCACACCACTGAGACTTGTACTGCTGGTTCTGCTCCTTAATCTTTTTCTCAAATTTCAAATACTCAGTTGCCTTGTGATGACCTGTAAATTTATTCCAAATTTCTTTCTTAACTGTCTTTAACAGACTACTCAGATTATTTGCAACTTTACACAAAGCAGTACTTCAGCTGCCTTAAGTATCTTTTGTGGATTTAGTGTTATCCTGGGGGAATACAAGTAATTTTCCTGCTTTTCACCCAGAAAGACTTACGGCTTCCTTTCAAGATGAGCTGTTCCCCTAAACTGTCTTCTAGGCAGGAGAAAGTGTATCTCCCTCTCTGATATCCTCAGCATCATAATAAAAACACATTCCTTAAATTTCTAATTTTCCTGCTTCCACACGTAGCCAGACATTTAAACCTGTGTTTTAAGTCCAAGCCAACAAACTGTATCATACAATATTAACTGGAATTTTGACCTCACAGTCTTCCTCCTTTCCAAATTGCTAAAGTTTACACAAACATACACAAAAATACATTTTTAAGAAAGCTGAACTGAGGAGTACAAGTAACAAACTTTACATATATTACATTGCATGCAAATTCTATGCTTCTATTGTAAGTAGTTTTCTAATGTATCAGAAACAATAAATGTAAAAAAAAAAGATGTTGCTGCACAAAAAAACTTGAAAAATAAGTATTTATTGCCGTGAGTTTTGGTTACAGGCAACAAAACAGCTGACTAGGGTCTTGAGGATGAGCTGCATTTGATTTTTATTACCCTAAAGATCGAAATTCACTGTCAACCTAGCATGAGATAAAGCTAAAGATATGTATTTAAGTTTTAAGGAAAGATTTTACCCAGTGGAGCTATATACAGAAATTTCTCCATTCCTATTCTATATATTTCACTTTACATTCTGTCAGACATAGAAGTGTTGATAGTACAAATTACAGTGTGAGTAAGCTGCCTTTTTTTTTAATCTGTATTTTGCTAGTTCTGTTAGAAACCTTCAATGCCATTTTGTCAAGTAGATAATTTCTTCTCTGTATTGTAGCATGATGACCATTTTCTTGAAGAAGTGTTTTATCATAATTCTGGTCACTTTCTTGCAAGGAACATCTTGAAATGTCATATATAATGCTAAGCTATATTAAGGAAAATTCGTCAAAGATTGTAACTTTTGCTTCTGGCAGCAGAAAACAATATTTCAGATAGACTGGCAGTTTTTTATAACATGAAAACTTTTTATTGTGTAGCCATAAAGTTCACTAATTCAGAATCCTCTGTTCACTTATTGAAATTTTTCCATTCCCTCAAACAGGGTCATATTGCCTGAGGTGACGGGTTACAGTTAAGTGAATTGTGGATAACTGTGTGTGTAAACCCTGTTCCTCCTTGCTCCTTATAAATCCGAACTGCCTGGCTGTAGTTTTTCACTGTAATGTCTCCATCACAGGAACTGTCAGGCTCTCCAAAACCTGTTGGCTAAGCAGTACATGTACCTGGATGACTCTGTGTAGATGAAGAAGTCATCCAGAAGGTGCGGGATCTTTAATGTGTTAATTATTCAACTTCTGAGTTACCTGCTTTTACTCCAAAAGCATCCAAAAGATATTACAAAGTCTTTTTTTTTTTTTTATAATTTTCCTTAACTTGAACTAAAAGAAGTACATAATAAATTAGCATTTTGTTATTCCTTAGCTCAGTCTTAATTTTTGTGCATGATTACAGTACCTCAAAAATGTTTAATTTTATGTTTTTTAACTTTTTGTTTGTTTTGGTTTTGGTTTTGTGTTTTTTTTTAATAGATTTTTTTTAAAGTTTTATGGACCTAACAACGAATTAATTTCCTCTCTTGTTCCTTGTTGTTTTGGTTTTTTGTTTGTTTGTTTGTTTTTCCCATATAACCTTTAAAAAATTGAAGATTACAGTTTATTTAAGAGTGCCACTGTGTGCAGGTTATTTTGGAAAGAACTGAAGAGTGTTTGACATTAAGTAATATGAACTCTACCATATAAATAAAAATAAATAGGAATTTTTCGCACGCTAGTCTGAAAATAGTCATATGAAACAAACAAGCTACAAGTTTATTAAAGTAAACATTTAATCATATTTCTAAGCTATCTTCAGCTCAAATATAAAATTAAGGGATGAATTTTAAACTAATTATAGGATGCAATTAATCTGACTACACACATTATGAAATAGTAAATGTTCTGATTTTAATTCTTCACAGTTTCTAGAACACTGGAAGATATATCAGTCTTGTTTAAATTCCTTAAATAATTATAAATTTAAATATGCTTTCATCCATATTTTTCCAGTGGGATGAAAATGTATCCTTTGGCAAAGTGCTCTGTCCTTATGGGTCTATGCAGAATTCTATAGATTTATCAAACAACTCCTTTCCATATATACCAGCTATGACAGTGTACGACTTTTTGTGGTCCACCTACCTTCTCCCTGTTGTCTCTTGATTTCTCAGTCATATGTGAAAAACTAAGAACACCGAATTGGCTGATACATCTTTTATGCCAGTTCATTTGTACTGACAATATTCAGCTCAAAGCTACTGGATGTTTCCGATGCACAGCAGCAGGGGTAGTTCATTACCCCTGCTAGAGCTCCAGTTCTTTCAAGAGGAGAAAATAAAATGCATTAATCAAAGGCTGATCATTTTGGGGTTTACTTCAAGACATGACTCTTTGAAAAGTCTTTGATTCTTCAAATGGGGTCAGAGTGACATTGCACTAATGTTTTTCGTTTCTTCCACTTGGCAGAACAGCCAGACTATGTTGTAATCAGGCTATGAAAATGACAGGAAGAATCAAAGCAGATACTTTTAGATAGCAAAACAGTTTACCTGAAAGATGCTTAGGTATTTTATCAATGCCTTCTGTAAATATCCATAAAAGAGGTGGTAACTGTGGGTTTCACTTCAGGATCTGTTTGTTTTGTACATTTTGGACTCAAGAATTGTTCTATAGAGGATCTTCAGGAATATCTTTACAGTGTCTAACTTTCAGATATTTTTCTTGTTTGTGTAGTCTTCATCCTCAAGTTTGTTGCATTGCCCTCTTACTAATTATGCAAGGAGATCCATATGCATAAAACTATAATTCTAGAAAAACTGAATTACACTTTTACTAAGCTAAGTAGTTTTAACTCAAATAGATTTCTGAAAATGTCAATTAGTTCAAATGACGTTCCTGCAATTATTATTGTTATAGGTTGCCTAAAGAAGTTGCAGATTCCCCTTCCCTGGAAGAGTTCAAGGCCACGTTGGATGGGGCTTTGAGCAACATAACCTAGTGGAAAGTATTCCTGACCATGGCAGGGTCTTGGAACCAGATGATCTTTAAGGTCCCTTTCAACCCAAACTATTCCATGATTTTAGAATTACTGTTGATGTTACTGCTATTCTTTTTCTTTGCTATTCAAAGAAGACTACTGAGTGTGTGGCACAGTTTTTCATCCTTTTGCTTTTAGGAGACATGGAATTCCACCATAAGAGAATCAGCCCTGCACAAACTGATATACTTTACCTGTTGTATTACTCAACACATAACACTGGGAGCTTTTAGCCTAAAATGAGGACTGAGACTTACAATTCTTATCTAATACACATAATTAGATCAAGCCAACAGGTCACAGGTTACACAAGCCAGGCATTTTGCTGTGTCTGGAAGAACTTTACTTATCAGCAATTCTAATACTAAATGCTGACTGATTGAAAAGGATAGTTATTTGTTGACAACCCTAGCTTGCAGTGAGCTGCAATAAAAAATTGTGCTTTTAAGGTCTTACTAATTTACGTGACTCAAGAATAAATATTTCTTTACATCAATCTCATGTTTTATCATATATTGAACAGTTACTAAGCTTTTTGTTTGCTTGTTTCATAAAACCTCTGGAACACTCTAATAGACTTATGAGTCTTACATCCTTTTCGCCAAGTCTAGCAGTTTTAAGAAAGTTAGTCTGCTGTCCATTCTGAACTACTTACAAGTTCCACTGGGTATTTGCTTGCTTGGGTTTTTTAACACACTTTAACACATAATTTTTTACCATACAATCAAGATTCTGTCTGCATTGTGGTCCACCCTTTCTGTTATTTCTCTAATATAGACAACTTTAAGTATTAGATCACTTTATAGTTCTCCATATTTTCCTTCCTCTTTGTACTCCCAATTTAAATACATATGAGTCTCTATGAAACTGAGATTTTACATTTATTCTGGTTCACACAGCAATAAAACGAGAGCTAGTTTTGAATGTTTTCTCTATCCAACACAGAGGAGCTATTTGAGGTTGCTCCTGACTCTACCACATACTGAGTGGTAGTAGTCAAATAGCTGTGGTGCTTTGTTTCATTTTTTAGCTTTCCTTGCCCACCAGAGTTCTTTTCAGATTGGAATGTCCTGAGTTGGAAGGGACACACAAGGATCATCGAGTCCAACTCCTGTCCCTGTACAGGACAACCCCGCAGTTCACACCATGTGTCTGAGGGTGTTGTCTAGTGTCTTCTTGAATACTGACAGGCTTGGGGCCACGGCTACCTCCATGGGGAGCCCATTCCAGTGCTCCACTACCCTCTGGATGAAGAACCTTTTCCTAATGTCCAACCTAAACCTCCCCTGGCACATCTTTCTGCCAGTCTCTCAGGTTCTGTCATTGGTCACCAGAGAGCAGAGATCAGCACCTGTCCCTCCTCCTCCCCTTGTGAGGAAGCTGTAGACCACGATGAGATCTCCCCTCAGTCTCCTCCAGGCTGAACGAACCATGTGACTTTAACCATTCCTCATACAGCTTCCTCTCCAAATCCTTCAACAACTTTGTAGCCCTCTTCTAGACACTCTCCAGTAGCTTTATATTCTTTTTATTCTGTGGTGCCCAGAACTGCACACAGTGCTCCAGGTGAGGCCGCACCAGTGGAGAGCAGAGCAGGACATTCACCTCCCTTGACTGGCTGGCAATGCTGTGTTTGATTATTTGGTATCCGGCTAATTCATTAATATAATATATAAACCCCTGAAATTTAGGCATGCGTTTTGTTGTTCTGTTATGTCTAAATTAATGTGAAAAGACAAGGGACACAATGTTTAGAGAATGTGTCTTTTTAAGTATAATAATTTTATTTCTTTACCGCTTTCACTTTCTCTGAGCTTTTGTTTTAGTAACACTATGGTTAATACAGATACATTTACATTCATTAACTAATCCAAATGTTTTAAAAACCTATCAGATAGATTTACTTTTTTGGTATCCAATTAGATTTGTACATGGCAGAATGAAAAAAAAGAATGTCATGCCTGTTGGTAAATAAAAAATCCTGTGTGAGTGCTTTTTAATAGCTTATCATCAACACGTAATCGAACTGAATAATTGCTGCATAAGAGAGTGGCTGTGAACCAGCAGCTTCCCCTAGGCAGTACTTTGTTGAGGAATGTCACTGCGACAAAAAGTGCTGGACACACAATGCATCATCAGCATTTGTGCTATAGGCATGTCATGTAGGTGGGTAGGAATCACTGGGGTGTGGTAAATGTAAGTGTGTCAACGACATCTGAGTGGTATTAGATGGATAGGGGGCAAGCAAGAAGACAAAGGTGGCAAAAGACAAAGAAGCCAAAAAATTGAGGAAAACAGCTTTTACCACTAAATGGAAATTACCTTCTATGCTGCAGTGCACCACTGACTTTGACAGCTGAAGCAGCAGCAGAGAGGACTTGACAAAGATATTGTTTATAGTGTTTTCTTCACAAGCAGCTAAGTCTGTTTGATTTTCCACTGGCAATATTTATTAGTGTTCTTTCAAAAAAAATAGACCAAAGAGAAGAGTATTTTATAAGGCCATAGGAAATTATTTGAAAGCCTAGATTTGTCTGTGGGAATGTGTGTCTGCATATGTCTGTATTCATGCAATAATGAAGCATGAGAGTGAAAAATAGTTGTGTGCTTTTGCTCATTGGACTAAAGACTATGTTATTCAGAATGTGGAAAATGTTCTGTAATGAATATTTATGTTGCCTTTGTTTATCATAACTTACCTTTAATAGATACTGTATATCAAAACTAGAAGATCATACATTAGTCTTAATTTTGACTTAGATACCAACTCACTTCCTTGCTTGTTCCGCCTGGAATTTCATTTTGTCTTAAACATTTATTTCCAGGCATTTCCTTCAATTTTTCTCTGACATATCAAAGATATCGAAGCTGAGTAAAGCTTATGTGTTTATTACCATATATATCTTAAAAGACCCTGAAAATGCAATAACACTTCACTGTCATACTGTTCTTTCAATGGACAGGTGAAGGGAAAATACTGTTAACCATACTTTATATTTAGATACTTGAGTGAAGCACCTTGTATTAAGTGGGATACGTCACTAACTGAATCCTACATGAATCTAAGTTTCTAGGTCTTCTGTTTAGAACATGTTGCTTCTTATCTCTATTGCTTTCACATTTCTTTATTTTGAAATATAAATCATTGTTTATGTTAGCAACCATAAAAATGTACCTGTCAATTACATTATAGTACTTTTATGAAAAAAACTAACACATTCACAGGTCATATTCTGTTCTCATTATTAAGGTTTTCCTTGAATGAAAGAATTTGTCTTTATAATGTGGCTCTATGCTGCATATTCTGCTTTATCTGTCAGGGTATAGCGATATATATTGCTAGCTGCTTGCAGCGGGGCATGCTTAACAGAACTGGCAGAGGCAGCCTTTTGTGGTCTAAACTTTTGTTCCTGAGTTGCTTTGAGACGCTCAGCATTATGACAAGTAACCTAAGCTGAGACTTTGTTTCACTACTTTTATAGAAGAAAAAGCTAAGTATGGCTGTTCATTCACAATTTGGATGCTTCTGACAGCAAATATGAGCTAGATCACTTCCTTACTATCACAGTTAATGTGGGGAGGAAACATTTCTACTCTCCTTGTAGAAAAAGTAAAATTCGTCAGTGGGCTCAAATACGTACATTTATTCTAACACAAGTAGATTAACGTACTTGTCTGAGAGGTCAACATTATCCTGCTCAAACACTCTGCCGGAATAGGTGGATTGGGAGAGATTCATGTCCAGCATGCTTGCTTGTCTATACCCGTCTGAAACTAATCATTCATAAGCAGGGAAGAATCTGTGTCCTGGAATTAACAATTTGCAGAAGCCTTCTCTGCTGCAGAGCAATTTTAGGAGGGAGTTGTCTGTGTCTGCATGAGCTTTTACACATCTATCAGCTAACCCAAAGATTCATATGTGAATTCTAGCAGCTGGGACATCAGGTGGATATCCGATTCTCTCTGCAGACTTGAGCGTTTGTTAACCAATGAACGGGTTGCACTCATACATGTACATAATATTTTTTTTCACCCACAGTATTTAAAACATGGCCTGTTGCCTGTTTAATAAATAATTGTAGCATGTTTCTACACCTTCTGATTGCAAAGAATTAGCCTTCATTTTAACAGGACTGCAAGTATCAGAAAAAAAAGTGGAAGAAAATAGCTTCTACTAGCAGATGAGAAGGACTGTGGTATTTTCAACATGTAGCCTGGCTGTCAACTTGTGATCAACTTGACACACACTGAGCTGCTGTGATGGTGCACTATTTGCAGCTGAAAGCTTTTGAGAGGCTTTTCCTTTTACTGAAAGGCTTTCCCATTTTTATGAAGTGTTACCTTCTCACTGAAAATGCATGTTGAGCATAAGCCGACATACTTTAGCTGACTGCAGTTACTGTAACCAGAGGCAACACTGTCAAAATAGGATAGTCCGTATTTCCTGTTTAAATATCTGTTCATTATTATGTGGACCTCACAGCAACATCCAAAAGCTTTGTTTCTCACATGTGGTCAGTCTAGCTTAGTAACCCCAGCTGGGTGATATACAGAAATAAATGTGTAGAAATTTATTTCCCTATTAGTAGCAAAATAATTAACTAAGTAAAATATAATATATACACAGAGAAATGCAGAAGCTCAATTTTAATGCCTGAAAAGGATTAAAGAAGAATAATGTACCTATATACCTACCTTATAGGTGTATAACCTAATATTGGTTATCTGCCAATAACCAGGAAGGGAAGGAGTGGGAATTAGGAGAATACTTTCCTTCTTTAAGTCTGACTCCTGTTTCTGCCATACAATACAACTAAAGGACTTCTTTCTCCTTGCATACACCTGAAAGAAGCAAGGACTTGAAAGCTAGGTTAGAAAAACTCTAAAAGGATGACTGGTAGGAAAACTCTGGAGACAGAGTAGCGTAGATGACAGATGTAATAAACCAAATGGAATGGATGTGAAGTAAGATGTAATTAGAAGATTTAACTGGCATAAAATAGATGAAGTAACAAGTTATGCACTAATCTCCAATTTCAACTAGATGATGATCTAGATGAGAGAAAGGAAACTGAGAAGAAAGAGAATAACAGTTTGAAACAGAGGTTTTGTAAGTCTTATGATTTTAAACAGAAGTAAAGGAAACAAAACACTGTGAAGATCTGAAGACTTCAAGGTACCATAACAAGTTCAACTAATTTTGGAATGTCTTATCGTTCAAACTATAGTTGATGAGCAAAAAGAAGGAAACTTAGGATAATTTGGACAGATGAATAACAGTAATGTTGGAGTAACAAGTTTGGAAAATAGATTTAGGAGCTGTAGATGTCAGAGGATGCATGTAAGGATACAAGAAAAAAGAAATTGCTTTAGGGTATGTAAAAGATGTGGATCAGCAACAAAAGGCTTGTATGGAATAAAAAGAAATGGAAGGACAAAAGCTTAGGGAATATTTTGACAAGAAATTGAATGGAGATGTATGGAAATGGGGTGGGGTGATGTTAAGAAAACCTAGACCATGAAAAGTGAGTAGAAGTCAGAAAATAAATTTGTTTTTTTCAAGAGCAAAAGGAACAAGAAAAAGAGATAGGCAAATTTAGAGTTTTATTGGTTTTATAGACTAAGATAAAAAGGGACCACTAACTTCTCTAATTGTAAGAAATTAGATGAAAGTTTGTCCTGGTTTTGTTAAAAACAAGTCCAGTTGCTCTCTTAGTGAATTTTCCTTTCAGCTACATTCTCCTAAGTAACTGCACTTTTCTGAATTTAGCTGAATGATTTTTTAAGACACTGCACTCTGCTGCTGATAATGTTAGCAATGGTATACAGAAGAGGCTCAGGTTTAGATCTGTTGCTATAGCAGCCAAGGTTACTGATAAAATTTTGCATGTCGCAGAAGTGAGAGGGGCATATTTGCAAGGAGGAGCAGACAGAACAGGTGTCTAAAATTGACCAACTGAGTATTCCATCCCATATATGTCAACATCCTATAAAAGTGGGAGATCATGAGGATCGATCTCTCTTCGACCATGACCGGCATCTGAAGAGGGCCCTGCCTGTTGTGCCTGTGATCCAAGGTCTGGTTCCAGACCCTGCATCCCTGAATCCAGTTACAGTTTGCTGTGGCGTCCAGCTCAGGTCTTCTGGGTGCCTGCCCTGCAGCCACTGGAGCCACACCGACTCCGACAGACGATGCTGCACTACGCCGGGAAATTCAAGATTGGTTTTGTGTATTTTCTATTATTTTCTCTATTTATTAATAGAATTAGTAAAGCATTTTAAACTTTTCCAACTTGCAAGTCTCTCTCCCTTTTCGTCCTATCACCTTTCCTTAGCAGGGAGGGTGGGGGGTTAACAAAGAGTATCTACCACAGTTTATTGTCACCTCACAGTAAATGGTGACAAAGATATTTCATACAGATCTCTTTGTTCTGAAACCACCAACTACATTATTCAAATCTTCAGGCACAACTATTGTGTCCCAGAACAGTAGAAACACAAAGGTAGAAATTTCGTGAATGTCTAAATTGCTTTCATTGACATAAGATTGTTTCTATGGGGAAAAATGAAGATGATTTGGGACGTTACCTATGCTCTGATCTATTCCAGCCAATTATACTTTCAGAAAAATTTATTTCTAGTCTAATCTAGGAACCATTAGAAACCTATTCATATGAGTCACAGCTAGCAAATGTTTACAAAGGGAATCACCTTCTTCTGTTACAATATCTGTTGAAAAGATCTGTCTATATCAGGAAAAATATCTGTTTGTTTCCTACCTTATAAGTGTTTAAGAATGTAGGACTGAAGATTTGTATTATTGAATAGAAAAAACACAAACAGCAACAATGTTCAGGGCAAATACTATAAAAATTTACAACATTTTGCTATTAGAATGGCCCAGAAATTATTTTAGAAGGCTCAGTTTGGAGACAGACTGAAGATCTTAGAGCTTTAATGTTATACACATGAAAAAAGTTTTCTGTGTTTTTTTGTTTTGTTTTCCTTAGTTGGTTGGTTTTTTGTTTTGTTTTTTTTTGTTTTCCAAACTATAGAGCAATTTTGACAGCATCTAGATTTGCCTCATTAAAGTCACAGGCAATTTTATTGGTTTCAGTGGAAATAAGCTCAGATCTACCATACTGCTACAGTCAAAATTTCTAACCTCCAGTGCTAATCTAAGTTATGAGTGAAGTGAGTTAATGCACATCTGTATTTTTTTATTCTGTTAAAACAGAAAATTAAATGTGGTCAGTTTAGAGAAAGGATATACATGTTTTATTGCACATTGACACAGCAGTTGAAGCAAAAAATAATTAACAATTATTTAAAGAGGAGAATAAAGTAATGATTTACAAAGAAAATGGAATAAATCTTTGGTGCAGTACTTGAAGAAACTTTTTACATCTTGAAAAAGATTGGGTCTGGTTTTGTTTTTTGTTGTTGCTTTTATTTTGTTTTCCTTGTTTGACATTGTAAGTCTTGACATTAGCCAGGAGTAGAAAACAAAATCCACATAAACAATTGGACTGTTTGAGATATTTGTGACCCAGACAGACCAGCAAATACTGACAAATTGTTCAACAAACAAACAAACAAAAAGTAGTATTCCACTTCATTTAAAAATTAATACATATTCCATTTAAATGTCTAAATACTTGAAACTATAGCACATTAATATCTTACTTCACTTTTATTACAGTACTCATGACATCTTCAGCTCAGCTCCCAAAACTTCTTTTAATGAATCAGGTCTTGCTTACATTTGGGCAACCAATGACAAGATCAAGTCATCTCTTTGGTGTGAATGTTGAGACCTGCTGCTGCACATATAGAGATCCTGCTGATCACTTTTGTGCATAGAATATAGAAAAACACTCTTATTTTTCTATGGTTTTTTTTTGAGCATCTCTTTTTTCTATTGACTTTTTTTTTTTTTTTTTTTTTACTATGAGGATTGTAATGAATTTTTGTACATGAGAAAATATCTACTAGATAACAAAGCAGAAGGGAAAAAGATAGTTCAGATTTCTTTTCACTCTGAGAGAGGCATAGGAGCCCTAAAATTTAACACATACTCTATTCATCTTTCCTCCACTCAGAATCTTACCATAAGACAGATCAGTATTGAAAGCTAACTGAGCAACAGGTTGGAGTACAAAGTTGTCTTGTGTTTCTTAGCCTTAGCTACACTTGGCTTCTCTGCTAGTATTGAGTAGTAACAAAGCAACAACACAGAGGAAGAGCTTGATTTAATGATGTTGGAATGATGAATGAGTAATTCATCCAAAGCTTCCTTTTGGTTGGGAGAACAGTCTTAGACCTGTGTGTGAGATACTCTCTGGGCAGCTGGATGATAGGTCAAGGCAATGTCATTCCCTTCCTGAGTTTGAAACAGTACTTTCTGTACTTACAAAAGAAGAGTTCCTTCAAATGGAAGCAAGAAATGCCATACACATGAGTCAGCCTTCAGTGTCCAGGTGGTGCCATTACTCAGTTTTTGGACACTCTGCTACAACATATTCATACACTCATTCAAACACTTTACAGTCAGCTAAAAGGGAAACGTATTTTTGCATTTTTCCCTTTGAATTTTTAAAGTAAGGACACTAAAACAGGCACAGTGCTCCTAGCTTCTGTGCCAGAGACAGTTGTATCAGTTTTAATTTTCCTTGCCATTTTTACTAGTTCTCCTAAAGTGTGAGGAAGTAACAGATTGAAACAAAGCAAGCAAACAAAAAAGGCTGTCTTACTGAAAGGCAATAAAACAGACTTCTGCCTCTTCAGTGTCAAAGTCCTCTTTACAGTAAGATTCCATGTTGACATCTTAGACACAAGGTTTCTGAAATGAAATAGACCTTGAGTAATCTACTTATAGCTCAGATTACATATATAACTTTATTATCATTGTTTAAAAAGTAATCAGAAAAAAGAAAAAAGATTGTGACTTTTTTATTTTATTATTGACTTCACTATAGTTAAAGTTGTAGGAATTTGAATTATGGAACTCATTTTCTCCTATATACAAATTAATATACATATTAATATACATTTTTTCTATACTTATAACCATGGTGGATTGAATGTGGCTGGACATCAGGTGCCCACCATGCTGCTCAATCACTCCCCTCTTCAGCGGAACGAGTAAAGAGAAGTTAAAAAGGAAAAACAAAAAGAAAACAAAACTTGTGGGTCAAGATAAAATCAGTTTAATAAAAAAAGCAAAGGCCATGTTGGGAAACAAACAAAAACAAAATATTTTTTCTCTACTTCCTCTCAGGAGGCAATGTCCAACCAATTCCTGAGAAGTAGGGCTTCAGTATAACTAGCAGTTGCTCCTTTCTCCTAGCTTTTATTGCTGAGCAGAATTTCTGTGATATGGAATATCCCTTTGTTCAGTTTGGGTCAGCTGCCCTGGTTATGTTCCCTCCCAAGATCTTGCCCACCTCCAGCCTACTGGCCTTTAGGGGTGAGGGGGTGGAATGTTGGAGAGGCAGCCTTGATGCTGTGTGAGCAGTGCTCAGCAGTAGCCAAAACACTGGTGTGTTATCAATACCTTTCTAGGTACCAATACAAAGCACAGCACTGTGAGGGCTGCTATGGGGAAAATTGACTCTATCACAGCCAAACTCAACACAATAACAAATAGAGTACTGCACCAGTATCATTACCTCTACACCAGACAATCTCTTGCCTAACTGAAAATGGGAAAATAATTTCTTTATGGTCACAGGATGGAGTTAAATATTAGTGAAAAATCTGAAATTTCTATGGCAAATTCTATATGGGCTATTATATCTACTGGGTGTTACAAACTCCTACAAATTCCTTCTAAATTATTCACATAACCCTCTTATAAAGGTTTTCTGGTTGTTGCTATGATGAGTAAATATTTTCTGATTGTTTCTATAAAGTGTTTTTTTGTACATCACATGTATTTAGTATAGCAAGCCCAAAGAAGAAAAGAATAATTGCCACTTTCTTACAAATGGTGGTAATTCTCACTATTTTATTGACTGTCCCTAACACTGTCAATTCTAATGTCTTTTAACTCTGTGTAAAGGTGATGTGTGTTTGCTGCTCTTATATTACTGAACACACTAAAGAACCCCTATTCTAATAAAACATCCTGTTACTCTCCAGTACACGTGATTTAACTCCGGCTCTCAACTGTCTGCTGTACTTTATTGACTTTGAAAAAGTATTTCCCAGTCTCTGAAGACAGAGGTTAGACAATGATTAATCTTGTAAAACACTGACAAAAGCTTCATCATCATACAGCTGCATGAAATTTGCACGTTAATCTTGATCTAAACCATTATTTCTTTCACTAAAAAGAAAGGTTTGGAAGGAAAGGCCTGACAGACTGTCTCATGATTTAGTGCTGAAAACTGAAAAACAAGTGAAAGAACATTTCCATCTATGGTTTGGGCTTTACAGATCCAGATGAGATGGTCCAAGCCTATAAAATTACCAGGTTGCTTAACCATTCAGAACAAACTTTCTAAATGGAAAAATCCAGATGATTTTTATATTTGTCTGGAAAAAGCAGGCAAAAGCATGCATCATTAAAGGCAGTAAAAAAAAAAAAAAGCAGATTTCACTAGAATTGAATTTTTACGGGCACTCTCTGCTGTTTTACTGGAGAATTCGTTTAATGTTTACTGTTTTGTGTATTTTGTTTTCCTATTCTCCTTGGGCAACAGCTTTCTTGTATTCTAACCTCACGCAGCAGCTAAAAGAAAGTACTTCAGCTCCTTGACTTGGAAACCCTCAGATCTCTCACATTATAAACAATTACTAATTATAAACTTGACCTTTTATGTTAGAGTTTGCAATATGTATACGCCTCTCCATTCAAAACTTCGACACCCATAGTGCTGTGTTTCTAAATCAAATAAGCAGCCCTTTGACATGCTGAAGATTTTGCATGATAAAAACTAATGATTACTAGTGTTCCCGTTTTTTTTAGAAGTATTTCAGAGTGCTGAGCTTTGTTGTGATATGAATTATTATCCTTGTGAGGAACAGCAACATAAAATATGACTATAAGAAGATAAGAAGATAATGAAGGGTATTAGGCTGAATATTAATTACATTTTTGTAAACAACTGCATTGTGTCACAATGTGCATGTAATATATCTTTGCATTGTATCCACTAAGGTGGCCATGTAACAACACTTTATACTTTTAACAGTCTGCAATGCTGGAGGCAGTAAAAAAACTCTTCTATCATCTTTTCTTATTCTAGAGCAGGAGAGTAAGCCAGAAGGCTTGTGTCACAGCTGTTGAGTTGTTGACATGAGTACTTCCAGCGATACCATAAATTCTACAAATAGATTCTAGTACCTCACCTGGCAACACCACTGATGTTATTAATTATGTTTTTCTTACAACATTTTCCTCAAGATCTTAAAAAGCTTTAGAACAAAAAAGGAAGGAGTAAACAGAACAGAGCACAGTTTAATGTCTGAAACACAATGGCTAATTTTTATTTCAGATTTCCTGTCTTGATTTCCATACAACACAGAATTGTATGCCATCTTCTTGTGCAGCCATACAGATCTTATATGGGAGAATGTCATACAGTGCTGTACATCCTGTACTTTTACTGGCCATGCCCATACCTTGACACTATGCTCAACAGGTATTATAACACTAGCAGACGAATAAGTTTGCAGACTGCAAAACTCAGCCTTTTTCACATAACTGAAGGAAGTAAATCTCAGAAATGATGGCCCACAAAACTATACTTCTTTCAGCTTCTTCAGATTCTATTCTAGAAATAGCTCATCCTTGCTAATAGCAATTGTAAGGAAATAACATCATGCTCTAAGCTATTGGAAAGGTATAGCCACACAACATAAGGCTGATTAACTAGTGCTAGCAAATAAAATAGTAAAAAAAATAACTTATGTAGAGAATGTCAAATAAATATTTACTAATAAATGTCTTTATTATTCCTCCATCCTCAGAGACAGTGACATAATATTCAGCTGCTACACTACTTGCGTTTTTTAAATTACAACTGTTCAAAATAAAATAGTTATGAATACATATACATATATATTCCTCTATTTGATCAGTTTTGAAGAACATTTGTTACTGTCCATGCCCACTGCAACTCACATGAATAAGCTAAATTCTATCCTTGCATAAATCCACTGAGTTTGCAACAGGCTGGGCTTTGGCCCTTTGTTATTATTTAATGGGAAAATAAACATTCACTCTAGAATTTGTGAAAGGGCATGATAAGAGAGTTTTACAGGTCAGTTTCTTATTAATGAAATAGAGACCCTTTCAACTCTGAGCTACTCAGATGAATATGAAGCAGGTCAGAAGTAACCAAAGCCATTAACATCTGACAGCTGGGTGATGGCCTGTGTAAAATGAGTTGGTGCTCTCAGCCCAGTACATAAAACATCAGAATAATTGGTGTTAATTTGAACCCCTGTTGACAGTCTTAGCACAGAGGCCAAAGATTGAATGGCCATGTCAATTAAACTAACCTGTCAGCCATAAAGGTTCTTTCAGGTCAGGATTGAAGTGCATTAACAGGATACTATAGAGGAATTTCCACTGTCAGTGTCCGGGAGGTAGCTGTTTGGCAAATAAGCCGAAGAGTTTGTGACTAAATTCAGTAACATTACAAACACTTCTATGTCCTTTATTTATTTTTTTTTTATTTGAGAGAGAAAATAAATTTACGTCAGAAATACAAAGGTGGCAGGAACTAAGGAGGTCAACAGTTGACCTCCACAAAAAGTGCATGTTATTGTATCAGTGTCAGGATCTGTGAAGAACACACATGTTTTTCCAATTAGGGAGCCATAAATGGTACATTGTATGTGTATTGATAGCAAAAATTGACACGGATATTTAGCCTTAGGTATGTTATCACCCACTGTTAACTTTTAGTGTTTTTATTTCAGACTACCAATCTGATAGTGAAACAACTTGCACTCTTTTTCAATCTCATACAATCAATACTGAACACCAGGCATACCTGTTCCTTTCATTCCTGGTTGAGCATAAGAATAAAGTTTGCAATTAAACTGGACAGTCATGGAGATATTGAAAAGATGAAGGCATTCCCATTGCCAACTGACAGAAAATCTGGCTGTGGGGGTTTGGGAAAATTCTACAGTTACGTAGCTCTGTACTAAGGGACATGAGATTCAGAAATGGAGAGTGGGTAAGTAAGACCTCAAATAGTATTTGCATGGAGTACGTTCACCACTTCTTAAGTCAAGCAGATACGCACAAGAAATAAAATAAATCCTCTGAACACAGAGTTATAGGTTTAGATTTGCTTTGGTCTAAAAGGAAGGCAATCCTGAATGAGCTGCAAAGTAATGCGGATGTGGCTTTCATGTGCAAATTTCTTTTGACTCAGTGAAACAACAGCTCCCAGAGTCTGGACTGATGTCCACACAACCACGACTGCATGTGAATGTAAATTACTTTTTTATAGGCCAAGTCTCCCTCTACCAATAAGCTGTACAGGACACTTGCAGAGATAGCAGCTTTGTGTGCAGCTTCCTTGCTGTTTCTGTTTCCTGCCTGAAAATAAGTGTAATCTTATCCATTGCTAACAGTAGGAAAGAGGTCCAATGCAACAGGGGAAACAAAACTCTTTTTGTTAGTGCATTCCTTTCACCCAGACAATTGATAACTTTTATATTACCTATATTATATTTTTTAAATCATCTTGAATTTTATAATAGTCATCTCAAAATCAGTCTGGATTTTCTGTTCAGCTTGCTGTATTGCTGAACTCACTAAATGCACATAGCAAACAATATATGCATCAACAATAGTAATAAAAAATATCAGTTATTTTCAGTTAAGTATTGCACAATATTTTATAGGAAATAGTCAAGGAAAAAATAAAGAGTAAGGACAGTTCTTTGTACATTTTTTTACCCTTCTAGTTAAGAGGCCAGCACCTCTGCATTGTGAAGAGAATTCCAGACAAGCACTCCAGGGTTTTGTTTGGCTTGAGAAACAGGCTCACAAGATGTTTTAATTATGCCGCACAAGTAGAGTACTTTAAAAGATTGGGTTGAGAGTACATCCTGCAGAGCTTCTTAGTAGTTCCTGTAGCTGAAGATCTTTTTAGTTGAGGTGGGAAATGTGAATTTGTATTACACCACTGAGTAACTGAATTTGGATTACTCAAAGCAAACATGTGGGCTGTCATTCCCAAAAGAATATTTTATCCCCTACTAGAAAGATTTTAGGTACTTTGCACAATCAGTGGCTTGTGGACAGCAGGCATACTGACTGTGTATTGTAAACTTAGTTCAGAATCCTAGATTCAAGACCAAGTCTATATCCCATTTGAATAGCTGAAATCTTCAAATCCATACCTGTCTGCTTCATCTTCTGAACTACAAAGTTTGCAGGACGTTCAAGGACTAGTGCAATGAAGCATAGACAAGCAACCAATTGTTCTTTCCAACTCTGAAAGGGAAGCATTTTCTCATAATGCAGATATTTCATTTTAGATAGAGCTGAGAAACATTCCTTATATGAGAGTTTGCAGCGTTTGCAGAGTTTGCAGTTCCCTTTTTTTGATTACTGATCATTGAAAAACCCTCTCTCACACACACAGCTTTACCCTTTTGCCAGATGCAGAATTTTAGCTCTGGATTTTGCTGTAGTTGTTGTCTGACTTATTCTGTAAATCTTCCCTTTTGAGCATACAAATGTATTGATTCATCAATCCTAGCTTTCATCTGTTTGAGTACAAGAGGAACAGATCAGATATGCTATTTGGCTAAAATACTGTTCCTTAAGAGTCTAAAAATTAACAATATCACTATTTCAATATTGATATTTCTCTCAATATTTCTCTCTTATCAATATTTCTCTCTTATGGACATTTTCATGTCTCTGCTGAGAATTCCATCTAGAAGAAGTAGTGAAAATAAAAAGTAAAAGGACAATCTCTCAGCATGTCTTAGAAAAATTAGATTTTCCATCCTATACAATTAGACAGCTAACATCAACAACTGCAATGCACAGACAGACGTAGATATTTGAGAACCGTTAGGCACCAAGCATTTATTTGAATTAATTGCACAGGCACCAGTCCTGAGTCATTTTGTGCTGATCCATCATAAAGATTTATTAATCCTTAATGTTTCTCATTGTTTGCTGGTGACAGGAGTGTTTGGTACTTGAAAGTGGTATGGCACTCCTCTGCTTGCTAGTAATGTATATTCCATTCCATATGAAAATGACATATGGACTTCTTGTACCAAACACTAAAATTACCTAGTACCAAACACCTAATATTGAACACCAGCCCCTAGAAATACCTCTGGGTACTACAGGCCCCTGGATGCCTTCCCACATCTTGTGATAAGCACTCAGCTATTTTATATTCTGTTACCCTGATGTCCATGTGCTTGAGCATATGCTGTTGTCTGTCTTGGGCATATATCCAAACAGAGTGCCTGCAGGCTGAATTCTCCTATAATCCACTGTATGTTCTGAGAAATCACATGATCCCATTGGTTTTTCAGATACCGTGGTTTTAAGCTGTCAAAATTGACCTCATGTCATGTTTCTCTTTTGCATTTTTTCTGTTAAGGCTGCCCTAGATCTTCAAGTTCAAGTATGATGGAGTGCAGCAGTATGCTTCTGTCACAAAAGAAACAGATGAGGCACAGAATTATATAGGTCCTACGAATTTCTGGGCTGTGCAAATTACATTTTAAAATACAGTGTTCCAGTATCAGAGTTATTTCTCTACATTGATTATATAAGGAGGTAAAACTTCACAGACCTGAAGAAAAATGAAGGGCTTTTCATTTGCTTGTACTCAGAATCACAATACATGTAATATGTGGTCCATGGATCCCCTTGCCGTCTCTTCAAAAGGCCCTGATGTCTTGTGGTTGTGTTTCAGGGTAGGGTAAATCTGTGGATGTTTTTTCATATCTTGTGAATAATCAGAGGAGTTCAATCTGTAGAGATGCTATAATTACAAATTTCTTGAGCAGAAGGTAGTGCTCTGAGATGCTGCCTGTAGGAGAATAGGGTGGACAGGAATCTTGTGGAGTTCCAAAAGGAGAAGTGAAAAGTCCTGCAACTGGGGAGGAGATATTCAAAAGCTGTCTGGACACACAGACATGGGCAACTGAGCAGTAGAGTTGGACCAGATGATCTCCAGAGGTCCCTTCCAGCGTCAACCAGCCTGTGATTCTATGATATGTCTAGGCTTAGTTTTTTTCTAAGTGCAATTTGTGATAACGTCCACATGAAAAACGTTTTGATACAGGCCCATGCTAAAAGTACAATATAAATTCTCCAATGAAAAATGTAGTGTTCAGAATCTTGTAGAACTTGCTTCTACAGCAATAATTCTACTAATTTTTCAGGGAGAGAATGTTTTTGTACCTAGATGAGAGAGTGGCTCTTAATTAAAGTTTATCTTCAGCCACATGTAACAAATTGGAGGAAAGAAAACTTGAAAGAATCTGAGATGAAAGACAAATCAACACTTAAAAAAGACAGCAAAATGTTGGGAACACTCCTTTCTTTTTAGTAAATAATAAGATAAAAATCAAAATGCTGACAAAACTTGGAAACACCCTTTCATATCTTAAATCAAAATGTTTTCTTTAGTGTATTAAAAAGTGAGAGTGAGAAATAATAGTAAAGCTGTTCTCAATTTGTGAAGAACCCAAGATATCCTTAACAAAGGTGACAATGTTTTTTTCCTGTAACTATTAAACAAGAACACATCATAAATTGTTTCAGGTATCTCTCTGACAAGTCAAGAGCTGTTTTACAACACCTATTTAAGGACATTGCAAAAACAAACAAGCAAAAAAAACCCCAAAACAAAACAAAACAAAAACAACCAAAACCAAACCAAAAAACAACAAACAAACAAACAAAAAAACACACCAAACCAAAAAAAACAACCAACCAACAAAAAAACCTAACACCAACACAATTCTTGTTAAATTTACAGCTCATCACATTTTCTTCTGAGTGCTAGTTGCAGGACACCCTGTTTTTGAAAAGAAGCCTAGTTTGTTTCCATTTCTTTTTATTTCAAGGACCAACATCTTACCATCAAATGCCAAAATTTCAGGAATTACTACTGTGTGTGGCATCACATACTCCTTATTGAGGTCATGACAAATTGTTTTCTAGCTTGATTGTAAACTCTTTGGGAAAGGAATGTGTATTTGTGGAATGCCTCCCACAAAAACTCCTTTCCAAACATTGGCCTTTACTGACAAAGCCCCAGTAATGCAGCAGTAGAAATTACTTTTTTTTAACTCTGTATAACATCTGTATACCCTTCCTTCTGTTTCACTGTCTACTAAACTCTGTAAACACTCTTCTGTTTTCTTTCCTGTTAAGTTCTTAAATGTAATGCTTTGCCATATTTTTGGTATAAAGTGTACAGAAAGATTGATTAGTCAGGTAGCAAAGGATTTCTTCAGTATTACTTGAATTACATAAAATTAGAGTGTCTCATTCTTCTTGTTTTTAAAGAAAACAAATCTTGTCCATTTGTTTCCTGCTATCCTGCAGAATATATAAGTTTCTGGCAGGAAATGAAAGCCCTAAACATTTTCTGCTGAAAACTATTAGTTTTCAGCCAAACTATGGACATTCAGAAATGCTGTTATGTGACCTCCAGGGAATAGGGTTAGAATCTTCAGTCTGTTTTACAGACTGGATTTAATGGAAAGACAAAAAGACCTCCCAGGATGTGTCTTGAATCTACATGGAGTACACATGATGCATTGTGTGTTTTCCAGCTAGCCACCTGCAGCCACAGAATGTTATGATCATGCAACTAAACAATTTTATTTCAGATGAGACATTAGACTGTTAATATAATATTAGGTTTTCTATCTGGGAGTGCTCAATTCTTTCTCTAAAAAAAAACCCTAACAAACAAACAAAGAAGAAGAAGAACAACAACAACAGCAAACGGCCAACATGAAAACATTAAAAAAAAAAAAAAAAAGAAGAAACTTAGAAAAAAATTACACTGAATCAAGAGAACATTTCAAGGATAGAAATTTCCGTTTAGAAGGAACGGTTTCCCGATAGTAAATGTGAAAGATTTCCCACATTCTTTTCCACTCTATTCTTCGCCTAGATTCATAATAAGAAAAATAATCAAGAAAAAATAGTGTTTTCCTCTTACAGTAGTCCCTTTGACAGCTTAAATGGCTGAGTATAATATACTATCATTTGGGAATCTGAGGATCAAAAGCACCTAGAAGGATTCACTGAATATTTGATATTAATTTCAGGCCTAATTTTGTTACTTTTCTACTAGTAGTTTCAGAAGTCAATCATTCTCTGAAACAGTCAAAATATGCTTAATTACCAGAGATAGATTTATACAACATAATTGGACAGATATTTTCTGTCTTTCAGATGGAAAATGGCCTATCTCACAAAACCAAACTTTCCTCCAGAATGCTTTTAAATCAAAGTAAACAAAAATATTTTCATTGCAGAAGGGGACAAGGGCAGCTTTCTCGACTCTTTTCATTATTACTATGCAGGCAGGAGCTTCCAGCCC
This sequence comes from Columba livia, assembly GCF_036013475.1. Classification (NCBI taxonomy): domain Eukaryota; kingdom Metazoa; phylum Chordata; class Aves; order Columbiformes; family Columbidae; genus Columba; species Columba livia. Next base: position 31,286,958 of record NC_088606.1, on the reverse strand, counting down.
ACCTTACTGCCATGTCAGAGGCTTTTGGTACATGTAAATCTTTTGGCTGCAGGGACAAAGAGCCTTCCAGGTAGACTACTGACAGGCTAAATGGAGTTTTTCAGAAAACTGCTCTTTTGGGGGCAACAAAAAATCATATACTTTTGCCACTTTTTCTGTTTGCTGTGGAAGAAATAGAGAAAGCCAAAGTTTTATGTATAGGTGTACATTTTGCAGCTCCACTCTCACTTCCAATAAGTGTACATATATATTGGTTATCAGATGTTTATATAAATAAATATATATTAATACATGTATCTGTGTAAACATGTATAAATGTATATATTTGTTTTACAGGTATGTATTTGTTATAATAATATGTTCCCTTAGCTTGCGATTAGTAAGAAACTCTGTTTACAGTATGCTAAGTACAGAATTTGGCTTAAATCACTCACATTTTAATTCTCTATTAGATTTCAAATCTGTCTCCTCATGTATTTCTACCTCATACATCTGCTCAGTTGCAATAATTACTCACAATCAATGCAGAACCAAATTACTGTGTTTTAAGGAAAACAGGTACATTTATATATGTTTTATTTAGTTTTCAGATGACATAGAAGTATAGTTGTGCTACTTCAGCTTTTCTCACCATGCATTTGCTATTTTGTGTTTTTGAGCTTAAAGAAAACATATCATAATTTCAGATGGATCTTAAAATAAATGTCAAAAACATTTTCATATATTGTAACCTTCCTCATATGATTTATCAGTAACAAGAAAGCCAGAAATAGGAACTGCACTCAAGTAAAACCTGGTGGTTTTGTATGTAATGTGGAGCTCTGTTCACTGTGATGTTATTAAATTTTCATACATTAAATTATACTTGCTGGTTATAGTAATTAAATAGTTGTATTTCTATGAATATAAAATGGTCTGTTACAAGCAAGCTTTATTTGCAATAGTAACAGTATATATATATTTTTTTATTTCTAGTTTTGAATTTTGTGAATTGTTTACAGAGAGGTAATAGATTCATCCAGTTGTTTCTAGAAGCCAAGACAAGGCTGAGTTTTAACAGAAGTGATCTCTCCATTTGTGTACACCAAATATCTATTCTTTAAATTCTTACAGCATGTATCTACATCCTGGTCTTTCAAAGTGTTGTGCAAATTGCTATGGTTAACCAGCATCACTAAGCATTAATCTTAATTCTTTTAGCTGCCATATAAACGGAATCCTTTCACAGCAGCCTCCTTCCCATCCTGTTGCACTAAATTCTTAAGCATTTTTGCAATGCAGTCTAATAAATGTAAAAGAAAAATATGTTTATGATTATTTTTTACACATTTATTTCAGAAGAAAGCAGCATGGGTAAATTGACATCAACTTTGCACGTAGCCCAATAAAGTCTATTTAAAATAGCTGTTGTGTGAGCTTAAAAATCACTTTCAATAACATAAATTTTTTAAAAGGAAATTATTCACTTTCAGAAGCTAAAGAAGTAAATCGATTTTGTTTCTCATCTGATCATATTTTTAGCTAAATGAAAAAAAAATAAATACAAATAGTCAATTCTAGTCAGTTTATAAACAGCTTACAGTTTTAAAACCTGCTACGATAATCAATGCATTCGAAAACAAGAATGAGAAAATGAGAGACGGAGCCAAATTTGTAGCATACAGGCCAATTTAACACTTTCATAAATCTTACATGACAGAATTCCTCTTGACTATATTATGGCATGGTCTTCTGGTAATCAGATTCTTCTTATTGTTTGTACTAAGATGCCTGACTAACTATAAAGAAATATTTATTAAATTTGGAAGTTATGCTTTCTGATCAAGACTCAACACATGAAATATTTTCCTGCCCTTTAGATATGCATAGATTAGTATTGCAAATTTTCTCTACCCTTCATACAGCAAAAGATGCTTAAAAATGTAAAATCTATGTATTCTACTGCAGAAGCTATGCATAACTTAGCATTTTCTATGAGACCAATAGGAGTAGATGAGCTTATATTTATGTGTATTATCTCACAAAATACTATAAAGGTGTTTGAAAAACACTTTAAGAGTATTTAGTCAATCAGTGCTTCAGAATCACTCACATCAATGAAATGCCACCTGTGCAACGGGATAGAGTAATGGTTTAACACAATTCAGGGATATTTTATCACAACTCTTCTTGCATTTACAGCTATTTTCTAGAAATGAATGGAGTTTTATATCATGGAACTAAGTTCTCATATGCAATAATGCTGAGTTCAGCATCAATCAGAAAAGGAAATATACAAGCTTTTGTACTTAGGTATCCCATGTTTTTATAATTTAAGGCACCAGGCATAATAATTAGGGGTGTTTTTTTTGTTTGTTTTCTTAGAATATTTAATTTGGGAAATGAGTATTAAATAAAGAACAACAAAAATTAAAGGGAAACAAAAACAAACACACAAAACCAAACCAAAACAATAATAACAAGACAAAGGAGCATGGTTAGCAGAAGCCAGGTTTCAGTTAACAAAGTACAGACTTGCTTGAGTGTCTCATTTGCACTGAATTGAAAGGATTCAATACCCTATAGCTGAATATCTACTTATTTTACTTATTTGTATATGTACTACTTAAAATTTACAAGGAAGGTGTCACAGTTATAAACGATCCTTTTCTTGCTTTGGGTCCTGCTAAGTAATGAAACTACTGTGATATGTAATTGTCCATTGTTAGAATTATTATGGCATTCTAACAGTGAATTTTGACTTCATGTGATAAATAGTTTCATGTAGATAAGATATGGAAGAACAACTTTCTGATTTACTATTTGGGAGGAGAGCATTATAACTGACAAAGATCTTCAGATGCAAGCTGCCATAAATATTCAAAGGTAAGAAGAAAAATAGCTATGGATTTTTAGTGTCACATTTTACTACTCATTTTGATGCAGTTTTTTATATAGTGTTCATGAAATAAAACTACTGGTTCATCCCTTGCTCTTAATTTCACTTGACAGAACAGTCTTTTTCAGAGAGAATTTCACATTTCTTTCTGTGAAAAAATACAGTGTACTGGTTCTTTCTGGTGTTTCTAAGAAATGGAAATGATGGTGAGAAGCTCAGGGCAACAAAGCCAATGAATTGCAAGTATCTCACCCATAGTCTTTCATGTGTGTGATTCAGGTTCTCTCATTGCTTTTTTAATTTATGAATGGCACTGCCTGTTTAGATGGTGCTACAGTGCTAACTCTTTGCTGTTGCTCTATTTACGAGTACCTTGCAATTGCTTAGCTACTCCAGTGAAGACTAGGATATTAGGAGCTCTATAAAATGTCATTTTCTTTTACGTTGTGCACTTTAAACATAGAAAAGGGACTCTCAGTGAACAGCAAAAGCTGTCACTCTATTGCCTTAGCAAGTGAACCAGAATACTTATGTGGCAGTTGCACACTCCCCTCTCTCTAGCTTCCCTCCCCACCCTCCTTCAGTGTGGAAGGTGGATGCACACTCCCACCCTCTTCCCCAACACTTCCCACCTCTCCTGCTATGGGGCAAGTTAACAGCTCTTTTGTTTAGCCGTCTGTCCGTTAGCTAGGAGAGGGGAAGAGGCACCAGGCAGTCGGGAAGTTTCTGGACACCCACAGCCAGAGTGGGGGAGCAGAGAAGCTCCTAGAATGCCCACAGCCAGATCTGACATGATTATAAAAATGGAACTACCTGCCAAGGCATCTCTTTGTGAGTGCCCTCTCGGAACAGCAGGCCAAGAATGTTGTTGTCGAGAGCCCTCCCCTTAGGCAGGATCGCTACCTAAGGTAATCTCCGGGGTCTGGGACTGCCTCAGTGCGCCATGTGGGTGAGTGATAACCTACTTCATATTTCCTCGCAGGATTTGTGGGTGTTTTTCCTCACTAGACAAAGTGAGAGTATTCCACCATTAAATATAAGCATGTGTAAGTCAGGGACAGCTCTGACGTTATTTTTCGTGAGCCATGTGTATGCGCACTGTGGATCTCCGTTGTTATTATTTGCTGCACCCCGATAATTTCCTCAACTGATATTCGAACCTGTATTTACGTTACTGGAGAGCTAACTGATTGCATAAACCCCATTTCCTGCTGGTTAATTTGCTGCACCTTTTTGACCAGAATAAAAGTTTGTTTTGGACCTTGTCGTCCTCCTAAAACTAACTTCGGGGTGCCTCCATGACAACTTGCAAGTAAGGGAGTGCATTTTGAGAGTGAAAGAACTGTCTTTTCCTGCTTTTAGTAACAAAACCCCTCCATCTTCCTCTCACCAGCATTCCAATGGTTTATTACCATTTCATAAGCAAAGAAATTCCATTCTGTCATTCTTAAAGATATAAGAAATTTAAAGATATCTGTAATCATTCCACTAATGAAAAAGAATACAAAACTCTTTTCTCCAGATGGCTGAAGGTATTTTTGTCTTCTCTCCTTCAACATTGGTGATAAGTAATGTATGCACATTTATATGAGTATTACAAGAAAGGAGGATGAAAAAAGAGAGCTCATTTAGAACAATTTCAGACTCCAAAACTGGCAAAAACATATAATAGCGTAATATTAGTAAAATTATACTACTACTAGTAAAAATGATGTGTTTGTTTGTTCTTCCTATCTAGAGTATAATTTAAAATATGTTAAATATCTGTTTGTTTAATCAAGGAGAAACATTACCTCATTTGCAATTGTCTCCATGTTGGGGAAGGGGGGAGAAAGGGAAAAGCTGTTCTCCCAGTGCAGACATTTGAATATCCATGTGTTGAGACTTACCATGTTCTCTTCTTTTTAAACTCTTCCTACAGACATACCTACATATCACCACAGAGGAAAAATTCTTAAAATAAGAAACTGATTTCTAAACTATGGTGGTGGTGGGTTTTGTGTGTTTTTGTTTGGTTGGTTGGTTTGGTTTTTTTGTTTGTTTGTTTGTTTGTTTATGTTTTGTTTGGGTTTGTTTTTGTGATTTGGGGTTTTTTGGTTGGTTGCTTGGTTGTTTTTTTCCTGCGTGAATTAATCTAGCTTTTGGAGTTTAGGAGCTGTCACGCCTTAAGTCTGAAAGGAAAAATAGATTGCTTCTGTGGGCTGTCACAGTTTGTCACAGTTTCATATTTACGGCGGCATATCACTTTACTCCTCCTGCTGATGGCCCACCTGTCTCCACTGCTCTGAATCGACACTTCAGGACTCAGCACCTACTGTTAGCCACAGAGAAATACTCCTCAAGGCAGGAAAGAGGCAACAAGCCAAAACTGACATTCACAGACAGTTAATGAATGCAGAAATTAAAACAAACAAAAATACCCTGGAAACCATTTCCAGAAAAGCAATTGCATCATATGGAAAAGAGTAAAAGGCAGAGTCAAAATACAGACTGGTAGAAAGAATAATGGTACCATATCAGTTCTCTACTCTTGTTGGGTATTGCTAAGGATCATGGCTGAAAACATTGTGGCGAAACTAGTTCAGCCAGGAGATGACACATTCAGAGCAGGGGGAACTGTGATCAATGACAAGCTAACAAGCCACAGATTGGGCTGTCTGACCAACCAGAGATGGAGGATGTGCTGGAGGGCACATAGCCCTATCTCTTGATTATGCCTAGCTTGAAAAACAAAGGGGAAAAGTTGAGACGCTTTAACATGACCCGAGACTTGTCGAAACTTGTTGATCTTTTGCAATCACCACTTCCCCCTGGATTTCTGCATGACATGAAGGGGCAAAGCAAAGACCCCTCAATGTGGCCCAGGACTTGTCCAAATTTCTCCCTCTTTTGCAATCACCACCTTCCCCCCCTAGACTTTCCTCTACTCTGGGAGCTATAAAAAGCTCACCTAAAACAGCACAGGTAGGGAATACCAGCTTCTAGTTTTTCCTGTGTTCTAGCTCAGTACAAGTTGGGAGGAAAGCAAAATAGTGAATGACTCTCTTGCTGAGCCGAGAATCTTATGAATGATTTTTTCCCCTTCCATTCAGGTAATGTTAGAATTCTGTAGTATGCTGATAGCATCCTCACTAAAAAGGAGGGTCTGTTTGAAGCGGTAAAGGTTGAGGGCCGCCTTGATTGCAGCAACCATGAGATGGTGGAGTTCAGGATCTCATATGGCAGGATCAGAATAGCAAGCAGAAATGCAACCCTGGACCTCAGTAGAGCCAACTTTGGCCTTTTCAAAGGCCAATTGCTAGGGAAATCTCTTGGGTACTTGAAGGTAAAGGGGCCCAAGATAGTTGGCTGACATTCAGGGACTGCTACTTCCAAGCTCAAGATCAGAGCATCCTGACTCGTAGGAAGTCAAGGATGATCGAGTAGTGAGGTGGATTGTGAACTGGCTGAAGGAAAGAAGCCAGAGAGTCATGGTCAATGGGACAGAGTCTGGATGGAGGCCTGTATCTAGTGCCTCAAGGGTCAGTACTAGGACCAGTATTATTCAATATATTCATCAACGACTTGGACAACGGAATAGAGTGCACTGTCAGCAAGTTTGCCGATGACACCTAGCTGGGAGGAGTGGCTAACACACCAGAAGGCTGTGCAGCCATCCAGCAAGACCTGGACAGGCTGGAGAGTTGAGTGGGGAAAAATTTAATGAAACATAACAAGGGCAAGTGTAGAGTATTGCATCTGGGTAGGAACAACCCCAGGTTCCAGTATGGTTGGGGAATGACCTGTTGGAGAGCAGTGTATGGGAAAGGGACCTGGGGGTCCTGGTGGACAGCAGGATGACCATGAGCCAGCACTGTGCCCTTGTGGCCAAGAAGGCCAATGGCATCCTGGGGTATATTAGAAGGGGTGTGGTTAGTAGGTCAAGGCAGGTTCTCCTCCTCCTCTCCCCTGCCCTGGTGAGACCACACCTGGAATATTGTGTCCAGTTCTGGGCCCCTCAGTTCAAGAAGGACAGGGAACTGCTGGAGAGAGTCCAGTGCAGAGCAATGGAGATGATTAAGAGAGTGGAGCATTTTCCTTATGAGGAAAGGCTGAGAGACCTGGGTCTCTTTAGCTTGGAGAAGAGGAGACTGAGGGGTGACCTCATTAATGTTTACAAATATGTAAAGGGTGAGTGACAATCAATGCTAAGACAAGGGGCAATGCGTATAAGATGGAACACAGAAGGTTCCATTTAAATTTGAGAAGAAACTTCTTCATGGTGAGGGTGACGGAGCACTAGAACAGACTGCCCAGGGAGGCTGTGGAGTCTCCTTCTCTGGAGGCATTCAAAACTCACCTGGACACGTCCCTGTGTAACCTCATCTAGGGGTTCCTGTTCCAGCAGGGGAATTGGAATAGAGGATCTTTTGAGGTCCCTTCCAATCCCTAACATTCTGTGACATCTTCATCTTAATGAGTTTTGCACTCAGTGGTACACAGTATCTAGAGCCTGCAGATTCATTTGGCTGCCAACATGTTTCAGGATTTATTGAGTTCAGGTTATTGGGAGTCAGAGTCCACAGGCTACTGCAAAATTTATTATCAGCGCTTTTCATCAGTGACAATTTAGTCTATTTTTTTCTGGGAAGAAAACTGAGCTGCTGCTAGGAGCTAGACTCCCTTAAGAGGTCTAGTAGAATTTCAGCTGGTGCAATGCGTGTTACTGATTTGCTTATATGTAAATTCAGTAATTTACACCCAAAGTGTTAAGCATCTGAAAAGTTGCACCCCATAACACACTGCCTTACAATTCACTTAACACAGAGAAAAAAAAAAAGAAGTGAAAAAGTAGTTGAAGTGAAGAAACAGCAAAGGATGGAATAAACTCGATACTGAATATTGCTGAGTTCATTTCTCTGCCTAGATTCATGTCATACAATAGAGCTTTGGGGTTGGGTCATGTGAGTCTACTGCTACTTTGTCTAAATCAGAGTACACTTAAGCATGAATCACATTAGTGTAACAGCTAGCACTAGATTTCTTTTGCAGCACTACTGATAAACATTGCTCAGACTAGTTCCTGAACTCAGATAACTTCTTTTTAGCTACTTTTCAGGGTAGAATGTGGGAGGAACTAATACATACAAGCCCAGAGGTCACATTGTATATGAGCAGCTCACTACTGTTATGCTCAGCTGTTTCAATTCAGGCACTGGTCGCGCAGAGCACAGAAATCATGCTGTTGCTCTCACTAGAAAGCAGAAACTAACACCACCTTTTCCTGGTTTAAAGTAAAAAAAAAAAAAAAAAAAAAAAAAAAAAAAAAGCCTTATCTCTTTTCTTTGGTTTTAAGGCCGGGGAAAGCTCTAGGCTGTTGGCTATTGCAAGCTAAACACTGAAGACAGAACTCACACGATGAATCTCCACCCTGCTTTGGGTAAAGTGCCCCTAATTGTATCTTCTCAGCTAAGAGTAAAGGCAAAACCCGAGGCTAGTCTTCCTCTTCTTGTATTCAAGTGGCCACATGGAGATACTAGTCTCAGCTGAGAGATGGAGGAAACAGCTGTGTTTTTCCAGGACAGCAAAGAATGATCAGTCCAGCCCAGGCTCATCTGGCAAGTGGTGATTAATGTTGAGAGGTAGTAGGGAATAACTTTCTATCCTGCTTCTTGACTGTGACTCAGAATTGAATTCACACTGGTAGTGGAGGGAACTCTGACTTTTCTGGAAGAGAGTGTGTCAAGATCCCCAGCCAGAGTATTCTGAAATGTAGAAATTTTATATTGTCATTGTACAGCAAACAAGTCAGTGAACCAGCCTGCGCTAAGGCTAGTCCAAATCTGTACCCCAGGTATGATCACTGTCACCTTTTCTCCAATGTGGAAATGCTGGGCTCAAAGTATATAAAGAGCTGATGCATAAATTGACCTGCTCCTGCTCTGGTTCTCATATGCTTTTCTGTATTCCTTCTATACTGATCGCATGAATGCAAAGCAAAAGACTAGTGTCAGCCCATTTGTGTTAGTTTCTTGCAGTGCAGAGATTCCTTAGTGGTAGTTGTCCTATGAAAACAACTCTCCTGTATGGAAAACCCTCCTTTTGAAATGAATAGGAAATTCAGCTTTCATCCTGTATTTTCAGCTATTATAAATTATTTCTGCACTATTGAAACTATTACTTAAAATGTTCTACAATCTGTTTCAGTGCTCTCCAGAGCTGAAGTTGAATCTGATTTTTTTGATTGACATAATTTTTTCTAATGACAGAAGTTAGCTTCTTTCTAACTGTAACTGAATGTGACATGGTAAAAGCAGCATTAAGAAACATTGGGTGACTTCCACAATGCAATTGGAAACACTGGAGTTATGACTATTAACTACTTGTAAGATCTTTGTTTCTATGAAATGCCCTTAAAGATGGTATATATATAAATAATATTATTAGAGGTCTGTAAATAGTTTCAACTTTCATGGAATCAGGCTTTAAGTAATTTTCTGTATAACTCTGTGACTATTTTAAGCCTTTTGCCTACTCTACAAAACAAATCTTCTCAATCTAAGGAGCAAGCATTTGAAAAAAACAGAGGTGGAAAAATGACCAATTTTCATCAAAATCAGAGAATACTGAAATGTTTCAAGACTCTGCATTGGCCTGAAGTTATTTCATACACTTGTTCATAACATAAAGAAGTATCAAAATCTGCTCAGTATGCAGTTGTACAAATCCAAAGAAATTTTTGAAAAACATTGGTGGGATCCAAACAAGATGAGTGATGGGGGGAAGAGTACAAGTGCAATTCTAGTTCCTCATTGGTAAATGTTATATAAAAAACACTGGGAAGAAAAATATAAAATAAAATATGGTTATCCCTACTAGGTTTCAATAAGCTATAGCCACTCAGAAAGTGGTCTGAGGCATCATTATGTAGGTATATAGTTGTGGCCAAAATGCTGCCTGTCTCTCAACAAGCCACTGTGGTATTACAACATCCTTCTGGCAGGCAGCATAGTTATGGGGCTTCTGTGACAGTTCCCGAGTGCAAAATCCTCCAAATCATGAGGCAGTCTCAAGGTTGACTTTGTCACTGCTTCATCATTTTTTTTTTTACTGACACAGTGATACAGAACTTGCTCTTTACGATAGAAAATAAGAATGCTGCACAAAGGTTATGACTGAGCTTTTAATACTCACTTGTTCACTTTAGTGTGCATTTGCTAGTCCATTTACCTCCTGCCCTCTCAGACTGAGAGCTACCATAGTCATACTAAATACATTGCCTTTAATAAATAATGGCAGCAAGGGATAGACCAAATAGTTCTGAGAGTCAGCTGTTCTAAATGCATACTGGTGGCAAATGACAATTTGTGAGAGGAAGCAGTTTGTAGGGGGGCTAGGAAGAAGGAGAAAAAAGAGAAACTGTGAAACATCTGAAACAGAACCAACCTGACATTTAAATCAGTCATCAGCAGATTATGACTGCTGAAGCTTTCCTACAAAACAGAATGGTATTTTTCTACCTCCCACATACACAGATCATATGACAGCAGCCAACAGTTTTTAAAAAGGAACCATTTCAGGTAGTCCCCACTATGTAGCTCTTATCCGTATGTTATTTGTACATACACATCTTGTATTGTGTTGCTGCTAGCAGTCAACAGTGCAATGGCCTGTTCAGGGAAACAAAAATCAGAAATGAATCTACGCAGCAAAGGCAGCTTCTAAATAGAATGGAACAGGTATTAAACACCCTCCGTCATGGATTTGCTGGAGACAGTTGCAGTGTCCAAGTCTGTATCTGGGGTTTCCAGTTTCCCAGTTGCAGCAAATCACCAGTGCCAGATTCGTAGACATTCTTGGGTAGTAATCTTTTACTTTACTTGAAAATTTTTGGCAAACCTACATGAGCTCAATAAGACTTTTCAAAAATGGATTACATGTCCTACCACATGCAAATGATGAATAAATTGATTTCCATTTTAATGATGTGGTTTGTGCTGTTATCTTGCCTTTGGAAACACTGCAAAAGGAAGAAAGTTATGCAAGGCAAGAGTGAGAAAACAGCTTTGTAAATGAGAATTTGAAGGCATTGTCTGTGTACTGACCATGGTTGTACGCTGTTTTACTCCAGGTCTCCTCTTCATGGATTTGATGTTTCACAACATGATATTTTGGTAATACATTGCAGATGTCTTATTCAAAGAAACTATGCAACCTCTGATACGCCTTTGCTTACGTTAAGCTCTGTAGGCCTCCAGCAAAGCTTTGCAAAGCTGAAGGCTTTCAGTTGACATGTGATTTAAGTTGATATGCGATTTAAGGGTTGGACTAGATGATCTCTGAGGTCTTTTCCAACCCAGCTGATTCTGTGATTCTGTGATTCTGTGATTTGAAATCTGATTGAACAATACAATCTTAGCAACTCTAGGCATCAAATATCCTTATTCTCTTCTGAGAAAATGTGAAATTT